>NC_072789.1:11752273-12122026 GCF_022539595.1 Amphiprion ocellaris | reverse complement strand
CGCTAATGTTTTATTGACTTCCAACCACTAAACCAATATGATCACTGATGCACTGAGCTGAAGAAGTAATGTTACATTTCAAACATAACTGGGGAAATAACCGAAACTTCTTCCTTAGGAAAGGAGAAAGTATAAGAGTATAAAGGCAGTGCAAGAATAAATAAGAAAAAAACGGTGCAAAAATTGCCCATAGCATTATCCATCCATTATCTATACACCGCTTAATCCTCACTAGGGTCGCGGGGGGGGGGCTGGAGTCCTATCCCAGCTGACTCAGGTGAAGGCAGGGGACACCCTAGACAGGTCACCAGTCTGTCACAGGGCTACATACAAAGACAAACAAGCACTCTCACATTCACACCTACGGGCAATTTAGAATAATCAATTAACCTCAGCATATTTTTGGACTGTGGGAGGAAGCCGGAGTACCCGGAGAAAACCCACGCATGCACAGGGAGAACATGCAAACTCCATGCAGAAAGATCCCGGGAAAGCCGGGACGCGAACCAGGGATCTTCTAGCTGCAAGGCAAAAGTGCTAACCACTACACCACTGTGCAGCCCTCCCATAGCATTATATACAGATGATTTTATTCTTTAAACAAAAAAAAAACATGTAGAAGACTATATACAGAGGATGAGGTTTCAGGTATAGATAGATCGACAGATGAATCCTTACTGTGAAAATATTTAAAGACATTGAACATTGTGCAATATAAGGTCAGTCAGCAGCCTCAGTTCATGCACCAACACAACTTTTATGCATTTTTAAAAAATAAAAAATTACATGTTTCTAAATTTTCTCCATTTACAAGGCAGGGAGATAACCGAAACTTCTTCCTTAATAGTTCCTGTTTAGTTTGTATGCTGTGGTGTCAGGATTACTACACGTGGAAATGAATATCAAATTAAAATCATTTCCATATCTTGACAAGTTGTTGCGATCACAAAGTAAAATACTACATCACTGAGTTCCAGATATCTGCAACTGAATATTTTGTGCCTTTCTAGACACTCTGTGATCTGTAATTTGTGTATAAATGATAAACTGAGGCATAATGATGTTGAAATTGCACTTATTTTCATTTAAAAACTTCAAGTAAAAGACAGTTTGTTAAACGTGAACACTTTCAGAATGTATTTTTTTGCACTAAAACACAGGGAAATATTATAGGTTATTATTTTACTGGTCACTTGAGATCAAACTGTGCTGAATGTAGCTCCTGAACTAAAATGAGTTTGACAGCTCTGCTCTACAGAATAAAGATATGTGTCAATAACAGATTCTATTGGCTGTAAATATTGATTTAACCCTAAACCAGAGACTGACACTTTGTGCCTCTTGTCTTTATGAGATTTGCAGTAAGCCTAATTATCGGAGTGAAGGATGTTTCATGTATTTGTTATTTATTCGCTCCTAAAATCCTTCAACACCATCAAGCATCTGAAAGAATTAAACTGTTTTAAACACCATTAGAATATCAGATTTAATGTGAGATGACTGAATCCTGTTTTCTACTGTAAAATACTGGGAAAGAAGAGGACATTTTTGATGTTTAGTGCTTAGTTAGAAAGGAATACCATATGATAGGACTTTCTCCAAAAACATATCATGATGTTCCAGCCACTAACTAAACACACAACACTGTTAACTTCACTAACACAGAAAAACTTTATTGAACTGACTCACCTCCTCCATGAAGTCAGGGTATCAGCTGTGGAGACAAAAGACAAGCAAAATTAGCAGAGAATAATTACTTTTCACAGAGAATATTCACTTCAATTTGAACAGAAACTACCAAGATTCAGAGCCATTGAGTGGCTATAATATATTAAAACTGCCGTAAGGTGAACAGCAAACATCTGTGTTAATCCACTTTTCTTTTATTTTAGTCCATTAGTCCATTAAATGAACTTGGACTTAGTGCTAAATTCACACAAATAGAGCTTATTCTTTCCTTATTAATGTGCACCATTTATGAACGACGTCACACAAGATGAGTAAAGTTGAAGTGTTGTCGCTGATTGTGATGCTTCTTCAAATATTTCTAGGAAATTAGAAATCCTTTCTAAAAAGAAATATTTCACCTATTTGTTGAAGGTGAAAACATCCAAAGTGATGACTAAAAAGCTCACCAAGAGAAGCTTCTGTGCGGAGCCCACACGCATTGAAAGATATGAGCTGCAGCATAAGGAGTGGACAGAGAACGGGGATGAGTTTACTGGCCACGTCACAACCGTTTTTTTACTCTTTGCTTTCTTAACCGTCTTCGGCTGCCTAGATTCATTTAGCCGTTTTCTTAACTGGGTTACCTCCAAGAGCTCCATTTCCGAGTCAGAGGATGACAGCCTCATGACCGGGTTCCCCCCAGCGGAATTTGAGACTGTGACTCAGGGACAGTGTCATCAGGCATTTCTTCCGTCTCATCCACTCCATCCAGAGCACACTGTGGCTCCTCACAGACCAGTTTCTCCACCGCCTCCTCCCGGTTCCGGCTCTCCGGCTGAGCCTCCTTCGCCCGTGTAGGACCAGGAACCTCCACGCCTCCGGAGCCCCTCGCATCGGTGAGTGTCATACCCAGTTGCTCTCGTTCTTGGCTGTTCAGTCCCTCTTCCTCCTGGTCACTCACACACATTCCTCCATCCTCCGACTCAGAAACGGAGTTCTCTCTAACATCATTCTCACTTTTGTTGCATATATGAAGCCGGGTTAAATCAGACACCAATACTTCAAATTTAATTTTTGTGGGGGTTCTTTGTTTCCCAATTTATTTACAAGTAATAGAATTTCTAAAATGAGATGTATTCCCCAAAACTTAGGGCACAATACATTAGCAACTATATAAGCAACAGTACTAGAAACAGTATCCGAACCAGAAACATACAAGAAACATACGGCTGTGGCCCCTAGCACAAACAAAAAAACACAGTTACCACAGTGCTCTGTATAAGCCTTGGTGCTAAGCACAGAATGCAGTAACAAACAGTAGTTACAAATATTTCATCTTTAACAACACAAAAATACAATGCATATAATAACACACTCATATCTCATGGAACTAGGAGCATAAAATCATATACTGGAAATCCCATACCAAGCACACGGACGACTAGCATCAGCGGCACATGTACAGTGCTTCCATCCTTCAACCATCGGCACTCCTAAGCACAACACACAGACATAAAGTGGATCTCCAGTGTCAATAACAAACAATCCACCATTCCGTCATCATAGTTCACATTTCAGCCTTTCATATCGCAGTATGATTTACATTTTTCTTACGGTCCTGATCCCCGACCGTCTCTGCGATCACAACTTCCGGTATTCTGCCCTCTGACCTCCAAACTACCGGAGGTACAACAATGACCATACGCCCCCTGCTGTCCAAAATGAGAACCAGCAGAAGAGCCACAAACAGGCATTTCAGTGGTTTTTTCAGTTTGTTTTATTGCCTCTGTTTACCACCTGGTTACATATACAATTTGCAAGTTGATTAGGACACAGCTCGCATCGCCTCACCCTCGTTCTCATGTCACACTCCTTAGCGTAATGACCCTGCTCCCCACACACATGACATTTAAAATCAGGACACTCTCTGAGGATGTGGCCCGGCTGAATACACAATCTACACACCTTTACCTGTCTATCATGTATCACACGTACATATTCTGGTCCTGTTACGGTCATAAATTTAGCTGAATATGGTAGAGACTGAACATAATCAGTGAATTTAACTTTAGAAAACCTCGTCCCATCTGCTATGCTATGTTTACAACTCTTTTTAATTGTTTATTTGTATTTTTAGTGTTTAATTTTGGAATTGAATGTTTTGTATTTTTTATGTTTATCTAATTAAATATTTTGTCTTTAATGTTTTATATTCATTTTGAATTATTTAATTGTATTTTTTAATGTTTAGTTTTCTTTTTAAAAACGTAATTGTATTAAATGATTTGTTTTATTGTATTTCATTTCCCTGTTAAAAGATTGTTTTCCTTACCACCGTCACCTTGGGACTTACTCTGGGGTTCAGGCATATGGGTTCTGTAAAGTGTCTTGAGACAATTTGACTGTAATTGGTGCTATATAAATAAAATTTAGTTGAATTGCTTTTAAAATTTTTCATCTTTTTTTTGTTCCTGTCAAGGTTTTTACCCCAACCTTAAAAATGAAACAAATCCTCAAATCACAATGCAAATACTTGTGTTGTGTGTGTAGCACTTACAATGGAAATATGCTGCCATTAGGTGGCTTAAGGGCTAGACTATGGAAAAGGTTCAGCTCTGGGAACTGTGTGAAAATTAATGAACACAAGACACAGAAATTAGGTTCCCGGTAATGTATTAAAATAATCAACAGAAAACACTCACTGCATGAAAAGCCAGATTATCGACCCTGTGAATCACTGAAAACCTACTAAGTTCCCCACAGTTATTGGTTGTTCTCAGGCTATGAAGTTCATAGCCTGAGAAGCCTAGCCTAGCTGGCGGGTGAGGAGAAATACCTTGAATGAATCATGTCTGTGGAGTTGGGGGGTGTGTGTGTGGGGCAAGGGGGGGAGTGAGACTTCACACCTGGGGCATGGCAGAGGTGTGAAAACTAATTAGCATCTAGCCTGCCTGTCTAGCATGACTCAGGACTACGATTGGATGAAACAAGACATGACAGCAGAAAAAAAACTGTGTCATGATTGGTTGAAAGATCTGTTGCTACTGGTCAAATCCCCGCCCCCCGCCCGCCCCCCCCCCCCCCACCTCCTCACCCCCAGTCACACACAATAATAACGCTTATTATTATTAATATTTTAATAAGACATTAATAAATATGGGCCATATAGTGTATAATTACCTGCATACTTGTTATTGTTAACCAATGGGCTATCCTACAATCAATGACATTAATTTATTGGAAGGGAAAAAATATGACATGTTGAGACATGTTGAAAAACAAGAGCTTTATTGAACAGTCCTGAGTTCCAGAAATCCGAAATCAAAATTAAAATAAACTGTCTTTAAAAACAAAAAATTTACAAAAAATTTTGACCAAGTTCATCTCTCACTCCAGGCTGGTCTCAAGCATCAGCTCTGGCTTAAAATGTTTTCTGGCTGCTGCCGTGTTGTACTTCAGTGGCTTCAGTCTATCAGACGGCTGTCCATTGTGAAAACACCTGTGATGTAGAGCTGTGTACTTTACATCAGCCTGTAGGGCTGCACACAGGTTGGCAAGCTCCTGGCTGTGGAAGGATGGAGGCCATACTATCCATCCACGCACCCCGTCAACGCTGCCGTCCTCCTCATCTGACATCATGTCAGCTGTGATGCTCTTCCAGAAGTCCTCTTCATCGGGAGCAAGGACTGTCTTCCTGGCATCCAGCAGATGTGAACACAATCAGTACAGGAAATCAATACTTTTTTTTTTTTTTTTTTTATAAACAATATCTTTATTGGGTTTTATATTATGAAAAACTTAACAATACACTCAACATAAAACAAATAAAGAGCAACATGATCCCCCCAAATAAATAAAAAATAAATAAAAAAGTGAAAGAATGAAAGAGAAAAAATAAATAAATAAAAAAATAAAGTAAATAAATATAAATACACAGCATACAGCTCAACAATTCAGCACCACTGTCAAAATTAATTGGCCTCATAACATCTGAGAAACTCAGTTAAAGGTGACCATATTTTCCCAAAGTCCCCTCCTCTTCCTCTGACAATATAAGTAAGTCGTTCTAGTACAATACAAGATGCCATCTCTCTCACCCACATAGGTATTGAGGGTACGTCCATTTTCTTCCAGTATAAAGATATCAGCCTCCTGGCCTGCAGGAGTCCAAAATCAATGAGTGTTAACTGACTTGAAGTGAAAATACAGTTCTCTGGAAATATACCCAACACACACGTCCTTGCGTGAAGAGGCACCCTCACACCAACAATCTTAGACAAAGTTCGTATGACTGATTTCCAGAACGTCTGTAATTTTGAACAGCCCCAAACACAATGAAACAGAGTACCCTTTTCTTCTAAGCATTTGCTGCACGTGTCTGGGATATTGGGCGACCAACGATTCAGTTTGATCGGAGTTATGTAAGTTCTCATCAACCATTTATATTGGAGGAGTTTCATCCTTGTGTTAATTGATTGAGTTTGGGCTTTTAAACATGCACTTTCCCAATCTACTTCATGTATATCCTCTTGAAGATCAGATCTCCATGCTTCCAGCTTGTCAGTGGTGGTTTCCTTATCATGTGCCAATAGAGCTGCATAAAATAAAGAAGTTTGACCTTTCTCCTCTAAGTTTTGGAGTGTAAGGTTCTCCAGATGTGATAGCGGAGGTTCAGATATAATGTGTTTGTATTTTGACATGATGAAATGTTTTACTTGTAAATATTTAAAAAATGTTTCTTTGGAATGTCATATGTTTGACATAGTTGGTCAAATGTGAGCAGACCACCATCCCTATAAAGGTCTGCCACCTTCTGTACACCTTTATGTGCCCAAGTTTTGAAACCTCCATCTGCTCTTCCTGCCATGAAGCACTCATTGCCCCATATAGGGGAAAGACGTGAAATAGGAGGGAGATCGCCAACATGTTGATGTGCCCTATACCAAACGTCTATGGTATTTTTAAGAAAAGGGTTGTTTGTTATTTTCTTTAAGCGTTTGGGATTTGCAGAGTACAGATACAGTTTTAATGCAAGGTTTGGTTCTGATGTTTGTTCAATATTTACCCAGGCTGGGGGTATCTCAGTTGAAAAGTAAAACATGGCTGAGCGTAACTGTGCAGACCAGTAATACCATTTCAGATTTGGCAGTTTTAGCCCTCCTCTTTCGTATGGCAGGTACAGCAAGCGTAGTCTCAGCCTGGACTTTTCATTATTCCAGATGAATGCATTAAAAATACTGTTTACTTCATCAAAGAATAATTTTGGGGGTGGTAGAGGGAGTGATTGAAAGAGGTATAAGAACCTTGGTAGCACGTTCATCTTAATCATGTTTATTCGGCCAATTATTGATATGGGCATTGTCATCCATCTATCCAGAGTTGCCTTCACTTCTCTAATCAAAGGGTCGTAATTTGTTGCAACGGTGGTTTTAACATCAGGGGTAATTTTAATTCCAAGATACACAAATCCCTCGTATGCATTAATAAACGGGGTTTGTATGATTGATTTTAGCCTTTCGTCCTCATTTAAAAATAGTATGGTAGATTTTGAGTCATTTACAGTATATCCAGAGAACTGTCCAAATAGTTCAATTTGTTGCATTAGGTTTGGTATGCTGGTAGACAGCTTTGTTAAGAAAACTATCAAACCATCAGCATATAGAGCCAATCTGTGTTGTTGTTCTCCTATACGGATACCAGACAAGTCTGTATGTGTTCGTATTGCCATAGCCAAAGGTTCTATAGCCAGTATGAATAACATTGGTGATAGTGGGCATCCCTGGCGTGTGGAGCGTTCTAATGTAATTGGTTTTGAAACTATATTATTTGTTAAAATACTGGCAGTGGGTCCTGTATACAAGATCTGAATCCATTTAAGAAAGTTAGTTCCAAATCCGAATCTTGGCAGAACATTAAATAAATATGGCCATTCTATCCTATCGAAAGCCTGACGGGCATCCAGCGATAATAAGGCTGTATCTTTTGCATCAAATTTCTCATAAATTATATTGAAAACTCTCCTAATATTGTGGAATCCTTGACGTTTTGGTACAAAGCCATTTTGATCATTATGAACCAATTGTGAGATGTAGGGGTCTAATCTTTTTGCTAGAACTTTACAAAGTATTTTAGTATCAACTCCCATTAGACTTATTGGTCTAAATGATGAGCGTTCTGCAGGTGGCTTACCAGGTTTTAAGATCAGTGTGATCATTGCTTGTCTCAGAGTGGGTGGGAGAGTTCCATTTTGATAAGCTTCTTTATACATTTTAAAAAGTGGGATTGTTAATTTTTCTTGAAAAGCTTTATAAAATTCACTCGTAAATCCATCCGGCCCAGGGGCCTTACCACTGTTAATATTTTTGATGGCCTGTGATATTTCTTCAGTTGTTAAATCTCTGTCTAATTCCTTTTTTGAATCTTCTGCTAGGGTCGGGAATTGAAGTTGGTCTAAGAATGTTTCTTGTTCCACTGAAACTTGAGGGCATTCTGACTTATATAGGGTTTGATAAAACTCTCTAAAGCTGTCATTGATTTCAGATGGGTCTACTGTTAAGTTCCCTGCAGAGTTGATTATACTGTTAATCGCTCTGTCACTATGCATTTTCTTAATTCTCCATGCCAGGAGCTTGCCAGCTTTTTCTCCCTGATCATAGTAAGATTGCTTTAGCCACAACAGATTTCTCGCGGCCGCGTCGGAGGATAATTTATTATACTCAGTTCTTAAACGTAACAGTTCACTTTGTTTTAACTGGTCATCGCCAGTGGTTAGGTCTAGTTCCAGAAGTTTGATCTGTTTTTCCAGAATTTCAATCTGTTTCTTTTGTTTTTTAGCCTTCGTGCTCGTGAAACTGAGAATTTCACCTCTAATGTATGCTTTAAACCCCTCCCATCTCACCGAGGCACTAGTTTGGTCTGTATTTAATTCAAAGTAATTATGTATTTTTTCTCCTACGAATTTAACAAAGTCAGGATTCTGTAGCCATCTTGCTTGAAATCGCCAGTTAATGGGATTATTAGTAAATTTCTCTATGTGGACATTTAATGAGATTGCTGCATGATCACTGATCACTATGCTATCATACTGGCATTTTTTAATCCTTGATAAAAGTCCTCTTGAAACCAAAAAATAATCTATACGAGATTGTGATTTATGTATACTGGATTGACAGGAGAATTCTATTTTGTCTGGATTCTGCTCCCTCCACACTTCCACCAGATTAATATCTGATATATATTGATTTATTACTTGTCTAGTTTGTGTTTTATAAATGTCTGAGCCTGTTGAATGATCTATAGTTGGGTTTAAAGTGCAGTTAAAATCTCCTCCAATTATGTAAGATCCTTGTAAAGTAGATATTGTAAGAAAGAGATCTTCAAAAAATTTAGGGTTATTTTCATTTGGTCCATATATGCTCACTAGATTCACTGCAAATGAGAGAATATTGCCCTGAGCGATTACATATCTACCAGCAGGATCTTGAATTGTTTTAATCATTTGAAACGGTACAGTTCTGTGGATCAGGATAAGTACCCCTCTGGCATAGTTATTATATGATGCATGTACAACTTGACCAGGCCATCTGTTCTTTACAAGTTTAACATCAGACATTGTCAGATGTGTTTCTTGAAGAAAAATTATTTTGGATTTAAGCTGTTTGATCCTGTTTATAACTTGCTTCAATTTAATCAATCTCCTGAGTCCCCTGACATTCCAACTTGTAATTTTTATATCAGACATGTTCTGGATATTTACTTGTTCCATAAGTGGTAGCTTTGTTCTGTGATGTAAATGTACTAAGACCCATTGCTGATGCTGTATTAACATAAAATACATAGAAATTCTTAAAAACCAACAAACAAAAATAAACCTGTAATTGGCCCATAAGACTCCAAATCCCCACCCTTACTCAGAACAGTAAACAGGGGCTTATACTAATCCACTCTACAGGGGAGTAGTTGAACTATAAGAACCTGACCTCAAAAGCCACAGTGGTATCCGTCAACCACGCAATACCATATTTTAAACTCTATGAACCCAAACAAACAGTAGACAGGTTAGATAAGCCAGTAAGCTATTTGGCAACAGTGTCTCTTAATAGTGTCCATTCTGGCGCACAAAATGTCTTGGAAAAAATAACACTTTCACAAAAATGAATAACATTAATGCAAAAACAGAGAAGAGGAAGAAGAACTTAAATGATTATAATGGCTTCATGAAAGCATTATAGAGGAATGCCTTTTACAAATTAAATTACATAGCTGCTCGGAATTAGTAAGATAAATGTATAACTGAAAAAGTCTCAAGTTATTGGCTCATCTTATATCCACACATTTACGGAGTGTTTAATGGTTAAAGCCAGCTTGTTGTGTGGTCCAGAAAGTGAACAGCTCACCGCATTCCGTTAGTTATCTCCGGTGTGCTTGCGATGGAACTCCTCTGCTTCCTTTGGAGCTGATAACAGCTGAATTTTCCCATTGTGGAGGATCCTCATCTTGCATGGGTTGTACTGGAACCCGCGGAACATTCCTTTTTCGGCGAACACTTTTTTGACAGTGTTGAATTCGGATCTCTGTCGAACGGACTCAGCTGATAAGTCCTGGACAAAAAAGAGCTTGTTTCCATCGTGTGTAATGTTGTGCTGCTTTGTGGAGCGAAACACGAACTCCCGATCTTGAAAGTTCAGAAAACGGATAATGACTGCTCTATCCATATTCGGTTTCGGCGAGGCGAGGGTACGATGGGCCCGCTCTATCGTGAAGGACCTGTCGGTCTCCAGCCATCGTGGTAGCATCTCCCGTATAAACTCCATCAGCGGCCGCTTACCCTCAGTGCCCTCCCGGAGGCCAAACAGACGTAGATTTTTTTCTTCGGCTCCGGTTCTCCAGGTCGTCGGTCTTGGTCTCCAGGTAGGCGATTCGTTTCATGGCTCTGTTGAGATCCGCTGTTTTCTTTTCTAGGTGTTCCTCTGTTGACATGATTCTGTGCTCAGCTTCCTCCAATCGTGTAGCATTGGCGGCGACATTTTGCTTCACTTCTGTCATGTTGTTCTCCAAAGCGGTTACTGATTTAGTCATTTCACCCATGAGGCTACTTATATTGTCCAGTTTAGTTCCAAATCCACCGATCTCGGAGCGGAGTGACTGAAGTTCAGCTAGTACCGCCGTGAGGTCGGTTGTGTTGCTAGGGCTAGCGGCCCTCTCCCCATGCGAGTCCGGCGGTGGACTATCAGCTTTACCTGGCTTTTGGGAACCGCGCTTTCGGGTGAAAATGTCACAATCCTTAGTTATAGTCGTCTTGGACATTTTCTCAATTCAGTTGGCTTGTCTAATGTAGGGTTATTACAAGTTTTTAATGCGGGTTACACGGAGCCTCCACTTTATGCTGCCTTCCGGGTCCGCGGCTCCATAGCGCCCCGGAAATCAATACATTTAATAATTTAACAGAAAAATAATGTCATAGTGACCAGCAATACTATTCTAACCACATTTTGTATAAAACACACAATGTAATGAATCAAACTAATATCTCTTACCCTCTTTCTTCTGTGGTGACTCGGGGCAGAAGACTTCATGGCCTCCGCCTGATCCGCCATGTTGGGTTGACTGTAGCGGTAGTTCCTCCGTAGAGTTTCAAAATGCTTTTTACAATCAGCTGGAAAACAGTTAAATGAAGCCGTTATTAGCTTTATTATTATTTCCTGCTATTTTCAGCTATTGTTAGCTTTTGTTTCTGTTGATGAAATCGAAAAATTTAGAACAATTTTAAACAGGATACTTACGTAGAAGGACGTCTGTCTCCACATCCTCCACATCTGGACTTCAGCCAAAGTTTTAACTAAATATGTCCTGACTGTCTCATTGTGAGGTGAGCCCAGTCTGTGAAAATAAATCAGAACATTCATTTACTACTCACAGCAGAATAACTGCAGAGTCAACTGTAAAGTCGTTTAAAACAGTTTTAAATTAGCAGACACAATTTGAATGGATGCATGAATTGTTTACAATCTACAGTACAACAATTTGTGTGCATTCAGCTGACAAAGAATTATTATACATGCTTACAGTAAACATTTTTCTCACAAAAAAGAAACGAAAAAGAAAAAAGAATAAACAGTCTCACCCTTGTTCCTAAAAGTACAAAAAGGCAAAAATAAAGTCACGTTTGTTAACAAAGATGGAGGACTACATGCTATCACTGCTTAACGTTACCAATTCAGAGCACTGTGCTAAAACTCGCTAAAAATATCCCACAAATGGAATATATTCTTACCGCAATTTTAGGACTGTGCTCTCCTCTTTTCCGCTGAATTTCCTCGCCGCTGGAGAAAGTGTTTAATTTTGCTTCCATGGCGGCTATCCTCTCCTCCAGCTTCTCCTCCAGCGGTCCTCTCTGGCCAGACAGCCGGCTGATAACGCTCAATAGTTTCTTCTCAGTGTCTGTCGCGGGTCTGACTGGAACCAGTCGGTCATGTTCAGGCTGTTCTATGCGAGGAGTTTGTGGTGAGTCGGACTGGTGATACCGGGCCGCCATTGTAGAAACTCCCTCTTTTCGACCGGGGTGGAGCCCGTTCGGAGTTGGAGCCGGCGCCCGACTTGGCGCCGGTTTTTTGTGTTTCGACCACCGGAGCTGCGGCTCCGGGCTCCAAACTCTGGGGCCGTTTCGGGCACCAACTCGTTGCTGGGCCAGAGGTGGCCAGAGTTGAGAGCCGAGCACGTCACGGGCAGAGGGCGGGGTGACATCTAAAAACATCTAAAAAGATAAACATGGATATGGTCATCAACTTATTGCGCGTGTTTAACCGCTAAGTAGTCAATGCAAGCGTAGTCGAAGCTAAGTAGCTAAGCTAACGCTAGCACGTTTACTGTTAAGTATCCAAACGTCTTTGATAATTACCTTTCTTCTCAAACGTGATCGCTGGGCATTGGAACGGCGACGCCGATGGGTAACCCCTAACAGAAGGTTTTGCTGTTCAGCGATGGCGAGACACACTAGCAAAGCCATGAACACCACTCCAATGAAGTCCTCCATTGTTGTTGTGTGGGTTTCCGTACAGCGTGAACGCTGTTGAACGGCTACGTACGCAGTGACGTACACACGTTTTGTGGTGGCGCAATGACGCAGCTCCAATTTTGCTCCTTCTGAATGGAAACACAAACCCGTTCTGGGGCGGCACGAGATTTGAACCAAAAAAGCACTGGCTCTCAACTTTGAACCAACCTAGCACCTGGTGTTCTTTGGTCGAAAGCAAGACGACTTCTTTGTCTGTTCGTGTATCGCGCGGTTCTTGCGAGACGACGCGTGTGATTGGACGAGCAACTCTAACGTGATGACGTCAGTGACGCAGCATTCCTTAAAGTAACATGCCGACTTCTCCAGGTCAACAGATTTTCTCTATGCCTGCAAGATGAACTTCTTTAATCAAAAGAAGAAAAGGCTTTGCCCTTTACTGTGATGCCTCTGTCATATCATCCTAGATGAGCTTGATCTACACTACCAGTCAAAAGTTTGGACACACCTTCTCATTCAGTACATACATACATATGGAATTATGTTGTAAACAAAAAGAGTTAATATTCAGTATTAATCTCAATGTATAAATAATACAAATAAATAAAAACCATTGAATGAGGTGTGTCCAAACTTTTGTCTGGTAGTGTGCATGCAGTGTTGATAATGTATCATCAGATGAACCCTGAACACTGTAATTACAGTTGATCATTTTGCCATTTCATGCAAACTTGTAACATATTTGAATGACAGATTTAGAGCAGAAAGGTCAGCATATGTACAGACCTGATCAAAATCTTAAGACCAGTTGAAAAATAGCTAGAATTTACCTTTTGCACATTTGGATCTTAATGAGGTTTTAAGTAGAGCTACAATATGCAAAAGCAAGAAGGGGGAGTGAGACAAAAAGCACTTTGAAAAAGTAATTTATTGAAAACAACAAGTAAACTGAAATAGGCTGTTTATCAGCTGATCAAAAGTTTAAGACCATCGCTCAAAAAATTACAAAAAACTCTCCAAACCAGAACAAAAAATGTTCTCAGTAGGACTCAGTAATGAGTAGCTCCACCGTTCTTGTTAATCACTTCAAAAATTCGTTTGGGCATGCTTGATGCGAGTGTTTCCAAGAGGCTGGTGGGAACATTTCTCCAAGTGGTGAAGATGGCTTCACGAAGGGCATCAACTGTCTGGAACTGATGGCCATTTTTATAAACTTCCCTTGCCATCCATCCCCAAATGTTCTCTATGGGATTTAAATCAGGGGAACATGAGGGATGGTCCAAAAGAGTGATGATATTCTCCCTGAAGAAGTCCTTGGTCAAGCGAGCATTGTGAACTGCAGCGTTGTCCTGTTGAAAAACCCAGCTGTTACCACACAGACGAGGGCCCTCAGTCATGAGGGATGCCAGCTGCAACATCTGCACGTACCCAGCTGCCGTTTGATGACCTGCACCACCTGAAGCTCCAGTGTTCCACTGAATGAAAAAGCACCCAGATCATGATGGACCCCCCTCCACTGTGCCGGGTAGAAAACATCTCAGGTGGGATCTCCTTGTCATGCCAGTAACGTTGGAAGCCATCTGGACCGTCAAGGTTAAATTTTTTCTCATCACAGAATAAAACTTTTTTCCACCTTTCACTGTCTCATGTTTGATGCTCCCTGGCAAAGTCTAAACGCGCAGTTTTGTGGCGTTTTAGGAGACGAGGTCTTTGAATTCATTTTTTGTTTTTGAAAACCTTTTCCCGCAGATGCCGTCTGATGGTTATTGCGCTGCAGTCGGCACCAGTAAGGGCCTTAATTTGGGTCGAGGACCGCCCTGTGTCTTGACGGACAGCCAATCGGATCCTCCGGCTCAGCGCAGGTGTAATTTTTTTGGGTCTACCACTTGACTTTTTTGTTCCATAATGCTCAGGATCTTTCAAAAAATTTAGAATGACTGTCTTACTGCGTCCAACCTCAGCAGCAATGGCATGCTGCGAGAGGCCTTGCTTATGCAGCTCTACGATCCGACCACGTTCAAGAAGAGAAAGCTTCTTAGCTTTAGCCATCAGGAGGGCATGACCATGTGAATGCCTGACAGAAGATGAGAATTTTGAGCAGATTTGGGCTTTTATAGCCTGTGGTCTTAAACTTTTGATCAGCTGATAAACAGCCTATTTCAGTTTACTTGTTGTTTTCAATAAATTACTTTTTCAAAGTGCTTTTTGTCTCACTCTCCCTTCTTGCTTTTGCATATTGTAGCTCTACTTAAAACCTCATTAAGATCCAAATGTGCAAAAGGTAAATTCTAGTTATTTTTCAACTGGTCTTAAGATTTTGATCAGGTCTGTATTTGCTAGATGGTGTTTTTTAAGGAATCCATCCTTGAACCTCTGACAGAAACAAGACCAGCCATTATGAAGCAGTTCATAGCTATTAATGTCAGGTCAGAGAGTACTATATATAGACGCGTAATTGCAGGAGTTTCCAGGCTTCATCACCATCCCAACAGACATTTTTATGGAAAGTCGGTAGAAGTTTGGAACTTGAGGGGAACAGACACCTCATGTCCATCATCATTTCTACCTGTTGAGGGCATTGCTGGAAGATGTGTGGTAAACACATCCACTGTACAGGAAAGCAACATAAGAGAAAAGGTGACTGTAGTCATGCTGCTCTGCATGGTGTTTGAGATTTAGGATTTTCACAGTGTTGAAAAGTGCCTGTGATGTGCTTTTATTTACTTTTATAAAAGCTGTATGAACCCTGATTCAAATAAAGTATAAACTGTATAGTTTTGTTTGTGTGTCCTTTTTCTCTTAAAAAAACTAATGCAAGTGTGAAAAGTCAACCCCCACCCCTAACCCCCCTACCTTACACCCTCCACACCCACCACTCTGATTTGCATTTGTATAGCTCACAGCATTTTCACTGACACTGGAAAGCTCCCCCCCTGGGACATCAGCCGTCCACGTTAATTCCTGGCATTTCTCGGTAGTTTTTTGTGCTGCCTGCAAATTGCAGTGCACTGCCATTAACTTGAAATTCCACGGAAATGTTCAGTGCTGTTTAAAGACAAAAATCCCTACTTTCATGCAGTGAATGTATCAAGGGAAAACAATGACCAAAATAATAACACAAAACAATAACAGAAGTCAGAAACAGAAAATCAGAAAAATCAAACCTTCACCTGTCATTCAATCAATTCAAATCACAATAAAGCAGCTACACTTTAAACAATTTAAAGTGACTATGTGCTATGGTCAATGTCAATAATGCAATGACAGTTCTAGATTCAGGTGAATGTGGTTCCACTGTTGCCAATGGGGTGTTAATCAAAGTAATTAATCCATAAAACAAGTTGAACAAGTCCAAACAAGGTGAAATGAATCTAAACAAGTCCTACCACAGCATTGGGGAAGGGATGAAGCTGTAAGGCTTGAGGCCTGCCAATGAGTGGGGTGGGTGAAGGGCTGAATCTTTTCATACTGTTCCAGTTCTTTGGAGGGTAGCTCGCCATCAATTCAAATCATCCATTGAAGCCTAACCTGTTCAGCAGACAGGCTTCATCATTATCATCATCATCATCAGTCACTCATCACATTTTTCATTAGTTGCTCACCAGTGTTCAGCAAAATGTTTGGTTTCTGTTGGTGGAATCCAGAAGTCCAAGAGGACGGTTGTGGAGTTGAAGGTCTGTTAGCATTAGCATGAGCATTAGCATGATACCAAACAGCTTCAACTTGTTTCACATGAATTTTAACTCACTTTCTTTGATGCTGTGGTTTCCAGGACTGTGAAAAGTGAATGGGTTTCCAGTGATGAGTGGTGTGAGCTGATCCTGCTGTTCAAGTCGCTGTGTGTGAATGACTGAATCTGGATGTACTTCAAACAAAGGAACAGGGGTGGATTCCAGGTGGGAGAGAGACTGCCGGTGATTGGCTGAGGGGTTGAGTGACAGTGAATGGATCCAATACTGTGGAAGTGACTGATTGTAGTCGTCTGTTCATGTTGGGATCCTTGAAGACCATCCATCCATCCATTATCTATACACCGCTTATTCCTCACTAGGGTCGCGGGGGGAGCTGGAGCCTATCCCAGCTGACTCGGGCGAAGGCAGGGGACACCCTAGACAGGTCGCCAGTCTGTCGCAGGGCTACATATATAGACAAACAATCACTCACACATTCACACCTACGGGCAATTTAGAGTAATCAATTAACCTCAGCATATTTTTGGACTGTGGGAGGAAGCCGGAGTACCCGGAGAAAACCCACGCATGCACAGGGAGAACATGCAAACTCCATGCAGAAAGATCCCGGGAAAGCCGGGACGCGAACCAGGGATCTTCTCGCTGCAAGGCGAAAGTGCTAACCACTACGCCACTGTGCAGCCCCCTTGAAGACCAGCTGCAGCTAATTCTGGTTTGTTGTTGTTTCTGTTGTGGTTGTACAGTAACTCCAGATACAGGATGCAGGACACTGAATCCAGGTGAGCTCAATCCATTCACTTTATTTAGATTTATTTAGAGCAAATTCACAGCATTTGTCACCTCACAGCGCAGAGCATAGTAAGGTACAGACCTGATGAATTACAAACACAGGACAGAAGAAAACAATCCAGAGTTGCCTTTGGACTCCCAATGAGCTCCAGTGAATCAGTGAATGAACGAACTGGCAGATAGTTTGAAAGCATCAAATGTGGAAAAAAAAGGTTCCCAGTGGGGACTCGAACCGCGATCCTCAACATGACAGACACACAACTTATGTGTGTGCTATCTTTCACGCGAGGTCGTTTGTAGAGTTTGTTGTAATGATGCTAGCAAGAGGTTGTCATGCAGCCAATGTGTAAAAAGAGCCTTGTGCTGGATTCGAACCGAGGACCTTCTGGATGAGAGGCAGATAACTTATCACTACGCTATCCTTCCTCCAGGGTGTACCCGTTAGTTTTCGTAAATGATGGTACACAAAAGTATTATGGAGGTGACGATCATAAAGGTACGAAGGTGGATTTGAATCGGGGACCTTCAACATGAGAGGCAGAAAACTTATCTCTACACCACCTGTCCTACAAGATATTGCTCTAACTGTGCTTAAATGATGCTATCGATTAGTATTGGTGCAACCAAAGGACAGATAAAAGGTCAGGATGGGTATTTGAACCATGGACCTTCAACATAAAAATAAACCCCAAGACATATATTGCCAAAATCCATAATAATCCATATAATCTTTATTTGCACAAGCCCCAAGTGAAAATGACATCAGTCTGTATTTGTAGAGCATCTCATGAATGTAGCAGCGCCGTTTAAATGTTTCATAACACAGAATATAAGTGAAGAGTATATAGGGTTACAGACAAACATGGCAAATAAGAAACGTGCTCTTCAATAGTTATTGTCATTATTATTACTAGTAATATTATTTTTGTGTCCACTAGAACCCATACAATCATCTAGTGTAGTCAAAGAGGAATGTGTGCATTGCGAGTCAAATCCAAAACAATCCATGAACTAACGACCACGTCTTGATTGCACTTCATTTTATTGACCACAAGATGTACTACTCGAGCTGTGTGTGTCATTGAGGCCTCGAGTAATGAAGCATGTTTTGAATTAAGTGTCGAAGCTTCAACAAAGCCTCGATCAGCCATCACAACCTACAAGGTGTTGCTGTAACTTGGCTTAAATGATGGTATCAATTAGTACTGGAGCATCCGCAGGACAAATAAAAGGTGTGAGTGGTGATTTGAACCATAGACCTTCAACATATGAGGCATAGAACTTAACACTACACCACCTTTTCCTACAAGGTGTTGCTGTAATTTGGCTTAAATGATGGTATCAATTAGTACTGGAGCATCCAAAGGACGCATAAAAAGTGTGAGTGAGGATTTGAACCATGGATCTTCAACATGTGAGGCACAGAACTTACCTCTGCACCACCTTCTCTGCAAGGTGTTGTTGTAACTTGTCTTAAATGATGGCATCAACTAGTACTGGAGCAACCAAACAACAGATAAAAGGTCAGGATGCTGATTTGAACCATGGACCTTCAACATGTGAGGCACAGAACTTACCTCTGCACCACCTTTCCTACGAGGTGTTGCTGTAACTTGGCTTAAATGATGGTATCAATTAGTATTGGAGCAACCAAAAGACAAAAGGTGTGAGTGGGGATTTGAACCACCAACCCTCAACATGTGAAGCACAGAACTTACCTCTGCACCACCTTTCCTAAAAGTTGTTGCTGTAACTTGGCTTAAATGATGGTGTCAATTAGTACTGGAGCAACCAAAGGACAAATAACAGGTCAGGATGCTGATTTGAACCATGGAGCTTCAACATGCGAGGCAAAGAACTTACCTCTGCACCACCTTCTCTGCAAGGTGCTGTTGTAACTTGTCTTAAATGATGGCATTAACTAGTACTGGAGCAACCAAATGACAAATAAAAGGTCAGGATGCTGATTTGAACCATGGACCTTCAACACGTTAAGCACAGAACTTACCTCTGCACCACCTTTCCTACAAGGTGTTGCTATAACTTGATAGAATAACTCTATTCACAACTCACCACCTCCACAGTACAACACCAGGAACATACCCTTATCAGATGCTTGGTGGACAGAATGCAAGATAAAGAAAAACACAGTTCACTGGCAGTTTGCTACACTTGTGGATCCATCAGCAGCCTCCACAGGTATTTATTTTTTCTTCTATTATGAATCAGAAATGACTACTGACATTTGTGGTGATGATGATCTTCACTATTATTCAGAAGTTCACATGTGGAGCCTTTTGGATCAAGATGCAAAGAGAGTCTGACAAAGTGCTAATGCAGTTGTGGAGGTGAACCGGTACCTGGCTGATCTCCTCTGGAAACAAGTGCAGAGCCGCTGATATACTGGACCACCCACAAAACTGTTTACCCAAACCTGTATGATGTAGCCAAACATTTCCTGTGTACCTCAGCCTCATCTGTGCTGTGTGAACGGGTTTTTTCCAAGGCTGGGGAAATAGTCTCTAAAAGAAGAAACCGCTTGAGTCTGAAAACTTTGAATAAACTGTTATTTCTGAATAAAAACTCATGAGAAGTTCCACAAGCACACCCTCTTTACCAATGAACCCCAAGATACACTTTGCCAAAATCCATAAAATAATCTGTATTTGCACCAACCCCATGTGAAAATGACATCAGTCTGTATTTGTAGAGCATCTCATGAATGTAGCACCATTGAAATATTTCAGAACACAAAACAGAAGGGAAGTGTATATAGGGTTACAAACAGACATGCCAAACAAGAAACACGCTCTTCAATAGTCATTGTCATTATTATTACTAGTAATATTATTATTATTATTGTATCCAGTATACATCATTAAATCATCTAGTGTAGATGAACAGGAATGTGCATGGAGAATGAAATCCAAAACAATCCATGAACCAACGACCACGTCTTGATTGCACTTCATTTTATTGACCACTAGATGTCCTACTCGAGCTGTGTGTGTCATTGAGGCCCCGAGTAATGAACCATGTTTTGAATGAAGTGTCAAAGCTTCAACAAAGCCTCAATCAGCCAACGCTAAACTTGGCTTAAATGATGGCATCAATTAGTACTGGCGCAACCAAAGGACAAATAAAAAGTCAGGATGCTGATTTGAACCATGGACCTTCAACATGTGAAGCACAGAACTTACCTCTGCACCACCTTTCCTACAAGGTGTTGCTGTAACCTGGCTTAAATGATGGTATCAATTAATACTGGAGCAACCAAAAGACTAAAGGTGTGAGTGGGGATTTGAACCACCGACCCTCAACATGTGAAGCACAGAACTTACCTCTGCACCACCTTTCCTACGAGGTGTTGTTGTAACTCGGCTTAAATGATGGCATCAATTAGTACTAGAGCAACCAAAGGACAATTAAATGGTGTGAGTGCGGATTTGAACCATAGCCCTGCAACATGCGAGGCACAGAACTTACCTCTGCACCACCTTTCCTACAAGGTGTTGCTGTAACTTTGCTTAAATGATGGCATCAATTAGTACTGGAGCAATCAAAGGACAAGTAAAAGGTGTGAGTGGGGATTTGAACCATGGACCTTCAACATGTGAGGCACAGAACTTACCACTGCACCATCTTTCCTACAAGGTGTTGCTGTAACTTGGCTTAAATGATGGTATCAATTAGTACTGGAGCATCCAAAGGACGCATAAAAAGTGTGAGTGGGGATTTGAACCATGGACCTTAAACATGTGAAGCACAGAACTTACCTCTGAACCACAAGGTGTTGCTGAGGACTGAAATCTTTCTCAGTAGTTCTCTGTTAGTTTGAGCTTTCTGCTTAACAGTAGCTTAAAACTTGTGTCGAGGAGTCTTGATTTCACATTGAGACCACAGAACTGAGTTCTTCTGAAATCCTTAACAAACTTTGATAATCTTCACTGAACAGTAAAGTCTGTGGAGATCCGAAGGTCACATTAGTGTAGTGGCTATTCCTGCGCCTATATAGCCACTGTGCCGACTGTACCTAAGCGTCTGACTCGACACACATCCAAAAAGAAAAGAATGTCCACAGAAAAAATGTTTTAAACATAAGGCACTATGTATTGTAACGTAAATTTCTTTGAAAGTTAGAAAGAAAAAGGTGTGAGATGCTACAGATAAACTGAGGATGAATTTACTGCAGGCCTTGGATGTGCGTTGCGGTCAAAAGACTGTCTCTCTCTGGTAGGCCTCACCTTCCTGGCAGTCTCCCTGGCTTTTATCCCCATCCTTCAGCCACTAGATGGGGGTAACTCAAGAAAAACAGAGATTAATAAAAGGAAACAATCATCCTGGCTCCTGCAATTATTTGGATCAATGCCTTAAACTAATAGTAGACTGTATCCGTCAAGCAGTTTTCTTAGTAAATCTGTCCACGATCAAACCAAGAACATAGAAAGAGGAAATGTTTTCAGAAACAGCTTGGTGTTTTCATTTTTGCACTTTTTGATAGTTTTGTCTCTTCTGTTTAATTGCATCTTCTAAAGTTTAACTGGTGTCTCTTCAAATGTTTAGTCTTTAGTTTTTTTCTTCTTAAGTGTTTGGTGCTGCTCTTTTCTCATGTTTTTTTGTCTTTTCTAATGTTTGATCTGATTTCTAAATGTTTTGTCTTTTTAATGTTTAATTGTTGCGTTTTTAAATGTTTTATCAGCTTTTCTAAGTTTTGTAAGTTTGAAAATTTTCCTTTTCTTTCCGAATGTTTTTTTTTTTGATTTAATCTTTGTTAAGGTTTTTCTTTTGAAATGTATTATAATCTTTTAATGTTTAATTTTCTTTTGAAATGCTTGGTTGTATTTTTATGGTTTAATTTCCTATTCAATGTTTTCTTGTCTTTTCTAATATTTAATTCTTCAATTAAATGTTTAATTTTGGAATTAAATGTTTTGTCTTTTTAAATGTTTAAAATTCTTTTTAATTATTTGTAGTTTTTTCAAGGTTTAATTTTGGAATTAAATGCTTTGTATTTTTTTTATGTCCAATTATCTAATTAAAGATTTTGTCTTTAATGTTTAATATTCTTCTTTATTGTTTATTTGTATTTTCAATAATTAAATCATTTAATATAGATGTACTCACAAACTGACCTTGCGCTGAACACAGGCGTGTGTGTTATGCATGCGTACGTTATGTACGGATACCGAATCGCATCACCTAAATATGTAGTGGGTGGTGGGAATTGATGGGGCTCTGAAACACCCCCACAATTTAATCAGTTGTTCCTTGTATCATTTCCAATGGATAAGTCCTGATAAGTCCACAATGGCTGATTTGAATTCGTGGATCCAGACTATAAGCCACATCACTGCCAAAATCTAATCACTTGGTCCTTGTGTCATTTCTGACCTTCCCTGAAAATTTCATCCAAATCTGTTATTCTGTTTTTGAGTAATCTTTCTTACAGAGCGACAGACAGACCGACAGACACCGATTGTCACACAACTCTGCCGTTCCTTGGTGGAGCACTAAATGTTAACTTGAGCTGAAATGGAGGCACCAAACATAGATTAGCAGTAGCATCCTCACCACAATGTGCAAAACCAACTGAAACGGAACAAAAACCATCGATTAACTGCATTTTAGCCTGCACTACTTCCAATCTTAGCTTCAGCACTAAATTATCTCCAACTCAAGCTGCTTCTCTATTTCCTTCACCTCATTCTGCATTTGTACTCTTAACCCTTTGATCCACAATGTGGGAAAGGAGATAACCCATTTTCCATTGGATTTGGGTCACTTTTGACCCATGGTGCACATTAAAGGGTTAAACTTACATTCTCCTGCTCAAACTGCTTTGCTAACAAATGTTTCTCAAAAGTCTAGTCTCCAGAGCTTCCTAGGAAACCCTCAAAGTCTTTTCTGCTGCAGGTTGCTTTGCAGAACTGTTGCAGAAAACCTCACAAAACCACATGGATGGGGCCTCAAGATAGCTGTCCAAATGAAACGGTACAAAATCCAAATGAGTACCACCCAAACGCGAAGGTTTCCTGCAGCCTACCACAGCAAACTCTTTAAATAGAGAATCAGGACAGTAAGTCTTACCTTCTAGACAACCAACATTGGTTCACAAACAAGAATACAGACTCTGTCTGACCAAAAACCTCAGAAGACTCACTGTAACCCAAGATAAAGCCACAACTCAGCTACACCAAATCCAAAGCAGGAGAACAGAGTGAATGAGCAACCAGACGACCTGTCAGTCATTCCCATAGACTGTAGTCTATGGTTAGAAAGCACAACCTGCACTGGATGCTGCTGCTGCTCATTCACTGGAGACAGCTGGAAACTAAAACCTCTCTGGGTTTTAAAGCCAACTGATTCTGCCTCCACGTCTGCAGGAGGTGTTTCCTATTTCTTGGTTCCTCCTCTGACCACCAGGCGGCTCCTCCTGCTTTGGATGGAGGCTCTTTGTGAGGAAGTTGTGGTGGATTCTGTTGTGGCTGTACAGTGGCTCCAGGTGCAACATTGCTCAAGGGATGCTATCAATAAGTATTGGCGCAAACAAAGGAAAAATAAAAGATCAGGACAGGGTTTTGAACCATGGACTTTCAAAATGAGCAGCACAAAACTTACCTCTGCACCACCTTTCCTACAAGGTGTTGCTGTAACTTTGCTTAAATGATGGCATCAATTAGTACTGGAGCATCCAAAGGACAAATAAAAGGTGTGAGTGGGGATTTGAACCATGGACCTTCAACATGTGAGGCACACAACTTACCTCTGCACCACCTTTCCTACGAGGTGCTGCTGTAACTTGGCTTAAATTATGGTATCAATTAGTATTGGAGCAACCAAAAGACAAAAGGTGTGAGTGGGGATTTGAACCACCAACCCTCAACATGTGAAGCACAGAACTTACCTCTGCACCACCTTTCCTACAAGGTGTTGCTGTAACTTGGCCTAAATGAGGGCATCAATTAGTACTGGAGCAACCAAAGGACAAATAAATGGTGTGAGTGGGGATTTGAACCATAGCCCTGCAACACGTGAAGCACAGAACTTACCTCTGCACCACCTTTCCTACAAGGTGTTGCTGTAACCTGGCTTAAATGATGGTATCAATTAATACTGGAGCAACCAAAGGACATAAAAAAAAAAAAAGTGGAGATGCAGATTTGAACCATGGACCTTCAACATGTGAGGCACAGAACTTACCTCTGCACCACCTTTCCTACAAGGTGTTGCTGTAACTTGGCTTAAATGATGGTGTCAATGAGTACTGGAGCAACCAAAGGACAAATAAAAGGTCAGGATGCTGATTTGAACCATGGAGCTTCAACATGTGAAGCACAGAACTTACCTCTGCACCACCTTTCCTACGAGTTGTTGCTGTAACTTGGCTTAAATGATGGTGTCAATTAGTATTGGAGCAACCAAGGGACAAATAAAAGGTCAGGATGCTGATTTGAACCATGGAGCTTCAACATGCGAGGCACAGAACTTACCTCTGCACCACCTTTCCTACGAGGTGTTGTTATAACTCGGCTTAAATGATGGCATCAATTAGTACTGGAGCAACCAAAGGACAAATAAATGGTGTGAGTGGGGATTTGAACCATAGCCCTGCAACATGCGAGGCATAAAACTTACCTCTGCACCACCTTTCCCACGAGTTGTTGCTGTAACTCGGCTTAAATGATGGTATCAATTAATACTCGAGCAACCAAAGGACATATAAAAAAAAAAGTGGAAATGCAGATTTGAACCATGGACCTTCAACATGTGAGGCACAGAACTTACCTCTGCACCACCTTTCCTATGAGGTATTGTTATAACTCGGCTTAAATGATGGCATCAATTAGTACTGGAGCAACCAAAGGACAAATAAATGGTGTGAGTGGGGATTTGAACCATAGCCCTGCAACATGCGAGGCACAGAACTTACCTCTGCACCACCTTTCCTACGAGTTGTTGCTGTAACTTGGTTTAAATGATGGCATCAACTAGTACTGGAGCAACCAAAGGACAAATAAAAGGTCAGGATGCTGATTTGAACCATGGAGCTTCAACATTTGAAGCACAGAACTTACCTCTGCACCACCTTTCCTACGAGGTGTTGCTGTAACGTGGCTTAAATGATGGCATCAATTAATACTGGAGCAACCAAAGGACATATAAAAAAAAAGTGGAGATGCAGATTTGAACCGTGGACCTTCAACATGTGAGGCACAGAACTTACCTCTGCACCACCTTCTCTGCAAGGTGTTGTTGTAACTTGTCTTAAATGATGGCATCAACTAGTACTGGAGCAACCAAACGACAAATAAAAGGTCAGGATGCTGATTTGAACCATGGACCTTCAACACGTGAAGCACAGAACTTACCTCTGCACCACCTTTCCTACAAGGTGTTGCTATAACTTGATAGAATAACTCTATTCACAACTCACCACCTCCACAGTACAACACCAGGAACATACCCTTATCAGATGCTTGGTGGACAGAATGCAAGATAAAGAAAAACACAGTTCACTGGCAGTTTGCTACACTTGTGGATCCATCAGCAGCCTCCACAGGTATTTATTTTTTCTTCTATTATGAATCAGAAATGACTACTGACATTTGTGGTGATGATGATCTTCACTATTATTCAGAAGTTCACATGTGGAGCCTTTTGGATCAAGATGCAAAGAGAGTCTGACAAAGTGCTAATGCAGTTGTGGAGGTGAACCGGTACCTGGCTGATCTCCTCTGGAAACAAGTGCAGAGCCGCTGATATACTGGACCACCCACAAAACTGTTTACCCAAACCTGTATGATGTAGCCAAACATTTCCTGTGTACCTCAGCCTCATCTGTGCTGTGTGAACGGGTTTTTTCCAAGGCTGGGGAAATAGTCTCTAAGAGAAGAAACCGCTTGAGTCTGAAAACTTTGAATAAACTGTTATTTCTGAATAAAAACTCATGAGAAGTTCCACAAGCACACCCTCTTTACCAATGAACCCCAAGATACACTTTGCCAAAATCCATAAAATAATCTGTATTTGCACCAACCCCATGTGAAAATGACATCAGTCTGTATTTGTAGAGCATCTCATGAATGTAGCACCATTGAAATATTTCAGAACACAAAACAGAAGGGAAGAGTATATAGGGTTACAAACAGACATGCCAAATAAGAAACACGCTCTTCAATAGTCATTGTCATTATTATTACTAGTAATATTATTATTATTATTGTATCCACTATACATCATTAAATCATCTAGTGTAGATGAACAGGAATGTGCATGGAGAATGAAATCCAAAACAATCCATGAACCAACGACCACGTCTTGATTGCACTTCATTTTATTGACCACTAGATGTCCTACTCGAGCTGTGTGTGTCATTGAGGCCCCGAGTAATGAACCATGTTTTGAATGAAGTGTCAAAGCTTCAACAAAGCCTCAATCAGCCAACGCTAAACTTGGCTTAAATGATGGCATCAATTAGTACTGGCGCAACCAAAGGACAAATAAAAAGTCAGGATGCTGATTTGAACCATGGACCTTCAACATGTGAAACACAGAACTTACCTCTGCACCACCTTTCCTACAAGGTGTTGCTGTAACTTGGCTTAAATGATGGTATCAATTAGTATTGGAGCAACCAAAAGACTAAAGGTGTGAGCGGGGATTTGAACCACCGACCCTCAACATGTGAAGTACAGAACTTACCTCTGCACCACCTTTCCTACGAGGTGTTGTTGTAACTTGGCCTAAATGAGGGCATCAATTAGTACTGGAGCAACCAAAGGACAAATAAATGGTGTGAGTGGGGATTTGAACCATAGCCCTGCAACACGTGAAGCACAGAACTTACCTCTGCACCACCTTTCCTACGAGTTGTTGCTGTAACTTGTGTTAAATGATGGCATCAACTAGTACTGGAGCAACCAAACGACACATAAAAGGTCAGGATGCTGATTTGAACCATGGACCTTCAACACGTGAAGCACAGAACTTACCTCTGCACCACCTTTCCTACAAGGTGTTGCTATAACTTGATAGAATAACTCTATTCACAACTCACCACCTCCACAGTACAACACCAGGAACATACCCTTATCAGATGCTTGGTGGACAGAATGCAAGATAAAGAAAAACACAGTTCACTGGCAGTTTGCTACACTTGTGGATCCATCAGCAGCCTCCACAGGTATTTATTTTTTCTTCTATTATGAATCAGAAATGACTACTGACATTTGTGGTGATGATGATCTTCACTATTATTCAGAAGTTCACATGTGGAGCCTTTTGGATCAAGATGCAAAGAGAGTCTGACAAAGTGCTAATGCAGTTGTGGAGGTGAACCGGTACCTGGCTGATCTCCTCTGGAAACAAGTGCAGAGCCGCTGATATACTGGACCACCCACAAAACTGTTTACCCAAACCTGTATGATGTAGCCAAACATTTCCTGTGTACCTCAGCCTCATCTGTGCTGTGTGAACGGGTTTTTTCCAAGGCTGGGGAAATAGTCTCTAAGAGAAGAAACCGCTTGAGTCTGAAAACTTTGAATAAACTGTTATTTCTGAATAAAAACTCATGAGAAGTTCCACAAGCACACCCTCTTTACCAATGAACCCCAAGATACACTTTGCCAAAATCCATAAAATAATCTGTATTTGCACCAACCCCATGTGAAAATGACATCAGTCTGTATTTGTAGAGCATCTCATGAATGTAGCACCATTGAAATATTTCAGAACACAAAACAGAAGGGAAGAGTATATAGGGTTACAAACAGACATGCCAAACAAGAAACACGCTCTTCAATAGTCATTGTCATTATTATTACTAGTAATATTATTATTATTATTGTATCCACTATACATCATTAAATCATCTAGTGTAGATGAACAGGAATGTGCATGGAGAATGAAATCCAAAACAATCCATGAACCAACGACCACGTCTTGATTGCACTTCATTTTATTGACCACTAGATGTCCTACTCGAGCTGTGTGTGTCATTGAGGCCCCGAGTAATGAACCATGTTTTGAATGAAGTGTCAAAGCTTCAACAAAGCCTCAATCAGCCAACGCTAAACTTGGCTTAAATGATGGCATCAATTAGTACTGGCGCAACCAAAGGACAAATAAAAAGTCAGGATGCTGATTTGAACCATGGACCTTCAACATGTGAAACACAGAACTTACCTCTGCACCACCTTTCCTACAAGGTGTTGCTGTAACTTGGCTTAAATGATGGTATCAATTAGTATTGGAGCAACCAAAAGACTAAAGGTGTGAGTGGGGATTTGAACCACCGACCCTCAACATGTGAAGCACAGAACTTACCTCTGCACCACCTTTCCTATGAGGTGTTGTTGTAACTTGGTCTAAATGAGGGCATCAATTAGTACTGGAGCAACCAAAGGACAAATAAATGGTGTGAGTGGGGATTTGAACCATAGCCCTGCAACACGTGAAGCACAGAACTTACCTCTGCACCACCTTTCCTACGAGTTGTTGCTGTAACTTGTGTTAAATGATGGCATCAACTAGTACTGGAGCAACCAAACGACACATAAAAGGTCAGGATGCTGATTTGAACCATGGACCTTCAACATGTGAGGCACAGAACTTACCTCTGCACCACCTTTCCTACAAGGTGTTGCTGTAACCTGGCTTAAATGATGGTATCAATTAATACTGGAGCAACCAAAGGACATAAAAAAAAAAAAGTAGAGATGCAGATTTGAACCATGGACCTTCAACATGTGAGGCACAGAACTTACCTCTGCACCACCTTTCCTACAAGGTGTTGCTGTAACTTGGCTTAAATGATGGTATCAATTAGTATTGGAGCAACCAAAAGACTAAAGGTGTGAGTGGGGATTTGAACCACCGACCCTAAACATGTGAAGCACAGAACTTACCTCTGCACCACCTTTCCTACGAGTTGTTGCTGTAACTTGGCTTAAATGATGGTGTCAATTAGTATTGGAGCAACCAAAGGACAAATAAAAGGTCAGGATGCTGATTTAAACCATGGAGCTTCAACATGCGAGGCACAGAACTTACCTCTGCACCACCTTTCCTACGAGGTGTTGCTGTAACCTGGCTTAAATGATGGTATCAATTAATACTGGAGCAACCAAAGGACATAAAAAAAAAAAAGTGGAGATGCAGATTTGAACCATGGACCTTCAACATGTGAGGCACAGAACTTACCTCTGCACCACCTTTCCTACGAGGTGTTGTTGTAACTTGGCTTAAATGATGGTGTCAATTAGTACTGGAGCAACCAAAGGACAAATAAATGGTGTGAGTGCGGATTTGAACCATAGCCCTGCAACATGCGAGGCACAGAACTTACCTTTGCACCACCTTTCCTACAAGGTGTTGCTGTAACTTTGCTTAAATGATGGCATCAATTAGTACTGGAGCAATCAAAGGACAAGTAAAAGGTGTGAGTGGGGATTTGAACCATGGACCTTCAACATGTGAGGCACAGAACTTACCACTGCACCATCTTTCCTACAAGGTGTTGCTGTAACTTGGCTTAAATGATGGTATCAATTAGTACTGGAGCATCCAAAGGACGCATAAAAAGTGTGAGTGGGGATTTGAACCATGGACCTTCAACATGTGAAGCACAGAACTTACCTCTGAACCACAAGGTGTTGCTGAGGACTGAAATCTTTCTCAGTAGTTCTCTGTTAGTTTGAGCTTTCTGCTTAACAGTAGCTTAAAACTTGTGTCGAGGAGTCTTGATTTCACATTGAGACCACAGAACTGAGTTCTTCTGAAATCCTTAACAAACTTTGATAATCTTCACTGAACAGTAAAGTCTGTGGAGATCCGAAGGTCACATTAGTGTAGTGGCTATTCCTGCGCCTATATAGCCACTGTGCCGACTGTACCTAAGCGTCTGACTCGACACACATCCAAAAAGAAAAGAATGTCCACAGAAAAAATGTTTTAAACATAAGGCACTATGTATTGTAACGTAAATTTCTTTGAAAGTTAGAAACAAAAAGGTGTGAGATGCTACAGATAAACTGAGGATGAATTTACTGCAGGCCTTGGATGTGCGTTGCGGTCAAAAGACTGTCTCTCTCTGGTAGGCCTCACCTTCCTGGCAGTCTCCCTGGCTTTTATCCCCATCCTTCAGCCACTAGATGGGGGTAACTCAAGAAAAACAGAGATTAATAAAAGGAAACAATCATCCTGGCTCCTGCAATTATTTGGATCAATGCCTTAAACTAATAGTAGACTGTATCCGTCAAGCAGTTTTCTTAGTAAATCTGTCCACGATCAAACCAAGAACATAGAAAGAGGAAATGTTTTCAGAAACAGCTTGGTGTTTTCATTTTTGCACTTTTTGATAGTTTTGTCTCTTCTGTTTAATTGCATCTTCTAAAGTTTAACTGGTGTCTCTTCAAATGTTTAGTCTTTAGTTTTTTTCTTCTTAAGTGTTTGGTGCTGCTCTTTTCTCATGTTTTTTTGTCTTTTCTAATGTTTGATCTGATTTCTAAATGTTTTGTCTTTTTAATGTTTAATTGTTGCGTTTTTAAATGTTTTATCAGCTTTTCTAAGTTTTGTAAGTTTGAAAATTTTCCTTTTCTTTCCGAATGGTTTTTTTTTTGATTTAATCTTTGTTAAGGTTTTTCTTTTGAAATGTATTATAATCTTTTAATGTTTAATTTTCTTTTGAAATGCTTGGTTGTATTTTTATGGTTTAATTTCCTATTCAATGTTTTCTTGTCTTTTCTAATATTTAATTCTTCAATTAAATGTTTAATTTTGGAATTAAATGTTTTGTCTTTTTAAATGTTTAAAATTCTTTTTAATTATTTGTAGTTTTTTCAAGGTTTAATTTTGGAATTAAATGCTTTGTATTTTTTTTATGTCCAATTATCTAATTAAAGATTTTGTCTTTAATGTTTAATATTCTTCTTTATTGTTTATTTGTATTTTCAGTAATTAAATCATTTAATATAGATGTACTCACAAACAAACTGACCTTGCGCTGAACACAGGCGTGTGTTATGCATGCGTACGTTATGTACGGATACCGAATCGCATCACCTAAATATGTAGTGGATGGTGGGAATTGATGGGACTCTGAAACACCCCCACAATTTAATCAGTTGTTCCTTGTATCATTTCCAATGGATAAGTCCTGATAAGTCCACAATGGCTGATTTGAATTCGTGGATCCAGACTATAAGCCACATCACTGCCAAAATCTAATCACTTGGTCCTTGTGTCATTTCTGACCTTCCCTGAAAATTTCATCCAAATCTGTTATTCTGTTTTTGAGTAGTCTTTCTTACAGAGCGACAGACAGACCGACAGACACCGATTGTCACACAACTCTGCCGTTCCTTGGTGGAGCACTAAATGTTAACTTGAGCTGAAATGGAGGCACCAAACATAGATTAGCAGTAGCATCCTCACCACAATGTGCAAAACCAACTGAAACGGAACAAAAACCATCGATTAACTACATTTTAGCCTGCACTACTTCCAATCTGAGCTTCAGCACTAAATTATCTCCAACTCAAGCTGCTTCTCTATTTCCTTCACCTCATTCTGCATTTGTACTCTTAACCCTTTGATCCACAATGTGGGAAAGGAGATAACCCATTTTCCATTGGATTTGGGTCACTTTTGACCCATGGTGCACATTAAAGGGTTAAACTTACATTCTCCTGCTCAAACTGCTTTGCTAACAAATGTTTCTCAAAAGTCTAGTCTCCAGAGCTTCTTAGGAAACCCTCAAAGTCTTTTCTGCTGCAGGTTGCTTTGCAGAACTGTTGCAGAAAACCTCACAAAACCACATGGATGGGGCCTCAAGATAGCTGTCCAAATGAAACGGTACAAAATCCAAATGAGTACCACCCAAACGCGAAGGTTTCCTGCAGCCTACCACAGCAAACTCTTTAAATAGAGAATCAGGACAGTAAGTCTTACCTTCTAGACAACCAACATTGGTTCACAAACAAGAATACAGACTCTGTCTGACCAAAAACCTCAGAAGACTCACTGTAACCCAAGATAAAGCCACAACTCAGCTGCACCAAATCCAAAGCAGGAGAACAGAGTGAATGAGCGACCAGACGACCTGTCAGTCATTCCCATAGACTGTAGTCTGTGGTTAGAAAGCACAACCTGCACTGGATGCTGCTGCTGCTCATTCACTGGAGACAGCTGGAAACTAAAACCTCTCTGGGTTTTAAAGCCAACTGATTCTGCCTCCACGTCTGCAGGAGGTGTTTCCTATTTCTTGGTTCCTCCTCCGACCACCAGGCGGCGCCTCCTGCTTTGGATGCAGGCTCTTTGTGAGGAAGTTGTGGTGGATTCTGTTGTGGCTGTACAGTGGCTCCAGGTGCAACATTGCTCAAGGGATGCTATCAATTAGTATTGGCGCAACCAAAGGAAAAATAAAAGATCAAGACAGGGTTTTGAACCATGGACCTTCAACATGAGCGGCACAAAACTTACCTCTGCACCACCTTTCCTACAAGGTGTTGCTGTAACTTTGCTTAAATGATGGCATCAATTAGTACTGGAGCATCCAAAGGAAAAATAAAAGGTGTGAGTGGGGATTTGAACCATGGACCTTCAACATGAGCGGCACAAAACTTACCTCTGCACCACCTTTCCTACAAGGTGCTGCTGTAACTTTGCTTAAATGATGGTATCAATTAGTACTGGAGCATCCAAAGGACAAATAAAAGGTGTGAGTGGGGATTTGAACCATGGACCTTCAACATGTGAGACACAGAACTTTCCTCTGCACCATCTATCCTACGAAGTGTAACTGTAATCTGGCTTAAATGATGGTATCAATTAGTACTGGAGCAACCAAAGGACAAATAAAAGGTGTGAGGGGGGATTTGAACCATGGACCATCAACATTTGAGGCACAGAACTTACCTCTGCACCACCTTTCCTACAAGGTGTTGTTGCAAATTGGCTTGAATGATGGCATCAAAAGTATTGGAGCAACCAAAGGACAAATAAAAGGTCAGGATGCTGATTTGAACCATGGACCTTCAACATGTGAGGCACAGACCTTACCTCTGCACCACCTTTCCTACAAGGTGTTGTTGTAAATTGGCTTAAATGATGGCATCAATTAGTACTGGAGCAACCAAAGGACAAATAAAAGGTGTGAGTGGGGATTTGAACCATGGACCTTCAACATGTAAAGCACAGAACTTACCTCTGAACCACAAGGTGTTGCTGAGGACTGAAATCTTTCTCAGTAGTTCTCTGTTAGTTTGAGCTTTCTGCTTAACAGAAGCTTAAAACTTGTGTCGAGGAGTCTTGATTTCACATTGAGACCACAGATCTGAGTTCTTCTGAAATCCTTAACAAACTTTGATAATCTTCACTGAACAGTAAAGTCTGTGGAGATCCGAAGGTCACATTTAAACATAAGGCACTATGTATTGTAACGTAAATTTCTTTGAAAGTTAGAAACAAAAAGGTGTGAGATGCTACAATGTGCAAAACCAACTGAAACGGAACAAAAACCATCGATTAACTGCATTTTAGCCTGCACTACTTCCAATCTTAGCTTCAGCGCTAAATTATCTCCAACTCAAGCTGCTTCTCTATTTCCTTCACCTCATTCTGCATTTGTACTCTTAACCCTTTGATCCACAATGTGGGAAAGGAGATAATCCATTTTCCATTGGATTTGGGTCACTTTTGACCCATGGTGCACATTAAAGGGTTAAACTTACATTCTCCTGCTCAAACTGCTTTGCTAACAAATGTTTCTCAAAAGTCTAGTCTCCAGAGCTTCCCAGGAAACCCTCAAAGTCTTTTCTGCTGCAGGTTGCTTTGCAGAACTGTTGCAGAAAACCTCACAAAACCACATGGATGGGGCCTCAAGATAGCTGTCCAAATGAAACGGTACAAAATCCAAATGAGTACCACCCAAACGCGAAGGTTTCCTGCAGCCTACCACAGCAAACTCTTTAAATAGAGAATCAGGACAGTAAGTCTTACCATCTAGACAACCAACATTGGTTCACAAACAAGAATACAGACTCTGTCTGACCAAAAACCTCAGAAGACTCACTGTAACCCAAGATAAAGCCACAACTCAGCTGCACCAAATCCAAAGCAGGAGAACAGAGTGAATGAGCGACCAGACGACCTGTCAGTCATTCCCATAGACTGTAGTCTATGGTTAGAAAGCACAACCTGCACTGGATGCTGCTGCTGCTCATTCACTGGAGACAGCTGGAAACTAAAACCTCTCTGGGTTTTAAAGCCAACTGATTCTGCCTCCACGTCTGCAGGAGGTGTTTCCTATTTCTTGGTTCCTCCTCCGACCACCAGGCGGCGCCTCCTGCTTTGGATGGAGGCTCTTTGTAGGGAAGTTGTGGTGGATTCTGTTGTGGCTGTACAGTGGCTCCAGGTGCAACATTGCTCAAGGGATGCTATCAATTAGTATTGGCGCAACCAAAGGAAAAATAAAAGATCAAGACAGGGTTTTGAACCATGGACCTTCAACATGAGCGGCACAAAACTTACCTCTGCACCACCTTTCCTACAAGGTGTTGCTGTAACTTTGCTTAAATGATGGCATCAATTAGTACTGGAGCATCCAAAGGACAAATAAAAGGTGTGAGTGGGGATTTGAACCATGGACCTTCAACATGAGCGGCACAAAACTTACCTCTGCACCACCTTTCCTACAAGGTGATGCTGTAACTTAGCTTAAATGATGGTATCAATTAGTACTGGAGCATCCAAAGGACAAATAAAAGGTGTGAGTGGGGATTTGAACCGCGGACCATCAACATTTGAGGTACAGAACTTACCTCTGCACCACCTTTTCCTACAAGGTGTTGCTGTAAACTGGCTTAAATGATGGTATCAATTAGTACTGGAGCATCCAAAGGACAGATAAAAAGTGTGAGTGGGGATTTGAACCATGGACCTTCAACATGTGAGGCACAGAACTTTCCTCTGCACCATCTATCCTACAAAGTGTAACTGTAATCTGGCTTAAATGATGGTATCAATTAGTACTGGAGCATCCAAAGGACGCATAAAAAGTGTGAGTGAGGATTTGAACCATGGATCTTCAACATGTGAAGCACAGAACTTTCCTCTGCACCACCTTTCCTACAAGGTGATGCTGTAACTTGGCTTAAATGATGTTATCAATTAGTACTGGAGAAACCAAAGGACAAATAAGAGGTGTGAGTGGGGATTTGAACCATGGACCATAAACATTTGAGGCACAGAACTTACCTCTGCACCACCTTTCCTACAAGGTGTTGTTGTAAATTGGCTTAAATGATGGCATCAATCAGTACTGGAGCAACCAAAGGACAAATAAAAGGTGTGAGTGGGGATTTGAACCATGGACCTTCAACATGTGAAGCACAGAACTTACCTCTGAACCACAAGGTGTTGCTGAGGACTGAAATCTTTCTCAGTAGTTCTCTGTTAGTTTGAGCTTTCTGCTTAACAGAAGCTTAAAACTTGTGTCGAGGAGTCTTGATTTCACATTGAGACCACAGATCTGAGTTCTTCTGAAATCCTTAACAAACTTTGATAATCTTCACTGAACAGTAAAGTCTGTGGAGATCCGAAGGTCACATTTAAACATAAGGCACTATGTATTGTAACGTAAATTTCTTTGAAAGTTAGAAACAAAAAGGTGTGAGATGCTACAATGTGCAAAACCAACTGAAACGGAACAAAAACCATCGATTAACTGCATTTTAGCCTGCACTACTTCCAATCTTAGCTTCAGCACTAAATTATCTCCAACTCAAGCTGCTTCTCTATTTCCTTCACCTCATTCTGCATTTGTACTCTTAACCCTTTGATCCACAATGTGGGAAAGGAGATAACCCATTTTCCATTGGATTTGGGTCACTTTTGACCCATGGTGCACATTAAAGGGTTAAACTTACATTCTCCTGCTCAAACTGCTTTGCTAACAAATGTTTCTCAAAAGTCTAGTCTCCAGAGCTTCCTAGGAAACCCTCAAAGTCTTTTCTGCTGCAGGTTGCTTTGCAGAACTGTTGCAGAAAACCTCACAAAACCACATGGATGGGGCCTCAAGATAGCTGTCCAAATGAAACGGTACAAAATCCAAATGAGTACCACTCAAACGCGAAGGTTTCCTGCAGCCTACCACAGCAAACTCTTTAAATAGAGAATCAGGACAGTAAGTCTTACCTTCTAGACAACCAACATTGGTTCACAAACAAGAATACAGACTCTGTCTGACCAAAAACCTCAGAAGACTCACTGTAACCCAAGATAAAGCCACAACTCAGCTGCACCAAATCCAAAGCAGGAGAACAGAGTGAATGAGCGACCAGACGACCTGTCAGTCATTCCCATAGACTGTAGTCTATGGTTAGAAAGCACAACCTGCACTGGATGCTGCTGCTGCTCATTCACTGGAGACAGCTGGAAACTAAAACCTCTCTGGGTTTTAAAGCCAACTGATTCTGCCTCCACGTCTGCAGGAGGTGTTTCCTATTTCTTGGTTCCTCCTCCGACCACCAGGCGGCGCCTCCTGCTTTGGATGCAGGCTCTTTGTGAGGAAGTTGTGGTGGATTCTGTTGTGGCTGTACAGTGGCTCCAGGTGCAACATTGCTCAAGGGATGCTATCAATTAGTATTGGCGCAACCAAAGGAAAAATAAAAGATCAAGACAGGGTTTTGAACCATGGACCTTCAACATGAGCAGCACAAAACTTACCTCTGCACCACCTTTCCTACAAGGTGTTGCTGTAACTTTGCTTAAATGATGGCATCAATTAGTACTGGAGCATCCAAAGGACAAATAAAAAGTGTGAGTGGGGATTTGAACCATGGACCTTCAACATGTGAGACACAGAACTTTCCTCTGCACCACCTTTCCTACAAGGTGCTGCTGTAACTTTGCTTAAATGATGGTATCAATTAGTACTGGAGCATCCAAAGGACAAATAAAAAGTGTGAGTGGGGATTTGAACCATGGACCTTCAACATGTGAGACACAGAACTTTCCTCTGCACCATCTATCCTACAAAGTATAACTGTAATCTGGCTTAAATGATGGTATCAATTAGTACTGGAGCAACCAAAGGACAAATAAAAGGTGTGAGGGGGGATTTGAACCATGGACCATCAACATTTGAGGCACAGAACTTACCTCTGCACCACCTTTCCTACAAGGTGTTGCTGTAACTTTGCTTAAATGATGGTATCAGTTAGTACTGGAGCATCCAAAGGACAAATAAAAAGTGTGAGTGGGGATTTGAACCATGGACCTTCAACATGTGAGGCACAGAACTTTCCTCTGCACCCTCTATTCTACGAAGTGTAACTGTAATCTGGCTTAAATGATGGTATCAATTAGTACTGGAGCATCCAAAGGATGCATAAAAAGCGTGAGTGAGGATTTGAACCATGGATCTTCAACATGTGAGGCACAGAACTTTCCTCTGCACCACCTTTCCTACAAGGTGATGCTGTAACTTGGCTTAAATGATGGTATCAATTAGTACTGGAGCAACCAAAGGACAAATAAAAGGTGTGAGTGGGGATTTGAACCACAGACCTTCAACATTTGAGGCACAGAACTTACCTCTGCACCACCTTTCCTAAAAGGTGTTGCTGTAACTTTGCTTAAATGATGGTATCAATTAGTACTGGAGCATCCAAAGGACAAATAAAAAGTGTTAGTGGGTATTTGAACCATGGACCTTCAACATGTGAGGCACAGAACTTTCCTCTGCACTATCTATCCTACGAAGTATAACTGTAATCTGGCTTAAATGATGGTATCAATTAGTACTGGCGCATCCAAAGGACGCATAAAGAGTGTCAGTGAGGTTTTGAACCATGGATCTTCAACATGTGAGGCACAGAACTTTCCTCTGCACCACCTTTCCTACAAGGTGTTGCTGTAACTTGGCTCAAATGATGGTATCAATTCGTACTGGAGCAACCAAAGGACAAATAAAAGGTGTGAGTGGGGATTTGAACCACGGACCATCAACATTTGAGGTACAGAACTTACCTCTGCACCACCTTTTCCTACAAGGTGTTGCTGTAAACTGGCTTAAATGATGGTATCAATTAGTACTGGAGCATCCAAAGGACAGATAAAAAGTGTGAGTGGGGATTTGAACCATGGACCTTCAACATGTGAGGCACAGAACTTTCCTCTGCACTATCTATCCTACAAAGTGTAACTGTAATCTGGCTTAAATGATGGTATCAATTACTACTGGAGCATCCAAAGGACGCATAAAAAGTGTGAGTGAGGATTTGAACCATGGATCTTCAACATGTGAAGCACAGAACTTTCCTCTGCACCACCTTTCCTACAAGGTGATCCTGTAACTTGGCTTAAATGATGGTATCAATTAGTACTGGAGCAACCAAAGGACAAATAAGAGGTGTGAGTGGGGATTTGAACCATGGACCATAAACATTTGAGGCACAGAACTTACCTCTGCACCACCTTTCCTACAAGGTGTTGTTGTAAATTGGCTTAAATGATGGCATCAATCAGTACTGGAGCAACCAAAGGACAAATAAAAGGTGTGAGTGGGGATTTGAACCATGGACCTTCAACATGTGAAGCACAGAACTTACCTCTGAACCACAAGGTGTTGCTGAGGACTGAAATCTTTCTCAGTAGTTCTCTGTTAGTTTGAGCTTTCTGCTTAACAGAAGCTTAAAACTTGTGTCGAGGAGTCTTGATTTCACATTGAGACCACAGATCTGAGTTCTTCTGAAATCCTTAACAAACTTTGATAATCTTCACTGAACAGTAAAGTCTGTGGAGATCCGAAGGTCACATTTAAACATAAGGCACTATGTATTGTAACGTAAATTTCTTTGAAAGTTAGAAACAAAAAGGTGTGAGATGCTACAATGTGCAAAACCAACTGAAACGGAACAAAAACCATCGATTAACTGTATTTTAGCCTGCACTACTTCCAATCTTAGCTTCAGCACTAAATTATCTCCAACTCAAGCTGCTTCTCTATTTCCTTCACCTCATTCTGCATTTGTACTCTTAACCCTTTGATCCACAATGTGGGAAAGGAGATAACCCATTTTCCATTGGATTTGGGTCACTTTTGACCCATGGTGCACATTAAAGGGTTAAACTTACATTCTCCTGCTCAAACTGCTTTGCTAACAAATGTTTCTCAAAAGTTTAGTCTCCAGAGCTTCCTAGCTTCCTCAAAGTCTTTTCTGCTGCAGGTTGCTTTGCAGAACTGTTGCAGAAAACCTCACAAAACCACATGGATGGGGCCTCAAGATAGCTGTCCAAATGAAACGGTACAAAATCCAAATGAGTACCACCCAAACGCGAAGGTTTCCTGCAGCCTACCACAGCAAACTCTTTAAATAGAGAATCAGGACAGTAAGTCTTACCTTCTAGACAACCAACATTGGTTCACAAACAAGAATACAGACTCTGTCTGACCAAAAACCTCAGAAGACTCACTGTAACCCAAGATAAAGCCACAACTCAGCTGCACCAAATCCAAAGCAGGAGAACAGAGTGAATGAGCGACCAGACGACCTGTCAGTCATTCCCATAGACTGTAGTCTATGGTTAGAAAGCACAACCTGCACTGGATGCTGCTGCTGCTGCTCATTCACTGGAGACAGCTGGAAACTAAAACCTCTCTGGGTTTTAAAGCCAACTGATTCTGCCTCCATGTCTGCAGGAGGTGTTTCCTATTTCTTGGTTCCTCCTCCGACCACCAGGCGGCGCCTCCTGCTTTGGATGCAGGCTCTTTGTGAGGAAGTTGTGGTGGATTCTGTTGTGGCTGTACAGTGGCTCCAGGTGCAACATTGCTCAAGGGATGCTATCAATTAGTATTGGCGCAACCAAAGGAAAAATAAAAGATCAAGACAGGGTTTTGAACCATGGACCTTCAACATGAGCAGCACAAAACTTACCTCTGCACCACCTTTCCTACAAGGTGTTGCTGTAACTTTGCTTAAATGATGGCATCAATTAGTACTGGAGCATCCAAAGGACAAATAAAAGGTGTGAGTGGGGATTTGAACCATGGACCTTCAACATGAGCGGCACAAAACTTACCTCTGCACCACCTTTCCTACAAGGTGCTGCTGTAACTTTGCTTAAATGATGGTATCAATTAGTACTGGAGCATCCAAAGGACAAATAAAAAGTGTGAGTGGGGATTTGAACCATGGACCTTCAACATGTGAGACACAGAACTTTCCTCTGCACCATCTATCCTACGAAGTGTAACTGTAATCTGGCTTAAATGATGGTATCAATTAGTACTGGAGCAACCAAAGGACAAATAAAAGGTGTGAGGGGGGATTTGAACCATGGACCATCAACATTTGAGGCACAGAACTTTCCTCTGCACCACCTTTCCTACAAGGTGATGCTGTAACTTGGCTTAAATGATGGTATCAATTAGTACTGGAGCAACCAAAGGACAAATAAAAGGTGTGAGTGGGGATTTGAACCACGGACCTTCAACATTTGAGGCACAGAACTTACCTCTGCACCACCTTTCCTAAAAGGTGTTGCTGTAACTTTGCTTAAACGATGGTATCAATTAGTACTGGAGCATCCAAAGGACAAATAAAAAGTGTTAGTGGGGATTTGAACCATGGACCTTCAACATGTGAGGCACAGAACTTTCCTCTGCACTATCTATCCTACGAAGTATAACTGTAATCTGGCTTAAATGATGGTATCAATTAGTACTGGCGCATCCAAAGGACGCATAAAGAGTGTCAGTGAGGTTTTGAACCATGGATCTTCAACATGTGAGACACAGAACTTTCCTCTGCACCACCTTTCCTACAAGGTGATGCTGTAACTTGGCTTAAATGATGGTATCAATTAGTACTGGAGCAACCAAAGGACAAATAAGAGGTGTGAGTGGGGATTTGAACCATGGACCATCAACATTTGAGGCACAGAACTTACCTCTGCACCACCTTTTCCTACAAGATGTTGCTGTAACTTGGCTCAAATGATGGTATCAATTCGTACTGGAGCAACCAAAGGACAAATAAAAGGTGTGAGTGGGGATTTGAACCACGGACCATCAACATTTGAGGTACAGAACTTACCTCTGCACCACCTTTTCCTACAAGGTGTTGCTGTAAACTGGCTTAAATGATGGTATCAATTAGTACTGGAGCATCCAAAGGACAGATAAAAAGTGTGAGTGGGGATTTGAACCATGGACCTTCAACATGTGAGGCACAGAACTTTCCTCTGCACTATCTATCCTACAAAGTGTAACTGTAATCTGGCTTAAATGATGGTATCAATTACTACTGGAGCATCCAAAGGACGCATAAAAAGTGCGAGTGAGGATTTGAACCATGGATCTTCAACATGTGAAGCACAGAACTTTCCTCTGCACCACCTTTCCTACAAGGTGATCCTGTAACTTGGCTTAAATGATGGTATCAATTAGTACTGGAGCAACCAAAGGACAAATAAGAGGTGTGAGTGGGGATTTGAACCATGGACCATAAACATTTGAGGCACAGAACTTACCTCTGCACCACCGTTCCTACAAGGTGTTGTTGTAAATTGGCTTAAATGATGGCATCAATTAGTACTGGAGCAACCAAAGGACAAATAAAAGGTGTGAGTGGGGATTTGAACCACGGACCTTCAACATGTGAAGCACAGAACTTACCTCTGAACCACAAGGTGTTGCTGAGGACTGAAATCTTTCTCAGTAGTTCTCTGTTAGTTTGAGCTTTCTGCTCAACAGAAGCTTAAAACTTGTGTCGAGGAGTCTTGATTTCACATTGAGACCACAGATCTGAGTTCTTCTGAAATCCTTAACAAACTTTGATAATCTTCACTGAACAGTAAAGTCTGTGGAGATCCGAAGGTCACATTTAAACATAAGGCACTATGTATTGTAACGTAAATTTCTTTGAAAGTTAGAAACAAAAAGGTGTGAGATGCTACAATGTGCAAAACCAACTGAAACGGAACAAAAACCATCGATTAACTGCATTTTAGCCTGCACTACTTCCAATCTTAGCTTCAGCACTAAATTATCTCCAACTCAAGCTGCTTCTCTATTTCCTTCACCTCATTCTGCATTTGTACTCTTAACCCTTTGATCCACAATGTGGGAAAGGAGATAACCCATTTTCCATTGGATTTGGGTCACTTTTGACCCATGGTGCACATTAAAGGGTTAAACTTACATTCTCCTGCTCAAACTGCTTTGCTAACAAATGTTTCTCAAAAGTCTAGTCTCCAGAGCTTCCTAGGAAACCCTCAAAGTCTTTTCTGCTGCAGGTTGCTTTGCAGAACTGTTGCAGAAAACCTCACAAAACCACATGGATAGGGCCTCAAGATAGCTGTCTAAATGAAACGGTACAAAATCCAAATGAGTACCACCCAAACGCGAAGGTTTCCTGCAGCCTACCACAGCAAACTCTTTAAATAGAGAATCAGGACAGTAAGTCTTACCTTCTAGACAACCAACATTGGTTCACAAACAAGAATACAGACTCTGTCTGACCAAAAACCTCAGAAGACTCACTGTAACCCAAGATAAAGCCACAACTCAGCTGCACCAAATCCAAAGCAGGAGAACAGAGTGAATGAGCGACCAGACGACCTGTCAGTCATTCCCATAGACTGTAGTCTATGGTTAGAAAGCACAACCTGCACTGGATGCTGCTGCTGCTCATTCACTGGAGACAGCTGGAAACTAAAACCTCTCTGGGTTTTAAAGCCAACTGATTCTGCCTCCACGTCTGCAGGAGGTGTTTCCTATTTCTTGGTTCCTCCTCCGACCACCAGGCGGCGCCTCCTGCTTTGGATGCAGGCTCTTTGTGAGGAAGTTGTGGTGGATTCTGTTGTGGCTGTACAGTGGCTCCAGGTGCAACATTGCTCAAGGGATGCTATCAATTAGTATTGGCGCAACCAAAGGAAAAATAAAAGATCAAGACAGGGTTTTGAACCATGGACCTTCAACATGAGCGGCACAAAACTTACCTCTGCACCACCTTTCCTAAAAGGTGTTGCTGTAACTTTGCTTAAATGATGGCATCAATTAGTACTGGAGCATCCAAAGGACAAATAAAAGGTGTGAGTGGGGATTTGAACCATGGACCTTCAACATGAGCGGCACAAAACTTACCTCTGCACCACCTTTCCTACAAGGTGCTGCTGTAACTTTGCTTAAATGATGGTATCAATTAGTACTGGAGCATCCAAAGGACAAATAAAAAGTGTGAGTGGGGATTTGAACCATGGACCTTCAACATGTGAGACACAGAACTTTCCTCTGCACCATCTATCCTACAAAGTGTTGCTGTAACTTTGCTTAAATGATGGTATCAGTTAGTACTGGAGCATCCAAAGGACAAATAAAAAGTGTGAGTGGGGATTTGAACCATGGACCTTCAACATGTGAGGCACAGAACTTTCCTCTGCACCATCTATCCTACGAAGTGTAACTGTAATCTGGCTTAAATGATGGTATCAATTAGTACTGGAGCATCCAAAGGATGCATAAAAAGTGTGAGTGAGGATTTGAACCATGGATCTTCAACATGTGAGGCACAGAACTTTCCTCTGCACCACCTTTCCTACAAGGTGATGCTGTAACTTGGCTTAAATGATGGTATCAATTAGTACTGGAGCATCCAAAGGACAAATAAGAGGTGTGAGTGGGGATTTGAACCATGGACCATCAACATTTGAGGCACAGAACTTACCTCTGCACCACCTTTTCCTACAAGATGTTGCTGTAACTTGGCTCAAATGATGGTATCAATTCGTACTGGAGCAACCAAAGGACAAATAAAAGGTGTGAGTGGGGATTTGAACCACGGACCATCAACATTTGAGGTACAGAACTTACCTCTGCACCACCTTTTCCTACAAGGTGTTGCTGTAAACTGGCTCAAATGATGGTATCAATTCGTACTGGAGCAACCAAAGGACAAATAAGAGGTGTGAGTGGGGATTTGAACCATGGACCATAAACATTTGAGGCACAGAACTTACCTCTGCACCACCTTTCCTACAAGGTGTTGTTGTAAATTGGCTTAAATGATGGCATCAATTAGTACTGGAGCAACCAAAGGACAAATAAAAGGTGTGAGTGGGGATTTGAACCATGGACCTTCAACATTTGAGGCACAGAACTTACCTCTGCACCACCTTTCCTAAAAGGTGTTGCTGTAACTTTGCTTAAATGATGGGATCAATTAGTACTGGAGCATCCAAAGGACAAATAAAAAGTGTGAGTGGGGATTTGAACCATGGACCTTCAACATGTGAGGCACAGAACTTTCCTCTGCACCATCTATCCTACGAAGTGTAACTGTAATCTGGCTTAAATGATGGTATCAATTAGTACTGGAGAAACCAAAGGACAAATAAAAGGTGTGAGTGGGGATTTGAACCATGGACCTTCAACATTTGAGGCACAGAACTTACCTCTGCACCACCTTTCCTAAAAGGTGTTGCTGTAACTTTGCTAAAATGATGGTATCAATTAGTACTGGAGCATCCAAAGGACAAATAAAAAGTGTGAGTGGGGATTTGAACCATGGACCTTCAACATGTGAGGCACAGAACTTTCCTCTGCACTATCTATCCTACAAAGTGTAACTGTAATCTGGCTTAAATGATGGTATCAATTAGTACTGGAGCAACCAAAGGACAAATAAGAGATGTGAGTGGGGATTTGAACCATGGACCATCAACATGTGAGGCATAGAACTTACCTCTGCACCACCTTTTCCTACAAGGTGTTGCTGTAACTTGGCTTAAATGATGGTATCAATTAGTACTGGAGCAACCAAAGGACAAATAAAAGCTGTGAGTGGGGATTTGAACCATGGACCAGCAACATTTGAGGTACAGAACTTACCTCTGCACCACCTTTTCCTACAAGGTGTTGCTGTAAACTGGCTTAAATGATGGTATCAATTAGTACTGGAGCATCCAAAGGACAGATAAAAAGTGTGAGTGGGGATTTGAACCATGGACCTTCAACATGTGAGGCACAGAACTTTCCTCTGCACTATCTATCCTACAAAGTGTAACTGTAATCTGGCTTAAATGATGGTATCAATTAGTACTGGAGCATCCAAAGGACAAATAAAAGGTGTGAGTGAGGATTTGAACCATGGATTTTCAACATGTGAAGCACAGAACTTTCCTCTGCACCACCTTTCCTACGAGGTGATGCTGTAACTTGGCTTAAATGATGTTATCAATTAGTACTGGAGCAACCAAAGGACAAATAAGAGGTGTGAGTGGGGATTTGAACCATTGACCTTCAACATGTGAGGCACAGAACTTTCCTCTGCACCATCTATCCTACGAAGTGTAACTGTAATCTGGCTTAAATGATGGTATCAATTAGTACTGGAGCAACCAAAGGACAAATAAAAGGTGTGAGTGGGGATTTGAACCATGGATCTTCAACATGTGAGGCACAGAACTTTCCTCTGCACCACCTTTCCTACAAGGTGATGCTGTAACTTGGCTTAAATGATGGTATCAATTAGTACTGGAGCAACCAAAGGACAAATAAGAGGTGTGAGTGGGGATTTGAACCATGGACCATCAACATGTGAGGCACAGAACTTACCTCTGCACCACCTTTTCCTACAAGGTGTTGCTGTAACTTGGCTTAAATGATGTTATCAATTAGTACTGGAGCAACCAAAGGACAAATAAAAGGTGTGAGTGGGGATTTGAACCATGGACCTTCAACATGTAAAGCACAGAACTTACCTCTGAACCACAAGGTGTTGCTGAGGACTGAAATCTTTCTCAGTAGTTCTCTGTTAGTTTGAGCTTTCTGCTTAACAGAAGCTTAAAACTTGTGTCGAGGAGTCTTGATTTCACATTGAGACCACAGATCTGAGTTCTTCTGAAATCCTTAACAAGCTTTGATAATCTTCACTGAACAGTAAAGTCTGTGGAGATCCGAAGGTCACATTTAAACATAAGGCACTATGTATTGTAACATAAATTTCTTTGAAAGTTAGAAACAAAAAGGTGTGAGATGCTACAATGTGCAAAACCAACTGAAACGGAACAAAAACCATCGATTAACTGCATTTTAGCCTGCACTACTTCCAATCTTAGCTTCAGCACTAAATTATCTCCAACTCAAGCTGCTTCTCTATTTCCTTCACCTCATTCTGCATTTGTACTCTTAACCCTTTGATCCACAATGTGGGAAAGGAGATAACCCATTTTCCATTGGATTTGGGTCACTTTTGACCCATGGTGCACATTAAAGGGTTAAACTTACATTCTCCTGCTCAAACTGCTTTGCTAACAAATGTTTCTCAAAAGTCTAGTCTCCAGAGCTTCCTAGGAAACCCTCAAAGTCTTTTCTGCTGCAGGTTGCTTTGCAGAACTGTTGCAGAAAACCTCACAAAACCACATGGATGGGGCCTCAAGATAGCTGTCCAAATGAAACGGTACAAAATCCAAATGAGTACCACCCAAACGCGAAGGTTTCCTGCAGCCTACCACAGCAAACTCTTTAAATAGAGAATCAGGACAGTAAGTCTTACCTTCTAGACAACCAACATTGGTTCACAAACAAGAATACAGACTCTGTCTGACCAAAAACCTCAGAAGACTCACTGTAACCCAAGATAAAGCCACAACTCAGCTGCACCAAATCCAAAGCAGGAGAACAGAGTGAATGAGCGACCAGACGACCTGTCAGTCATTCCCATAGACTGTAGTCTGTGGTTAGAAAGCACAACCTGCACTGGATGCTGCTGCTGCTCATTCACTGGAGACAGCTGGAAACTAAAACCTCTCTGGGTTTTAAAGCCAACTGATTCTGCCTCCACGTCTGCAGGAGGTGTTTCCTATTTCTTGGTTCCTCCTCCGACCACCAGGCGGCGCCTCCTGCTTTGGATGCAGGCTCTTTGTGAGGAAGTTGTGGTGGATTCTGTTGTGGCTGTACAGTGGCTCCAGGTGCAACATTGCTCAAGGGATGCTATCAATTAGTATTGGCGCAACCAAAGGAAAAATAAAAGATCAAGACAGGGTTTTGAACCATGGACCTTCAACATGAGCGGCACAAAACTTACCTCTGCACCACCTTTCCTACAAGGTGTTGCTGTAACTTTGCTTAAATGATGGCATCAATTAGTACTGGAGCATCCAAAGGACAAATAAAAGGTGTGAGTGGGGATTTGAACCATGGACCTTCAACATGAGCGGCACAAAACTTACCTCTGCACCACCTTTCCTACAAGGTGCGGCTGTAACTTTGCTTAAATGATGGTATCAATTAGTACTGGAGCAACCAAAGGACAAATAAAAGGTGTGAGTGGGGATTTGAACCACGGACCTTCAACATTTGAGGCACAGAACTTACCTCTGCACCACCTTTCCTAAAAGGTGTTGCTGTAACTTTGCTTAAACGATGGTATCAATTAGTACTGGAGCATCCAAAGGACAAATAAAAAGTGTGAGTGGGGACTTGAACCATGGACCTTCAACATGTGAGGCACAGACCTTTCCTCTGCACCATCTATCCTACGAAGCGTGACTGTAATCTGGCTTAAATGATGGTATCAATTAGTACTGGAGCATCCAAAGGATGCATAAAAAGTGTGAGTGTGGATTTGAACCATGGATCTTCAACATGTGAGGCACAGAACTTTCCTCTGCACCACCTTTCCTACAAGGTGATGCTGTAACTTGGCTTAAATGATGGTATCAATTAGTACTGGAGCAACCAAAGGACAAATAAAAGGTGTGAGTGGGGATTTGAACCATGGACCTTCTACATTTGAGGCACAGAACTTACCTCTGCACCACCTTTCCTAAAAGGTGTTGCTGTAACTTTGCTTAAATGATGGTATCAAGTAGTACTGGAGCATCCAAAGGACAAATAAAAAGTGTGAGTGGGGATTTGAACCATGGACCTTCAACATGTGAGGCACAGAACTTTCCTCTGCACCATCTATCCTACGAAGTGTAACTGTAATCTGGCTTAAATGATGGTATCAATTAGTACTGGAGCAACCAAAGGACAAATAAAAGGTGTGAGTGGGGATTTGAACCATGGACCTTCAACATTTGAGGCACAGAACTTACCTCTGCACCACCTTTCCTAAAAGGTGTTGCTGTAACTTTGCTTAAATGATGGTATCAATTAGTACTGGAGCAACCAAAGGACAAATAAAAGGTGTGAGTGGGGATTTGAACCATGGACCTTCAACATGTGAAGCACAGAACTTACCTCTGAACCACAAGGTGTTGCTGAGGACTGAAATCTTTCTCAGTAGTTCTCTGTTAGTTTGAGCTTTCTGCTTAACAGAAGCTTAAAACTTGTGTCGAGGAGTCTTGATTTCACATTGAGACCACAGATCTGAGTTCTTCTGAAATCCTTAACAAACTTTGATAATCTTCACTGAACAGTAAAGTCTGTGGAGATCCGAAGGTCACATTTAAACATAAGGCACTATGTATTGTAACGTAAATTTCTTTGAAAGTTAGAAACAAAAAGGTGTGAGATGCTACAATGTGCAAAACCAACTGAAACGGAACAAAAACCATCGATTAACTGCATTTTAGCCTGCACTACTTCCAATCTTAGCTTCAGCACTAAATTATCTCCAACTCAAGCTGCTTCTCTATTTCCTTCACCTCATTCTGCATTTGTACTCTTAACCCTTTGATCCACAATGTGGGAAAGGAGATAACCCATTTTCCATTGGATTTGGGTCACTTTTGACCCATGGTGCACATTAAAGGGTAAAACTTACATTCTCCTGCTCAAACTGCTTTGCTAACAAATGTTTCTCAAAAGTCTAGTCTCCAGAGCTTCCTAGGAAACCCTCAAAGTCTTTTCTGCTGCAGGTTGCTTTGCAGAACTGTTGCAGAAAACCTCACAAAACCACATGGATGGGGCCTCAAGATAGCTGTCCAAATGAAACGGTACAAAATCCAAATGAGTACCACCCAAACGCGAAGGTTTCCTGCAGCCTACCACAGCAAACTCTTTAAATAGAGAATCAGGACAGTAAGTCTTACCTTCTAGACAACCAACATTGGTTCACAAACAAGAATACAGACTCTGTCTGACCAAAAACCTCAGAAGACTCACTGTAACCCAAGATAAAGCCACAACTCAGCTGCACCAAATCCAAAGCAGGAGAACAGAGTGAATGAGCGACCAGACGACCTGTCAGTCATTCCCATAGACTGTAGTCTATGGTTAGAAAGCACAACCTGCACTGGATGCTGCTGCTGCTCATTCACTGGAGACAGCTGGAAACTAAAACCTCTCTGGGTTTTAAAGCCAACTGATTCTGCCTCCACGTCTGCAGGAGGTGTTTCCTATTTCTTGGTTCCTCCTCCGACCACCAGGCGGCGCCTCCTGCTTTGGATGCAGGCTCTTTGTGAGGAAGTTGTGGTGGATTCTGTTGTGGCTGTACAGTGGCTCCAGGTGCAACATTGCTCAAGGGATGCTATCAATTAGTATTGGCGCAACCAAAGGAAAAATAAAAGATCAAGACAGGGTTTTGAACCATGGACCTTCAACATGAGCGGCACAAAACTTACCTCTGCACCACCTTTCCTACAAGGTGTTGCTGTAACTTTGCTTAAATGATGGCATCAATTAGTACTGGAGCATCCAAAGGACAAATAAAAGGTGTGAGGGGGGATTTGAACCATGGACCTTCAACATGAGCGGCACAAAACTTACCTCTGCACCACCTTTCCTACAAGGTGCTGCTGTAACTTTGCTTAAATGATGGTATCAATTAGTACTGGAGCATCCAAAGGACAAATAAAAAGTGTGAGTGGGGATTTGAACCATGGACCTTCAACATGTGAGACACAGAACTTTCCTCTGCACCATCTATCCTACGAAGTGTAACTGTAATCTGGCTTAAATGATGGTATCAATTAGTACTGGAGCAACCAAAGGACAAATAAAAGGTGTGAGGGGGGATTTGAACCATGGACCAGCAACATTTGAAGCACAGAACTTACCTCTGCACCACCTTTCCTACAAGGTGTTGCTGTAACTTTGCTTAAATGATGGTATCAGTTAGTACTGGAGCATCCAAAGGACAAATAAAAAGTGTGAGTGGGGATTTGAACCATGGACCTTCAACATGTGAGGCACAGAACTTTCCTCTGCACCATCTATCCTACGAAGTGTAACTGTAATCTGGCTTAAATGATGGTATCAATTAGTACTGGAGCATCCAAAGGATGCATAAAAAGTGTGAGTGGGGATTTGAACCATGGATCTTCAACATGTGAGGCACAGAACTTTCCTCTGCACCACCTTTCCTACAAGGTGATGCTGTAACTTGGCTTAAATGATGGTATCAATTAGTACTGGAGCAACCAAAGGACAAATAAAAGGTGTGAGTGGGGATTTGAACCATGGACCTTCTACATGTGAGGCACAGAACTTTCCTCTGCACCACCTTTCCTACAAGGTGATGCTGTAACTTGGCTTAAATGATGGTATCAATTAGTACTGGAGCAACCAAAGGACAAATAAGAGGTGTGAGTGGGGATTTGAACCATGGATCTTCAACATGTGAAGCACAGAACTTTCCTCTGCACTATCTATCCTACAAAGTGTAACTGTAATCTGGCTTAAATGATGGTATCAATTAGTACTGGAGCATCCAAAGGACGCATAAAAAGTGTGAGTGAGGATTTGAACCATGGATCTTCAACATGTGAAGCACAGAACTTTCCTCTGCACCACCTTTCCTACAAGGTGTTGCTGTAACTTGGCTTAAATGATGTTATCAATTAGTACTGGAGCAACCAAAGGACAAATAAGAGGTGTGAGTGGGGATTTGAACCATGGACCTTCAACATGTGAAGCACAGAACTTACCTCTGAACCACAAGGTGTTGCTGAGGACTGAAATCTTTCTCAGTAGTTCTCTGTTAGTTTGAGCTTTCTGCTTAACAGAAGCTTAAAACTTGTGTCGAGGAGTCTTGATTTCACATTGAGACCACAGATCTGAGTTCTTCTGAAATCCTTAACAAACTTTGATAATCTTCACTGAACAGTAAAGTCTGTGGAGATCCGAAGGTCACATTTAAACATAAGGCACTATGTATTGTAACGTAAATTTCTTTGAAAGTTAGAAACAAAAAGGTGTGAGATGCTACAATGTGCAAAACCAACTGAAACGGAACAAAAACCATCGATTAACTGCATTTTAGCCTGCACTACTTCCAATCTTAGCTTCAGCACTAAATTATCTCCAACTCAAGCTGCTTCTCTATTTCCTTCACCTCATTCTGCATTTGTACTCTTAACCCGTTGATCCACAATGTGGGAAAGGAGATAACCCATTTTCCATTGGATTTGGGTCACTTTTGACCCATGGTGCACATTAAAGGGTTAAACTTACATTCTCCTGCTCAAACTGCTTTGCTAACAAATGTTTCTCAAAAGTCTAGTCTCCAGAGCTTCCTAGGAAACCCTCAAAGTCTTTTCTGCTGCAGGTTGCTTTGCAGAACTGTTGCAGAAAACCTCACAAAACCACATGGATGGGGCCTCAAGATAGCTGTCCAAATGAAACGGTACAAAATCCAAATGAGTACCACCCAAACGCGAAGGTTTCCTGCAGCCTACCACAGCAAACTCTTTAAATAGAGAATCAGGACAGTAAGTCTTACCTTCTAGACAACCAACATTGGTTCACAAACAAGAATACAGACTCTGTCTGACCAAAAACCTCAGAAGACTCACTGTAACCCAAGATAAAGCCACAACTCAGCTGCACCAAATCCAAAGCAGGAGAACAGAGTGAATGAGCGACCAGACGACCTGTCAGTCATTCCCATAGACTGTAGTCTATGGTTAGAAAGCACAACCTGCACTGGATGCTGCTGCTGCTCATTCACTGGAGACAGCTGGAAACTAAAACCTCTCTGGGTTTTAAAGCCAACTGATTCTGCCTCCACGTCTGCAGGAGGTGTTTCCTATTTCTTGGTTCCTCCTCCGACCACCAGGCTGCGCCTCCTGCTTTGGATGCAGGCTCTTTGTGAGGAAGTTGTGGTGGATTCTGTTGTGGCTGTACAGTGGCTCCAGGTGCAACATTGCTCAAGGGATGCTATCAATTAGTATTGGCGCAACCAAAGGAAAAATAAAAGATCAAGACAGGGTTTTGAACCATGGACCTTCAACATGAGCGGCACAAAACTTACCTCTGCACCACCTTTCCTACAAGGTGTTGCTGTAACTTTGCTTAAATGATGGAATCAATTAGTACTGGAGCATCCAAAGGACAAATAAAAGGTGTGAGTGGGGATTTGAACCATGGACCTTCAACATGAGCGGCACAAAACTTACCTCTGCACCACCTTTCCTACAAGGTGCTGCTGTAACTTTGCTTAAATGATGGTATCAATTAGTACTGGAGCATCCAAAGGACAAATAAAAAGTGTGAGTGGGGATTTGAACCATGGACCTTCAACATGTGAGGCACAGAACTTTCCTCTGCACCATCTATCCTACGAAGTGTAACTGTAATCTGGCTTAAATGATGGTATCAATTAGTACTGGAGCAACCAAAGGACAAATAAAAGGTGTGAGTGGGGATTTGAACCATGGACCTTCAACATTTGAGGCACAGAACTTACCTCTGCACCACCTTTCCTAAAAGGTGTTGCTGTAACTTTGCTTAAATGATGGTATCAATTAGTACTGGAGCATCCAAAGGACAAATAAAAAGTGTGAGTGGGGATTTGAACCATGGACCTTCAACATGTGAGGCACAGAACTTTCCTCTGCACTCTCTATCCTACAAAGTGTAACTGTAATCTGGCTTAAATGATGGTATCAATTAGTACTGGAGCATCCAAAGGACAAATAAAAAGTGTCAGTGAGGTTTTGAACCATGGATCTTCAACATGTGAGGACCAGAACTTTCCTCTGCACCACCTTTCCTACAAGGTGATGCTGTAACTTGGCTTAAATGATGGTATCAATTAGTACTGGAGCAACCAAAGGACAAATAAGAGATGTGAGTGGGGATTTGAACCATGGACCATCAACATGTGAGGCATAGAACTTACCTCTGCACCACCTTTTCCTACAAGGTGTTGCTGTAACTTGGCTTAAATGATGGTATCAATTAGTACTGGAGCAACCAAAGGACAAATAAAAGCTGTGAGTGGGGATTTGAACCATGGACCAGCAACATTTGAGGTACAGAACTTACCTCTGCACCACCTTTTCCTACAAGGTGTTGCTGTAAACTGGCTTAAATGATGGTATCAATTAGTACTGGAGCATCCAAAGGACAGATAAAAAGTGTGAGTGGGGATTTGAACCATGGACCTTCAACATGTGAGGCACAGAACTTTCCTCTGCACTATCTATCCTACAAAGTGTAACTGTAATCTGGCTTAAATGATGGTATCAATTAGTACTGGAGCATCCAAAGGACGCATAAAAAGTGTGAGTGAGGATTTGAACCATGGATCTTCAACATGTGAGGCACAGAACTTTCCTCTGCACCACCTTTCCTACGAGGTGTAACTGTAATCTGGCTTAAATGATGTTATCAATTAGTACTGGAGCAACCAAAGGACAAATAAAAGGTGTGAGTGGGGATTTGAACCATGGACCTTCAACATGTAAAGCACAGAACTTACCTCTGAACCACAAGGTGTTGCTGAGGACTGAAATCTTTCTCAGTAGTTCTCTGTTAGTTTGAGCTTTCTGCTCAACAGAAGCTTAAAACTTGTGTCGAGGAGTCTTGATTTCACATTGAGACCACAGATCTGAGTTCTTCTGAAATCCTTAACAAACTTTGATAATCTTCACTGAACAGTAAAGTCTGTGGAGATCCGAAGGTCACATTTAAACATAAGGCACTATGTATTGTAACGTAAATTTCTTTGAAAGTTAGAAACAAAAAGGTGTGAGATGCTACAATGTGCAAAACCAACTGAAACGGAACAAAAACCATCGATTAACTGCATTTTAGCCTGCACTACTTCCAATCTTAGCTTCAGCACTAAATTATCTCCAACTCAAGCTGCTTCTCTATTTCCTTCACCTCATTCTGCATTTGTACTCTTAACCCTTTGATCCACAATGTGGGAAAGGAGATAACCCATTTTCCATTGGATTTGGGTCACTTTTGACCCATGGTGCACATTAAAGGGTTAAACTTACATTCTCCTGCTCAAACTGCTTTGCTAACAAATGTTTCTCAAAAGTCTAGTCTCCAGAGCTTCCTAGGAAACCCTCAAAGTCTTTTCTGCTGCAGGTTGCTTTGCAGAACTGTTGCAGAAAACCTCACAAAACCACATGGATGGGGCCTCAAGATAGCTGTCCAAATGAAACGGTACAAAATCCAAATGAGTACCACCCAAACGCGAAGGTTTCCTGCAGCCTACCACAGCAAACTCTTTAAATAGAGAATCAGGACAGTAAGTCTTACCTTCTAGACAACCAACATTGGTTCACAAACAAGAATACAGACTCTGTCTGACCAAAAACCTCAGAAGACTCACTGTAACCCAAGATAAAGCCACAACTCAGCTGCACCAAATCCAAAGCAGGAGAACAGAGTGAATGAGCGACCAGACGACCTGTCAGTCATTCCCATAGACTGTAGTCTATGGTTAGAAAGCACAACCTGCACTGGATGCTGCTGCTGCTCATTCACTGGAGACAGCTGGAAACTAAAACCTCTCTGGGTTTTAAAGCCAACTGATTCTGCCTCCACGTCTGCAGGAGGTGTTTCCTATTTCTTGGTTCCTCCTCCGACCACCAGGCGGCGCCTCCTGCTTTGGATGCAGGCTCTTTGTGAGGAAGTTGTGGTGGATTCTGTTGTGGCTGTACAGTGGCTCCAGGTGCAACATTGCTCAAGGGATGCTATCAATTAGTATTGGCGCAACCAAAGGAAAAATAAAAGATCAAGACAGGGTTTTGAACCATGGACCTTCAACATGAGCGGCACAAAACTTACCTCTGCACCACCTTTCGTACAAGGTGTTGCTGTAACTTTGCTTAAATGATGGCATCAATTAGTACTGGAGCATCCAAAGGACAAATAAAAGGTGTGAGTGGGGATTTGAACCATGGACCTTCAACATGAGCGGCACAAAACTTACCTCTGCACCACCTTTCCTACAAGGTGCTGCTGTAACTTTGCTTAAATGATGCTATCAATTAGTACTGGAGCATCCAAAGGACAAATAAAAAGTGTGAGTGGGGATTTGAACCATGGACCTTCAACATGTGAGACACAGAACTTTCCTCTGCACCATCTATCCTACGAAGTGTAACTGTAATCTGGCTTAAATGATGGTATCAATTAGTACTGGAGCAACCAAAGGACAAATAAAAGGTGTGAGCGGGGATTTGAACCATGGACCATCAGCATTTGAGGTACAGAACTTACCTCTGCACCACCTTTTCCTACTAGGTGTTGCTGTAACTTTGCTTAAATGATGGTATCAATTAGTACTGGAGCATCCAAAGGACAAATAAAAAGTGTGAGTGGGGATTTGAACCATGGACCTTCAACATGTGAGGCACAGAACTTTCCTCTGCACCATCTATCCTACGAAGTGTAACTGTAACTTGGCTTAAATGATGGTATCAATTAGTACTGGAGCATCCAAAGGAAGCATAAAAAGTGTGAGTGAGGATTTGAACCATGGATCTTCAACATGTGAGGCACAGAACTTTCCTCTGCACCACCTTTCCTACAAGGTGATGCTGTAACTTGGCTTAAATGATGGTATCAATTAGTACTGGAGCAACCAAAGGACAAATAAGAGGTGTGAGTGGGGATTTAAACCATGGACCATCAACATTTGAGGCACAGAACTTACCTCTGCACCACCTTTTCCTACAAGGTGTTGCTGTAACTTGGCTTAAATGATGGTATCAATTAGTACTGGAGCAACCAAAGGACAAATAAAAGGTATGAGTGTGGATTTGAACCATGGACCTTCAACATGAGCGGCACAAAACTTACCTCTGCATACCTTTCCTACAAGGTGTTGCTGTAACTTTGCTTAAATGATGGTATCAATTAGTACTGGAGCATCCAAAGGACAAATAAAAAGTGTGAGTGGGGATTTGAACCATGGACCTTCAACATGTGAGGCACAGAACTTACCTCTGCACCACATTTCCTACAAGGTGTTGTTGTAAATTGGCTTAAATGATGGCATCAATCAGTACTGGAGCAATCAAAGGACAAATAAAAGGTGTGAGTGGAGATTTGAATCATGTGAGGTCCAGAACTTACATTGTAGGTTTGTTTCTGAGACTGAATACACCCAATCTCGTCTGATTTCTGAAGTTAAGCAGCGTTGGGCCTGGTTAGTATTTGGATGGGAGACTACCTGGGAATACCAGGTGCTGTAAGCTTTTTACTTCTCCTCACAACCTGAACAAGACACTGCTGGTCATTCACTAGAGACAGCTATCAACTAAAACCTCTTGGTTTCTTTATTATACACTCTATGAGGTGGATAAGCTGCAGCTCATGCTGATTTATTGCTGGTTCTGGTTGGAGCCAAAGAACAAAGGCGTCACCTGTTGGAGCAGCTGATGTCCTGCAGCCTCTTCACCACAGAAAGCCTCTGACAGCTTCAATTCTTTACACTCTGACTGCAAGACACCAATCACATAGGAACATTTACATGTATGGAACAAAGAGCTGAGCTGACACTCAACATGTGTTTGAGCATTTATTGATAAAGACATTCAAACATGTCTAGAGATAGAACACCAACGCACGGTGTAAGAAAGGTCAGAACAGACTTCACCTGCTCAGGAAACTGAGGTCCTTCGGGGTGTAGGGAGCAATTCTGAGGACCTTTTATGGTTGTGTGGTGGTATCAGCCATCCTGTATGGACTGGTCTGCTGGAGCAGCAGCATCACGGCTGCAGACAGGAAGAGACTAAAGAAACTGGTTAAGAAAGCAAGCTCTGTCCTGGGCTGGTGGTAGACAGGAGGATGATGACAAAGCTGTTGTCTATCATGGAGGACATCTCCCACCCCCTGCAGGAAACAGGACCATCACCGGCAGCTCCTTCAGGGACAGACTGCTTCACCCACGATGTTTGAAGGAGGTCCTTCCTTCCTGCAGCAGTCAGACTGTTCAATCAAGCCTGCTCCCAGTAGTTCAGATCACCCATGAAGTAACTGCAATAAAATGTAAATAAGTCAATATGTGCAATTTCACAGGGTTTTTTTTTTTTTACAAGCATTTCTATTTCTTCTCTAAGGAGAAAGCATCTATTTATATCTGTGCACTGAGTGCTGCTTTTCTTTTTACTTTTTTTCCTATCTGCTACTGCCACACTGAAAATTTCCCCACTGCAGGATCACTGAAGGATCGACCTATCCATCCATCTATCTATGGTCCATCTACCTACCTACCTATCTATCCATCCATCCATCCATCCATCCATCCATCCATCCATCTCTCTCACAGGTGTGGGGGTTGATTCACCTGTTCTCAATCACCTTAATCCACGAAGGCCCGGTTATTCATTCTTCCGCTCTCTGCCAGACCACAGACTTTAAAACCAGGACCTTTCTCCTACAATTAGTCTGGTTTCCCCTTTTTGTTTTCACCTTGGTTTAGTTATCCTTTGTGTGTTGGTTTTAGTTTCATTCGTTAAATAAACTCCTTGTAATCTTTGACCTGTGTCTGCAGATGTCCTGTGACACCAATGATCCCATCTGATATTTAAAAAAAAAAAAAAAAAAAGCCCCCTGAAATCTGATCAGATAAATGAATGTGAAACTACTTTGGGTCTGCTGCAGCTGCCTCCCTCTGATCTTGTTCCTGCCCACAGCACAATCTGATCAGTGAAACACTGAAGGACAACTTCAGCATGTAAAACATAAATAAGCAAAGGCTGTAACTCGTGATTATTTTAATTTTAACTTAACTTTATGTGCTGTTCAAAAACTTTATTTTTTTCTGCAAATGTGTAGTGATTCCAAATCTTGGTTATCGATCTCCTTGATTACAAAAAAAATCTGTATCGACCCGGAAAAAAAAACAAACATGTCAGGCACCCTATGATGTTAACTGTTTGCCTGAATGTTTTTGTTTAAAATCCTCAGTAATAACCTTTGACTGGTTGCTCTTCACCCTGTAAAACTCACTGCTGCAAAAATACAACATCAGCTTATTTTTTAATTACTATTTTCTATTATATATATCTGAAATAAACCCTAATCTGTGGGTCTGACAGCAGCGTGAGGTCAAAGAAGCTGCCATCAGCTGCTGCACTTCTGTCCGTCCAGCAGATGGAGCCATGGAGCTGCAGTGAAGTGAAGAGCAGCACAAGGCAACCACCACTTCCATCCACTGACGCATTCAATTTGACTGACGCTAATGTTTTATTGACTTCCAACCACTAAACCAATATGATCACTGATGCACTGAGCTGAAGAAGTAATGTTACATTTCAAACATAACTGGGGAAATAACCGAAACTTCTTCCTTAGGAAAGGAGAAAGTATAAGAGTATAAAGGCAGTGCAAGAATAAATAAGAAAAAAACGGTGCAAAAATTGCCCATAGCATTATATACAGATGATTTTATTCTTAAAAAAAAAAAAAAAAAAAAAAAAAACACGTAGAAGACTATATACAGAGGATGAGGTTTCAGGTATAGATAGATCGACAGATGAATCCTTACTGTGAAAATATTTAAAGACATTGAACATTGTGCAATATAAGGTCAGTCAGCAGCCTCAGTTCATGCACCAAGACAACTTTTATGCATTTTTAAATAATAAAAAATTACATGTTTCTAAATTTTCTACATTTACAAGGCAGAGAGATAACCGAAACTTCTTCCTTAATAGTTCCTGTTTAGTTTGTATGCTGTGGTGTCAGGATTACTACACGTGGAAATGAATATCAAATTAAAATCATTTCCATATCTTGACAAGTTGTTGCGATCACAAAGTAAAATACTACATCACTGAGTTCCAGATATCTGCAACTGAATATTTTGTGCCTTTCTAGACACTCTGTGATCTGTAATTTGTGTATAAATGATAAACTGAGGCATAATGATGTTGAAATTGCACTTATTTTCATTTAAAAACTTCAAGTAAAAGACAGTTTGTTAAACGTGAACACTTTCAGAATGTATTTTTTTGCACTAAAACACAGGGAAATATTATAGGTTATTATTTTACTGGTCACTTGAGATCAAACTGTGCTGAATGTAGCTCCTGAACTAAAATGAGTTTGACAGCTCTGCTCTACAGGATAAAGATATGTGTCAATAACAGATTCTATTGGCTGTAAATATTGATTTAACCCTAAACCAGAGACTGACACTTTGTGCCTCTTGTCTTTATGAGATTTGCAGTAAGCCTAATTATCGGAGTGAAGGATGTTTCATATATTTGTTATTTATTCGCTCCTAAAATCCTTCAACACCATCAAGCATCTGAAAGAATAAAACTGTTTTAAACACCATTAGAATATCAGATTTAATGTGAGATGACTGAATCCTGTTTTCTACTGTAAAATACTGGGAAAGAAGAGGACATTTTTGATGTTTAGTGCTTAGTTAGAAATACCATATGATCGGACTTTCTCCAAAAACATATCGTGATGTTCCAGCCACTAACTAAACACACAACACAACACTGAACACTAACACAGAAAAACTTTATTGAACTGACTCACCTCCTCCATGAAGTCAGGGTATCAGCTGTGGAGACAAAAGACAAGCAAAATTAGCAGAGAATAATTACTTTTCACAGAGAATATTCACTTCAATTTGAACAGAAACTACCAAGATTCAGAGCCACTGAGTGGCTATAATATATTAAAACTGCCGTAAGGTGAACAGCAAACATCTGTGTTAATCCACTTTTCTTTTATTTTAGTCCATTAGTCCATTCAATGAACTTGGACTTAGTGATAAATTCACACAAATAGAGCTTATTCTTTCCTTATTAATGTGCACCATTTATGAACGACGTCACACAAGATGAGTAAAGTTGAAGTGTTGTCGCTGATTGTGATGCTTCTTCAAATATTTCTAGGAAATTAGAAATCCTTTCTAAAAAGAAATATTTCACCTATTTGTTGAAGGTGAAAACACCCAAAGTGATGACTAAAAAGCTCACCAAGAGAAGCTTCTGTGCGGAGCCCACACGCATTGAAAGATATGAGCTGCAGCATAAGGAGTGGACAGAGAACGGGGATGAGTTTACTGGCCACGTCACAACCGTTTTTTTACTCTTTGCTTTCTTAACCGTCTTCGGCTGCCTTGATTCATTTAGCCGTTTTCTTAACTGGGTTACCTCCAAGAGCTCCATTTCCGAGTCAGAGGATGACAGCCTCATGACCGGGTTCCCCCCAGCGGAATTTGAGACTGTGACTCAGGGACAGTGTCATCAGGCATTTCTTCCGTCTCATCCACTCCATCCAGAGCACACTGTGGCTCCTCACAGACCAGCTTCTCCACCGCCTCCTCCCGGTTCCGGCTCTCCGGCTGAGCCTCCTTCGCCCGTGTAGGACCAGGAACCTCCACGCCTCCGGAGCCCCTCGCATCGGTGAGTGTCATACCCAGTTGCTCTCGTTCTTGGCTGTTCAGTCCCTCTTCCTCCTGGTCACTCACACACATTCCTCCATCCTCCGACTCAAAAACGGAGTTCTCTCTAACATCATTCTCACTTTTGTTGCATATACAGTTTGCAAGTTGATTAGGACACAGCTCGCATCGCCTCACCCTCGTTCTCATGTCACACTCCTTAGCGTAATGACCCTGCTCCCCACACACATGACATTTAAAATCAGGACACTCTCTGAGGATGTGGCCCAGCTGAATACACAATCTACACACCTTTACCTGTCTATCATGTATCACACGTACATATTCTGGTCCTGTTACGGTCATAAATTTAGCTGAATATGGTAGAGACTGAACATAATCAGTGAATTTAACTTTAGAAAACCTCGTCCCATCTGCGATGCTATGTTTACAATTCTTTTTAATTGTTTATTTGTATTTTTTAATGTTTAATTTTGGAATTAAATGTTTCGTATTTTTTATGTTTAACTATCTAATGATAATTAAATCAGCAGTTTTCTACCCATTTAAGAACAGGACAAACCAAACAAGTCGTTGTGTAGATTTGTCCACGATTTCCTCTCATGTGTCCATTTTAAGGAGTTTGCAGTCAACCAAGGCCGACTCAGAATCACTCCCACCGGGAAGATCTGTGAAGGAAGGTCCACCCGGCTGGTCCAGAAGCTCCGGTCCAGCAGAGCAGCGTCAGGATGGAGACGTAACCGGGTGAGTTAACTAGAGAGGCGACACATTCACATAGAAAATCCAACAATTCCTTCTGTTTTTACAGTTTGTGACTCTGGTAAACGGTGTCATTTTTTAAAGACAACAGCTGGTGGTTTTGGGCTTCACAGATTGAACCTAAATGCTTTTCTTAAACAAACTGCTGAGCTGCTGCACAGTGAAATGTTTGAGTGGAGCTCAGGATGAAAGCATCAGACCTGTTTTACATGTTTTTATGTTCAGCTAATATCATTTCCTCTGGACAATGTTTGTGGTGTTAGAAGTGGACGTTTGTAGGGAGTTTTCAGTTGTGATACTTAAATGCATAAATATTTGCAGTGGTGGTTTCACTGCAAGCATCTACTGATGTCACCAGTGAAGTAAATAAAAACAGCATTTGTTGAACTTTACGCCTCTCAGTGTCTGCAGTTAGTTTAGCTGAATCAATGCAAAGATATTTCTATTTTTCTACATGACAGGAATGTCAGTGAAATCCAAATGCTAAGAATAAACAAGTGATCTGCCTGGTCACAGATCCCACTTTAATCCAAAATAAAGACTTTGCAAGGAAATGAACTTGAAATATGAGCCACCAGTAAAAGTTGTGATCAGACAGAAGGGCCTGTATTTTATCTTTGGAGAAGTTTAACATGTAAGTTTGTGCAGCTGCTCAGTAGTGAGGCCTGTGGATGACTGGAGATGTGTGTGGACACTTAGACGAAGCAGCAAATGTGTTGAAAATGAGTTGTGTTCTCAGTCTTGAAGATGTTTTAGCAGACGTCACTTTTCTCAGTGCTAAGAACGAAGTAAGAGATCCTGCAGATGATTGTTGAGTGCTGTTGAGGAATTTGAATGTAGAGGAATTGCAAAGAGATTTTGAAGATATTTAAGCCATAAGTTGTATTTTATTTGTTTGCTGTTCTCTCCCATTTGTAGTGAAGAGAAGTGATTTGACATGAAGAATGTGATTTGTGTGGCGTTGAAATTGTGTTAAAATGTAAAAATGAGTGACGAGGAGAAGAGTGCGACTTTTTAGCGGTGTTTTTTAGCGTGTTCTTTAAAAGTTGTAGGCAGATTATCTTCTTTTATCGATTTTGTGGATTGTTTTTTTTTTTTCTTTCAGTGTTGATGTCACCGCCTTGACGAATAGAAGAAAGGCCTGTATTTGAGTATGAAGGGCTGGTAGTCCAGAGGTAGTGGTGGTGGTTTGATACCTGGAAAGCGCAGGTTCGATCCCCCACCCTGCTCAAGTCTTTTTTTCAAATTTGGGCCAAAATTCGCCAAAAATTGAAAAAAAAAAAAAGGAAAAAAAAAAAGATTTTTTCCTTCTCCTGGTTTCCTCTTCCCCTCCCTCACTGATCTCCGAAGCTAAGCAGGGTTGGGCCTGGTTAGTACTTGGATTGGAGACTACCTGGGAATACCAGGTGCTGTAAGCTTTTTACTTCTCCTCACAACCTTAACAAGACTCTGCTGCTCATTCACTGGAGACAGCTATCAACTAAAACCTCTTGGTTTCTTTATTATACACTCTATGAGGTGGATAAGCTGCAGCTCCTGCTGATTTCTTGTTGCTTCTGGTTGGAGCCAAAGAACAAAGGCGCCACCTGCTGGAGCAGCTGATGTCCTGCAGCCTCTTCACCACAGAAAGCCTCTGACAGCTTCAATTCTTTACACTGACTGCAAGACACCAATCACATAGGAACATTTACATGTATGGAACAAAGAGCTGAGCTGACACTCAACATGTGTTTGAGGATTAATTCATAAAGACATTTAAACATGTCTTTCAAGAAACAGAAAACTCCTCCTGCAGACGTGGAGGCAGAATCAGTTCACTTGTTGGCTTTTAAAAACCCAGAGATTTTAGTTGACAGCTACCTCCAGTGAATGAGCAGCAGCATTTCCACTGTGTGCGCTACAAATAAGCCGCAAACAGCCTCGCTCATCCCGTGACAGCGGCACGACGCCTCGGGAAACACCGCCGTATCACTCGACCTTACCTGACCAGGCTAGCTAGAAGCTTGCTGTCAAAAAAAGCCCATTTCTGTTTTTTTAAGCCCCCTTTCTCCTCCTCCTCCTCATGTGACAGAAACGCCTCGTCCGCCCCAGCCAGGCCGGCTACACTACACCCGCATAAAAGTAATAAACATACGGAAGAAAGATAAATAGTGTCGAAATCATCCACAGCTTGAGTTGTTGTTGCTGCGTCAAGCTCGCGACAGTCATACCGCGCAGTCAGATGACGTCACGGTCGCCAGGCTTTATTTCAAAATAAGCGAACGCAGTTGAAAAATGCAAAAAACACCAAAGCTCATCTTCTTCACCTGCAAGTGAATATCACGCTACCCAAATATTTGGATTGTGCTGGGATTATTTTCCGAACTTTTTTCTGCTATCAAACGTCTGTTACTTGTTCTTCAAGAAGATTCAAAGGTAAGACAAACTTCATATTTAAATATTACTGAGATTGTGACAAAATAAGGCGATAATGTGGTCTGTTCATACTAACTCCACTGTTGATAATTAATTCTATTATTATTGTTATCAATATAATTGCTGTTTTAGAGCTGTATGCAAATTTGGCATCTGAAAAAAATGTGGCATTGACTTTACTTTTCAAACCAGGATAGAAAACTGGTTTGTTTTGTCCAACATAAAGGCAAGTACAAGCTGAAAGATTTGTACTTTAATTTTAACAATCAATATTTTCATACATATGTGACACATCTGTCGAGTGTTATTGCATTAACTGCATTTTGTGTTAATACTCAAGAGTCAATTTGAAAAAATTACACAGAGGACCATAAAGAAAATTTTTTTGGTCAAAGAACTACCTGAAAATATACTTCAAATATTATTATGCACAAAAATACCAAACGCAAATTGATAAATCAAAAACACTTGACTAGATCAACATCTTGTTTCATGAGAAAAGCTCAGCTGTGTCATTTTTTTTGCTTGTTTTTGTTAAGCAGAAAGTTTTGTGATGTCAGATGAAGTGTTGCTATGGTTGAAAAAAATAAATATGTGTCTGTGTGTGTAACACCGTGACATTATAGTTGTATATTTGTGTGCACAGATCTCTGAAACACTCAAGAGAAAAACTAAAGACTTGGATAAAGTGCAAGTGACTGTTCATCAGTGGACAAAGTATCAAACAAAATGGAGAACAAGGTAAGAAATTCTGACCTTCAATCAGACACAGCTGCTCACAAAGTGGGTTTTCATCTCCCATCTTTCCCTCCTAATGAAATGCTTGATGTAGTATGTTGGATCAGCTGTTTAGGAGATGATACAAGTTCATGTAGTTCCACTTCCCACTGCTGTTTGTTTACGGTGACCTGACAAAACATGAGATGTTAAAATTTACAGCAGCATCTAGTTTCGTGATTTATTCTCATGATTTATTGGTGAGCAAAAGGTGTCCAGTAGGGTGATGACTTTTTTTCTCAAAAATTATTTCCTGTAGCACTAATGAATGAACTTTTGCCTATTAATGATTAAAATGACATTTATTCTGTTGAAATATTGAAAAAGGTCACGCACAAACCACTTTGAAAAAATCACTATTACTATCAATGGGACTAAATTCGTTAGGCCAAAGAAGCATTCACAAACAGTACCAAATGCACCAACCATAGAAAAGTAAATGATTCAATGCCTTAAAAGATAATCTAAGTGTTGGTAGTTGTTTTGAAGTTGATAAATTCTGGCCAAAAAGCTGATAATTAAAATTTTTAAAATCATTTTGTGCGTGAGGTTTTTTTATCAAATCACCTTAAAAGTAAGATTTTATCTAATCTTTAATAAAAGTTCATCAAATTATGATACAGGGATATGAGGTTGTAAAAAAGTCATCACCCTAGTGTCCAGTTGTTCAGAGCTGGCTGTACTTTTATTTAGATCTCATCAGATGATCAGGGAGAACAGAGATGCACTGATCTGGACGTGCCTCTCTTGACACCAGACATCTTCAACACCATGATCACCATGTTCCAGAATGACGTAGCCTCTGAGTAAGTCATGAATTGAAAACATCAAACTAATCAGCACACATGTACACCGGGGCTAACCATTCCTCATCTTCTTCTGCTGCAGGCAGTGGAGGCAGCTGGTGGCCGGATGGGTGGATGTAGACACCTTCATCCTGCTGTCAGACATGTGTAAGGAGATGGTGGATCTAATCAGCGTCTCAGTCCTGGAAGCCGTGGAGCCTCAAGTCACTAATGGTGGCGCCAGTAGCAGCTCCATCACAGGGTAGGTCTTCAGCTTCCAGTCAAATGCTGCTTTTTTCCACTCACTTTTTCTTCCTAAACATCTACAATGGATGCCGCAGTTGGTAACTTTGGGGACTGTTGATCTTTAAAATGTAATGAAAACGAAAAATCCATCCCAACATAATCAGCTCAGGTGCTCATTTGTGACTTTTGTGTCTTTTTAAGGACTGAAACTCAACCGAAGAGGCAGCATCATATTTACAGAGTAACAGAGGAAGCCATCCGATGCAGCCTTGGAGATTCCCTCCATCGCTGCTTTGGTGAGGCGCTGGGATTAGAACAGGAGAGAACCCACGAGTCGGAGAAACTGGTGGAGCTGTTTGGATTCGAGGTGATGAAAAAGGTGAACCGCAAACTGGCTCTAATGGAGGCACCGACCTCTTCCCAGCAGACGAAGACGTCAGAAGCTTCAGCTGCATCTCATACTGAAGACATGGCTCGTCTTGTAGCTGATATATTGAGAAAGTGCAAAAAACACCAGGCATGGCTGGACAGTGATGAGTCGGGGGGTTGTTGTCCAGACGAGGTGACACCTGTAGAGGAACTGAGAGCAGAAGGAGCTGAACCAACACAGAGTTCAGACCAGGCAGGTTGTCTGAGACAAGACTGTTCAACCAGCTCTACAGAGGAGGTACTGCCAAATGAGACCTTTCTCGCTACGTTTCTGTGGAGGCTGCTGGATCACATCGCCACCGAGACAAGAACGCCAATCCCTGTGGACTTTTATGGGATGCTGGTCCGTTTGATTGAGAGCACTGAGGAAGAACTAACTTCCACTCTCCCACAGACTCCTTCAAACCTCCATGTCTGCATCTACAAAAAGCTTTGTCAGGAGTTTGGATCTGCAGAGGAGCTGCTGTCTGCTGTGGCGTCCAACCCAGTGGCCTTTGAAGAAGCTGCTGCCAGGACATTGAAAGCAAAGCTGGCGAAATCTAAAAAAAACGTGAGCTTTGTCAAAAAAGTGAGCAGATTTTTCCGCAAAAAGACCAGCAAGGTCACTCAAGGCTGTGAGAAGAACACAAGTGATGTCAGAAAACAGGAGAGTGGGCCTCAGGAGAAGAAAAGCTTCAGAATTCTATTGAAAACCATCTGAGGCAGATATATTCCACGTACTCACATGCCTTCCAGCAACCAATATCCGTTCCTGTCTTTATGTATCAGTAAACATTAATAAACATTTTCATTGCATTGTATTTCTGATTCATTTAATGTTATCTTCATCTTTCAAAAATAAGGACATTTCTAAGTGATCCCAAACTTTTGAACGGTAGTGTAATGTACGTAAAACTGGTGAAAGTTTGGACATAAACAAGAGAGTATACAGGCAGTTAGTGAAGATGTACAGATGTACCATTATTCTGGTTTATCCTGCAGCTGACAAAAGAAAATGACTGCAGCCTCACAGAAGGACGGTTGATGGGTCAGTTAGAAACCTCCATGTTTTCTGCACTGAGATTCATACTCTCCCTGTGCTGATGTGGCTTTCCGAACAAAGAAACAAGATAAATCGTTTTAAAAAATGCTTACAAAAAAAGGAAAGTTTTTTGAGTTCATTTTTCTCGTTGTTTTCAGCACAAGATTTAGTTTTTCATTCTAAAATTAGCGAGTAAACAAAAGAGCCGGTTTTTGGTTTTCAAGCAAAAAAAAGTGACTTACCAAAAAAGCAAATATGCACTGTGCTTTATTGTTTGTTTTTTCATTTTTAGTGTTTTTGGTTTTGAAACAAACAACAGAAATACTTTTTTTTCATTTTAGAATTACAAATGAATTATTATCTATTGCTCGCGTGCTCTTTTTCCCAGCACAGTTTGCTCCTTGTGCGTGATGAAAAGTTTTGAAGTTACTATACAGGAACCATATGTGCATATATATTCAGACACACAGCAGCATCATATTTGCTCATCTGAAGACATCACACAGGAATAGAACAGAATTAGTTTGCTTGCTGTGAGCTGCATCCCAACTAGCTCTTAGCAGCTCCTCTTTGCAGTGCACCCATACATGTACAGGCAACTACCACTCAGTTACTTTGATACCTAAAAACACGTTAAAATGTGATGATTCTCAGGCAACTTCTAGAGTCTTGAAAATCAGCATTTTTCTCTGATATCAAAGTGATCTGTCATTGTTTATTAAAGATGGGCATCAGACTTATTTATATCCTCGGGACGTGTACGTCACACTGAATCCAGAAATACCCGTATCCCGTCTGTGTGTTCAGATTTGAATGAGTTATGACTCCAAGGAGGAGAAACTAGTTCCTCCATGTCTCCCTTTAACTCTTAAGTTGAAACTTCTGACACGGATGAATATATATGCACATATGTGTAGAATATCTCCGTTTATGTACCTCAGTATTCACTATTTACAGTCTGAATACATAATAACACTTTAAAGGAAAAATCCAGCCTCAAATGATCTCTTATGCTCAGGGTTACGTTGTCAGTACCTATTCATTTTTTGGTCTGTTCACTTAATTATTTCAGGTACAGTAATAGTGTTATTTGAGCAGAGCAGCAGGTTCTATAGTGTAGTGATCCACCTCAAAATAACCATCATCTCTGGAAATATGACTAGAACACTTGTTGTTGTTTTAATGATGGTACCAAGAGGTTCTCAATAAGCCAAAGTACAGAAAGTGTCTTCAGTTGGATTTAAACCACAAGTCTCCTGCATGAGAAGCACAGAACTTATCTATCAACTGTCTTTCTTACAAGTGGTAGTGCTTAGTTTTAATAAATGATGGTTCAAAGAAGTATTAAAGAGGACAACGCACAAATAAAAGGTCCAAAGGGGGATTTGAACCATAAACCTTCCAATTAGAGCCACAGAACTTACGTCTGCACCAACTTCCCTGCAAGAGGTCACATTGAGTTTGTCTTAATGATGGCACCAACAGGTTCTCAATCAGCCAAAGTAAAAAAAAAAGAGTCTTCAACTGGATTTGAACCAAGAATTTCCTTAGTGAGAAGCACACAACTTATCACTGAACCATCCTTCTTACAGTGTGTGGCTCTTAGTTTTCGTAAATGATGGTACAAAAAAGTATTGACGAGGTCAAAATAGTAAAGGTACTGGGGCGGATTTGAACCATATGGACCATCAACATGAGAAGCACAAACTTACCTCTGCACCACCTTTCTTCAATATAGGCTTCTTTTGAGATTGGCCACCTGATCTCTGCTTTTGACCATGAGAAGTCAGAGAACAAAAAATCCTGAGCTGCAGAAAAGCAGTCTTTCATCTCTTACTTTTTGCCATGTAGAACTGGGGTCTGTGGAACCAGAGCGTTTTGGAGCCAGCCCCTGTCGGACGGAGTGGCACTGCAAGTTTTTGACACTTTCTTGAGGCTTCATTTTTGGAGCCAGTCGCTATATGCCCATCTTCATTGTACAGTCTATGGTACAGCCACAACAGAAGCAACAACAAATCAGCATCAGCTGCAGCTGATCCACCTTAACTCTCTCACATACAGCCTCAATTGAAAGCAGGAGGCGCCACCTGGTGGTCGGAGGAGGAACCAAGAAACAGAGAAGGTCTCCTGCAGACGTGGAGGCAGAATCAGTTCACTTGTTGGCTTTAAAACCCAGAGAGGTTTTAGTTGATAGCTGTGTGAATGAGCAGCAGTGTCCTGTTCAGGTTGTGAGGAGAAGTAAAAAGCTTACAGCACCTGGTATTCCCAGGCGGTCTCCCATCCAAGTACTAACCAGGCCCGACCCTGCTTAGCTTCCGAGATCAGACGAGATCAGGCGTATTCAGGCTGGTGTGGCCGTAAGCGATGGAGTGGGTGAATAACCACAGTTTTATAGATGCTCTGACAAGACGCGGCGTTCTATTTTTTTTCTTTCAGTTACGTCTTTTTTTTTTTTTTTTTTTTTAACCTTGTAGAGCTTCTTAAACAAACAGTAAAATTGAGTGAAAATGTCCTTTGCAGGAGCCTGTCTCTGCGACACTGTTGTACATGGTGTGATGTGAGGTGATTTATCGTCGCTGACGTGTTTCTGTGTCACAAACGTTTTCATGTTGGGCTGAAGGTGATGCGACAATCAATACCTTGTCTTTACTGCCATGGTGGACAAAGTGTGTGAGCGTGTTGAGAGCTTCTTGTCACGTTCACATGGACATCAGGACTCAGGAGATGATGATGACGGACACGTAGAAAAGGCCCGTAAGCGACTACTGCTGTCGCTTACGGCCACACCAGCCTGAATACGCCCGATCTCGTCTGATCTCGGAAGCTAAGCAGGGTCGGGCCTGGTTAGTACTTGGATGGGAGACCGCCTGGGAATACCAGGTGCTGTAAGCTTTTTACTTCTCCTCACAACCTGAACAGGACGCTGCTGCTCATTCACTGGTGACAGCTGGCAACTAAAACCTCTCTGGGTTATTAAAAAACAAGAAGTGAACTGACTCTGCCTCCACGTCTGCAGGAGACGTTCTCTTTCTCGGTTCCTCCTCCGACTACCAGGTGGCGCCTCCAGCTTTAGATTGAGGCTGTTCGTGAGAGAGTTGAGGTGGATCAGCTGCAGCTGATGCTGATTTGTTGTTGCTTCTGTTGTGGCTGTACAGTGGCTCCAGATACAGGATGCAGGACACTGAATCCAGGTGAGTTTAATAAATTCACATTTGTCATCTCAGTGCAGATCATAGTAAGGTATATGCCTGATGAATTACAGAAGATAGAAAACCCAACAATCCATAGCTGCCTTTGGACTCCCAATGAGCTCCAGTGAATGAATGACTAGCAGATAGTCTGAAAGCATTAAATCTGACAATAATCACAGACAACAGCTGTGTCATTTCTGGTGGTTCATTTAACCAAATACAAACTGAAGTAGTACTGACTTCTCACAACCTGCACAGGACACTGCTGTTCATTCACTGGAGACAGCTTGCAAAAGTCAGAGGTCAAATATTGAATATTTGAAGGCAAAGTACAGAAACAAACGCTGAAAGCAGCAACTACAATCAGTCTTTATAGACACTGTTGGCTGATTTCATGGAGAACATTTCACAAACGTAGGCAGTAAAAGTTTAAAGTAAGATGAAGAACATTATTCTTAAAAACAAGCAAAACTGACAGAAACATTTTCATAAAGATTCAGTATCAAGGGAATCAGGGAAGGGCTGGAGACAAAGTGCGTTCATGTGACTTTATTCTTTTATTCTGTGGTTTAGGTTCAAAAATCAGGTCGAACACATTCACCAAAACCACCAAAGACAAAAACAAACAAAAAATTGACAAAAAAAGGCTAAATGGAAAAGTGCATACAGACACTTAAATCAACTATAAGGTCAACTTTATTTTTCTTAGAGTATAGCAACATGTAGTACGAAATGTTTCGTGCAAATCTCAAAACATACTTGTACAGTACAAGTGTGATGAAGTCCAACAAAACAAGGGCAGCAAAGACAATCACACTGAAATATTAACATAAACTATTACTCCTTCATTAGCTTTTTCAGGTATACTCTGGTCAGTTCATGTCACAAGACAAACAACAGTGAATTATCACTAACACTCAGGATCTGTCGTCAGCCTGAAGGCAAGAAGGCAGACATGATGACAGCCAGCGTCTTCTACCAGCAGACCAGCCGGTGTCACCATCTGGACGGGTCTGGAGCCTCATATGGCCTTGTTCAACAATCCCCACTGGAGCAGAACTGGCTGTGGTCTGAGCTGATTTCTGCTGCTGCCTCACGTCATCCTGTGGTCGAGCGGCGCAGCCGATGCTAATCTGTGATTGGTCAGCGTCTGTTTCTGACTGTTGGACTGAAGTCAGCAGCCAGTGTGGCAGACTGTGCTTGTTGGTCTGAGGATGTGACGGGTGTGGAGGGGAGCAGCTGTCAGAGGTGGAGCTAAAAGGACAAGCTCACGAGTTTTAGTCCAAAAACTACTTCAGTGGCGGCCAAAGCTAATGTTGTGATATCCGTTATTTCTGACTGAGTTTTAGTTTTTATTGGTGATGTCAAGCTGGCTTCACAGTAAACCCTTCAGAGCCCTGAATGCCAGGATGACCTCTGGCATTAAAGGTCATTTTTAAATAATTTTGAAACCTACTGTTTTGGCAAATTGAAAGACTAGGCATTCTAGAATCATTAATGTTTTTCAAATTGATTTAATTCAGTCATTTTAGTATCAGTGTCAGTTCTTTTCAATATTGTGCAGCCCTATTTTCAGCTGATGTTGTAAGAGCCCACTTTCCAATATGGTAATAAAGGACTTACCTGATGAATGATGTCTGAAGGGAAGAGGAGGAGTCATAAGCTGGCTGCTCATGTTTACGTGGGCTCGCCATGGTCATGTAGTCATCCTTGGGTAACACAGACGAACTGTGGCTGACTAAAGGGGACATTATCATGTAGCCCGGCCCGTCCTCCTCCTTAACTGGCTCCCACTGCTGCATCCCAAAAGCTGTTACACTGTGCTGGTCCATCCTCATTTCCACATAGCCACCAGTTTCAGACTTACAACTCTGCTGGGCTCTGTATGGGCTGAGACGGGAGCTGAAGCTCAGGTAAGACGCAAGCTTTGCATTGTCTGTGTTGCAGGGCCTCGAGTAAGACTGTGAGGGGCTAGTCTGGATGTCAGGGTTTCTGGGGAGCAGCACCAGGGGGCCAGGTGGTCTCACATTCAGTGGCTTGTCTCTGTATTTGGGTCTGCAGCGTTTTGAGGCCAAAAGGGCTTGAGGCTGACTGTGATTGGAGATCGGTGACCGGGTAAAGTCTGGAAGAGCTCGTAGCTTCCGTACCGCCTCTCGAACCGCCTCGTGAATGTGCTGGGCCAGTGCTGGGTCTCCTGTGCAGAACAAACACATTAGAATAAGAAACAAGTCACAGCCCTGTGTCCAGGTACAAGTAAAAGTTAGCCCATTTTTATTCTTAATTACCTTGGTCTTTAGCTTCCATCCAGATCTCTCCAGGACCATTTGGTGCCGACCTGCCCAGCTCCAAGAAGAACAATCCATCCCAGTGGCCAAAGCGCCGAACGCTTAACAAAGGTATTGTGACTGATGGCAACTCACTGCCTGCACTAACTCTCACCAAGATGAGAGAAGCTGCTGTGAGGCAGAGCCGGCTCTCACCTGTCAGTGACTTGGAACTGCCGAGACCTCTCGGCTTTACTGTGACGGGCCAAACCTTTGACAAAGGTGAATAAAGCAGGAGCGGGGACGAGTTTTTTTATGTTTAATCAAGTGCCAGTAGTACTTAATTGGGCCCGACCGATGTATCGGCCAGCCGATTAAATCGGTCGATTATAGCCCTTTCAAAATAATCGTCATCGGCCGGCGTTTCGCCGATTAAACGCCGATATATTCTTAATTTAAAGTGTCGGAGTCGCGCAGAATGATGTACAGGAGTAAGCTACAGCCAGGCAGCATTACAGGAGTAGGCTGAGCCGACAGGTAAGTTTATAACGACTTTGTGAAATTAGCAATGACTCAACATGTCTCCTGGTTCAGTTTAACTCTCTTTGCCATGTGTCATGATGAGTGACGCGTGCTTCGTTTGGTCGGTCATGCTTTTCATTTACGTTGCATTGCTAAAGTTGTGCTAACCTAGTTTAAGTTACTCCCTGTCTGTTTATGTCAGTAATAACATCGCTGTAGTTATGCCAACATAGCATAGCATTAGCTACCAGCTTAAAATCCAGTAAATGCAGAAACAACGTAAGTGTACAAAGTATTAGAGAGTACAGAATAACCGTAATCACTCCGTCAGCTGCATGTTGAGGCGTATTAAAGGAGGAGCAATGTGAACGCAGAGGGGAGGGGGTTTATTCTGTTCAAATGATTAACATTACTGTCTGTCTTCAGCAACCATCATGATGTCACTTTTAGTTTTACTTTGTCAGGAAATACTAGAACGTGACACAGATTGGAACAGCAACTCACTGTGTGTATGTATTTCATAACTCATTTATAGATGGACTCTTTTTTTAAGGTTATATAATTTCCCAGAGGTTTAATGCTTTACTGCATGTTTTTGTACTTGAAAATTCCTCTCTATTGTAAAGTTAAACAAATACGAAAGGAAAAAGTATTGTAAAACAGGAAAATGTTCTGTCTGTAATTCATATCTTTGTTGCTATAAGCACTAAGGGACCAAAAAAGAAGTAATTTCATTCATAGTATATATTTTTTAATTAATCGGCCGATTAATTGGTTATAAGTATTTTTTTCTGCCAAATATTGGAATTGGCATCGGCCTCAAAAAATCCATATTGGTCGGGCCCTAGTGCTTAACCTTCTGAACCCCAAAACACCACAGTGGATTTGAAATGCATGTTTTATGAATTTTTTTTTTCTAAAAATTACCCAAATTCCACCATTTATCAGAACCAAAAACTGTAAAGGCTGAAAGAATCATCAGATTTTCAGCTTTCAGACAGTTGTAGAGCTACCCATCTGTAATGTGATGTTCTCTCAGAAAAAAATTAAGTGTGTAACTGTGACAGTTCATTGAAATCATCTCATTCTACATTTTAAAATTCACCAAAAATAGATTGTTTGTGCTCACCAGATTCTGTAAAAAAAAATTAAAAGCCTGCACTCCTCAGCACAACCATGAAGCCATTAGTGACTCAGCTCCTACTACTAGTCATGTGACAAAAATTCTGCTGAAATGCAGGCTGTGTTTACAAAGAGCAGATAGACAAGTATGGGAACAAATTACACATGTAGGTAGTAAAATACCTATGACCTTGTCATATTGCACAAAAACATTTCTGAGTTCTGACATCTCTATCTCTATCCATGGCTGTGCCATTTCCATAGAGGTGTAGGACTTAATATTGCTGTAAAAAATATGAGCCGACAGTGAGTAAAAATGTAATTGGGGCAAAAATAACTACCTGGGGTTCAGAGGGTTAAAGAGGTCCGTTTCATAAAAAAATATTTTTGACAAGAGAGCTATTAGTTGTAGTAAACACTACATGGGAGTCCAAGCTCAGACACAATAAGTAGAGGGAGAGTTCTGCACAATATTTGAACTAATTGTGGCATTAGTTATACAGACAGGGTGTGGTTTTTTTTTTCGTTTTGCCAAGTACACTGGATTTGCTTTTAACTTGTCTTGGGGATTGTACAAGTTATTAAAACAGCTTGAACGTAACATAATCATGCCTTGTTGAATACAAGTTAACGGACTTTCAGATAACATGACAGAAGAAAAAAAATTGTTAAAACTGTTTAAAAATCTACTATGAAAATAAAAAATCAGGTCCAACCTCTTTGAAGAAAGTTGCAGGAGGCAGAGTGCAGTACCCATCATCCTCTTCATCGAGCCCTTCTTCCTGTTCTTCATCCCTCTGCTCTTCCTCCATCAGTTTCTTCATGGCAACATACCAGCCTTCTTGTTCCTGCTCGTTCTCCATCACCAGCACCATGGTCTGGTCCTTGGCATACAGCGCCACTGTGTGGCCTTTCCTGGAACTGCCAATCCGGCTCACACCCAGACAGCAACGCAGGTAAATCACCCTGAGAAGTATGACTTCATTAGATTTCAGTTTCATCTATAATGTTTCTAAACTTACCGTACATAGTAACAGGATGGCCACTGTGAGTTTTGTTGTCATCATAAAGTTATCCGAGGTGAGGAAATCACAGCTCAAAGCTAAGAAACAGTCTTGCACATATATTCCTGTAAAACTGCAATTTTTACAGCTTTGTTTTTGTACAGATGTTTTCAATTTTAATTTCCATATTTCTGAATTTCCATTTCTGGCTGCTTGGTGGCTCCTGTCTCACAATGAGCAGTCAGATATGGTAATAGCATTGATGTTCTCTTGACAAAAAGTGACAGAGCCTATTTTCTAAAACGTCACACTTGAGAAACCTTCAGCAATAGAATAATACTGTTCTATTTGACAAGGCTGTTAGCTTATGCTCCTTACAGGATTTATATGTACAACACAATTTCATGTACAAGGTTTATTATTGTGCACAATATTACTTTACTACTCCAGTATCACTGTCAGTATTACTTCTTATCTTTTTACTAGAATTTTCTTTTAGCTTCTACTACTACTACTGCCTCGTACTTATTGCACTTCCATAATCCACTGCTGTAAACTGATATTCCTTACACTTGACATTTACTACTCTTGGTTTGTTTGCTTGTTATTGGATTTTTTTTCTGAGAAATTTCTGGCCTAAGAATTTCCCTCATGATTACTAAATTTAAGTGAGCACAACTTTTAACCCTGAAGTAAGCGAGATAAACTCAAGCTTTGATTATCAACCCCAAAAGCAGTACCTCAGATCCTCCGGCACCTAAAGTCTCTACGTTAACTGTCCTTAGTAGTCACATAAATTGTAACTAATTTGTCTGAAAATCCTGTAAACACATCAAAACAGTGGCACACATGCCTATATAAATTAGAGCCATGACTACAAAAGATTAAAGAACATATACAAAATGCCAAGTGCATGTTTGTTACCCCTGCCATCAAAGCTGAGCATTGTGGCTAATAAACAGTGTGCTCAATGTTTAGCACCATTTAACTGATAATATCTGTTAATGCCAACTGGGGAGGCATTTAATTAGAAGTTCTTTTTACTAACCCTTGCTTGCTTGACTCAAACAGTGCAGCTTTACCAACAGACTTCTCCACTGCTGTGAACTTCTGCTGGCTCTTGTACCACTCCAGTCGACTCGGTCCGGTGTGGCTTCCAGCTCTCAGGACAAAATATCTTCTGTGGCCCCGCTCCAGCTTCCCCAGGTAACCTTGTTTCACCACATCACTCTGCGGTCTGGAGGAAGTCATGAGGGCACCACCCAGAGGGATGGAAGTTTGGCTGGTGCAGAAGAGTTCCTCATAGAAACGAGACGACCGACATCCGCTGGCCTGCATCCCAGCGCGACACTCCCCAGACTCCTCATCCTGCTCAGTTTGACCATCATTGCAGGAAGGAGATTCAACTGGAAGCCATGTTTGGATGGAGCTGCAGCGGCGAGATGACAGAGGAGAGCAGGGAGCAGCTGCAGATCTTCTTCGGCTGGCCCACTTGTTATCGCTTTCTGCCATTTCATTTATGTCAATCTGAAAAACCTGCCACGGAAACACAGGAAGAAGAATGAATAACAAGCATGTGGTACTATCAGAAATCAGAAGCCTGAGAGGTTCTGAGAAATAATTTCAGTAGCTAAAAAGACTCTAACAACTTCCGTTCAGTGTTATGAGTGACTTAACTTCTAAACTCTTAAAGCATTTCCTTAGTGATTTCTAGGAATATTCTGTTTTGCATTCATTTATTTCTTTATTAATATAACTCAAGACCGTGCACAGATTGTAGCAGCTTGTTGGGCCTGTTCATAGTACAGTATCTCTTTTTGTATTTGTGAGGATATGTTTAACTCTTAAAGTCCGTCAGATTTTACTGTCTCTTTGCACAATGTGAACACATTATACATTTACAATTATTGCAATTTATCATTAACCCTCGTGTCGTCCTGCGGGTCAAAACTGACCCGTTTTAAATTTTGAAAATGTGGAAGAAAAATATATTTTCACAGTGAAACTTCTGATGTCCACATTTTCAACATTTTGGGGAAATCTTTGAACATTTTTTGGTGGAAAAAAAAGAAATGCTAAAAATATTTCTTAAGGACATCCACAAAAAAAACAACCAAAATCCAGCAAAATTCGCTGGATTTTGGTTGACTTTTTTGTGAATGTTCTTAAAGAAAATATTAGAATTTTTTTTGCTGAATTTTTGGATTTTTTTCAGACAAGGAAACAATATTTTTGGTGCCCGTAAATGAGGACAACAGGAGGGTTAAATAAAAATCTGAAGCTAAAGTCATCCAGTGTGAATTACAGAATGATTAAACAGTATAAAAATCAGCAGTACACAAAATATGAAGTAGTTACTTGTTAATTTAGTTTAGTTCTCAGTTTAGTCAAGAAAAGAACAGCTTATAATAGGGGATTATCTGTATTCATGTTTCTCATTTATCCTGAATGTTTACCCAGGACAATACAATTGTTTTTTTATTTGTTTGTTTGTTTTTTTAAAAACACAGTACACAAACAGTTTAAAGAGAATGACTGTGCTTCTGATTTGCCAATCATCAGTTTCAGGTAAAGTTGAGAGAAACCATGTAATGATGTAAAACCAAGTTAGCCATTTCAGGTAATCCCTTAATGCTGTCAAAAATAAAAACACTTTCAAACATCTGAAGTCATTTTTCTTTTCATGAAAAATACAAAAAAAAAAAAAACAAAACTTTTTTTTCTTCTTGCTTTTATCACATCTAGACCACATTAGATCAGGCCAAACTGCAGCACATGTGACATTTTGCAGCTTTTCATTTTATAAAGTCAAAAATGTGTCGAGTGAATTTAGAGTAAAGTATTTACAGGTGTACTGAAACCTTCACCAGACGAGTTTGCAGTTTCGCTACTTCGTGAGATGAAGCTAATTAGCTAAAAGTGCTAGCTAGTCGGGCTTTCCCACACTGTTCGGACAAATGTGTTAAATTGAAACTTACCTGAAACAGACAGGTATAAACATTACACCTCAAAACACCCACTGCCTCTTCTGCTTTCAGGCTTTCTTTCCAGGCTGCCGTGAAAACTCAAGCTGAGGTTTCCAAACTCATTTTCCGTGAATCTCTGACTTCTGTCGGTTCGTCTGTCAGGTGTACCGAGAGTCAATCAGTGTTGCCTTCAGGAACTGCTCGTAAAAACAACCATTCAAAATTTGTTTATATCAATATACAGTTGCAATCTGACTGAAATGACAAATGATTAACTGCATTATTTCTAGTAGAGTATTTCTTCTCATGAACAAATAAAAATACGAAGACTACATTGATAATACAGGCTCCAAACTAGAAAATCAATGCCACAAAAATAAATACACCTAAACATGGTCAGATAATCACCAGGAAACACCTGTTTTGGACTATGCCTACCAGCATGTCTGCGTTATGGTTTCACATGGAAAAGAACTGTGGGAAGAACTGAAAAAAAATCAGATTATGAGAACTCACAGAGATGGAAAAAGACCCAGGAAGATCAGTGACCAAATAAAAGTCAGTAAAAAATACAGTTGCAGCAGGAGGTAAAGATATAGAATAACCATAGTACCACTAATCAGAGCTCCAGTAGCCATTTTTCTGAAATGATGCAACAGACAACGTGCTATTTATACATCTAGCACTGAAAAATAGACTAATGTGTGCTTCAAGCTTGGCACATTCTTCGATCAGATGAGACCAAGATAAATTTGTTAGCTGTAAATGGGGTCCAGCTTATTTGTCATAAACTTGCCCAGGACTACCACAATGAATGCATAGTCAGAACAATAAAGCACAGAGTTGGGATTGAGATAAGGGCCATAATAATTATAACACAGTACATAATACATTTAGAAAACCTTTCAAACAAACATGGAGGGATATTTTTCGGGAACAGCTTTATCATATTCTTCAAAATATATTCTTGCAGAAGAAGTAGCTCTGCAATCCTATCAATAACAATGTAAAGACCCCAGAAATTCTTAAACTCATTTTTGTTGTTCATTTACAGATTAAACATAAAAAGCAATGCATTTAAAATGTTGTTTTGTCTCTTTGCTGCCACCAGTTAACAATACCACATCAGCTGATGATGTGGGAAATGACTGCAACAGACAAAGGAAGTTGTGTCTCGCATAACGGTTGTTCCTTTTGTAATAATTGCAGTAACAGCTTGATTTCTGCATGTTTCAACATCAAAAACATCTCAGTGTGAGTACAGCTGCTGCCAGAGCTGGACCAGTGGCAGAAAACTTTGGATTCTTATCTCTGTCTTTTTGTGCCAGAATGGCTCTCCTCCAGAGTGTCCTCTGTCAGGTCCTCAGCTGGAAAGGTATCTGTCTGGTCCTGAATGTGGTCGCTACAGGACTGGTTGCTGTGGCTGCTGTTTGGACTTTAAAGCTGCTGGTGCGCCACGCCTGGTACACCCACAAGTTGTCCTGCTTCAACAAGCCACCAACACATTCGTGGTTGGTCGGACACCTGGGCCAGGTAGGACGCACAAGTCAAAGTTAATGGTGCTTCAGGGACTATTTTTGGGGTTGTGTTGCTCTAACTTACTCTTTAAAATACCACAAAGATGTTCTGTTGGATTTAAGTCAGGTCACTTGTTCTTGTTTGGATCATTATTGTGCTGGAATATTTTTTTTTTTGCCAAACATCTGCAGACAGGGAGTCAGCCAGTGTTTTGGTATATCCACATGGATTCATGGCACCATCGATAAACATCATCACTCTCCTACCTCTATGTTTCACTGTCAGGACTATACATTCACTGTGGTCAAGTGGTTGCTTTGTGCTAAGTCAGAACCGCTTCTCTGTCTGTTTTTTGTAGCTAAATTGGGCTAATACTGCATTGCTTGTGGGTAATTTTAAGAGGATGACCACTGCAGCTCTGATTAGTGGCACGATGGCTCCTTCTATACCTCCTGATTACTGCTGCACCTATATTCTGACTGACATTTAGTGGTTCACAGATATTCCTGTATCTTTGCTTGTCTCACAATTAGATTTTCCAATTAGCCTGGAAATTATTTTCCATGCAGAGCCCTGATGCAGACATGCAGACAGACACATTCCAAAGATCCAAAACAGAAAGTTCTAGTGTTGGCTGCTCATTTTATAACCATGTTCATGCAGTTGAAGTTAGTAGAAATCACAGATGGTCTCTGTTTTGTTTCAGAGATCACAGGTGTTCTAACCTATTCTGTGAATGATAAAATACAACTAATACAACTGAGAAATAACAGAAGTATTGAGAGATTGAGGGATACAATTTGAGTCATATGACATTTACATAATATTGCACTGGGGTGTGTCCACTTCTGCTGAATACTGTAACATGCCAGGAAATTGAACAGTAGATTTCTCAGTAAGACAGGATGTACACTCATTATTATTATTAAATTTCCTCTTTTCTTCAAAAAGTTGGAGGGGAATTCAGCAACTCTTTGCAAGAAATATGCAATCACTGCACTCAGGATAAGGTTTGTTTAAGGTTCAAATAAACTCATAGTTGTTTGTGCCTCAGATGCAGAGCACTGAAGAAGGTCTCCTGCAGGTGGACGACTTGGTGCAAAAGTACAAACACTCCTGCTGCTGGTTCCTCGGTCCGTTCTATCACCTGGTCAGACTCTTCCATCCTGAATACGTCAGACCACTGCTAATGGCCCCTGGTAGGGCAAAACACCATCAATTAGTGGAACTACCTTTCTATTAAAATGACATCTTAATGTTCTTTTCTTTCTCTAATACATCCTTTACTTCTTCAAGCCAGTATCACAGTGAAAGATGAGCTTATCTATGATCACCTGCGTCCATGGCTGGGTGAGTCAAAATCTGTTGGCATTTTCAAGTTCCAGTTAAATGACTTTGATTATAACTTCACATCAAAACCATATTTCTGTTTTGTCTCAGGACAAAGTCTGCTGATAAGCAACGGAGAGGAGTGGTCTCGCAGGAGGCGACTGCTGACTCCTGCTTTTCATTTTGATATTCTAAAGAACTACGTCGCCAAGTTTAACTCCTCAGCCAACACCATGCACGTAAGACAAAACCAACCACATGCACACACTACACACAGCTGCTGTCGATGTAAAATGTCAGCATGGTCTTTAGTTTCTGCAACAAATTATGGTATTAAAATGTCTTAAGTAGCTCTCAAACTACAACCTTGTGTGGGGATCTTTAATCTAGTTAAAATGATCAACTGAAAAATATTTAGAAATTATTCTGTTGCATTAGGCATTGGAACATGTGCAACATAATTTATTACAGACAGAAATTAATATGGTGTGGAACAGACCCTACATGTATAATTTTAAAATTTTTTCTCTGTTTGTCAGGATAAATGGTGCCGCCTAGTGGCAGAAGGCCAGACAACTTTAGAGATGTTTGACCACATCACCCTGATGACACTGGACAGTTTGTTGAAATGTGCCTTCAGCTACAACAGCAACTGTCAGGAGTGAGGACACCCACTTTTAACGGATATATTCTGTCTCTGCTGTAAATCGGTGTGTGTTTTAATGAAAATTCTCTCTCTCTAGGTCTACCAGTGAGTACGTGTCAGCCATCGTGAAGCTCAGTGACCTGATAATAGACCGCCGGCAAAACATTCTACACCACTGGGACTGGTTTTACTGGAAAACAGAGCAGGGAAAACAATTCAAACAAGCGCTGAGCATTGTGCACAGGTAGCGTGTGCGCACTAGTCTGACCTTGTCGCCATGTTACACAAATATATAAGGAGTTTGCAAGTGTGGTGACATATTCTTACTGTAAAAGGGTGAAAAATAAGCTACTGCTGCTAAAATCTGTTAATATGTCATTTTTATTATGCAATACTCTATGTATGTATTTATATCAAATTAGAATGGCAAGTCACCACCTTTGATTATTTACTTTACTGTATAGAAAGATTCTTATGAAGTATTGTGTTATAGTATGTCAACTAATCTTACATCCATATCACAGAACACATATCCTATACAGCAGCATGGCATTGTACAATATTATGTACAAACGCATGGTATAATCTAATGTGCAGATGTAAAGTGTGGAAAATCCAACCTATTGCACTCTGTTCGTGGTTTGCAGGTTCACCAGGGAGGTGGTTCAGAAGCGCCGTGCTCTTATTAACCAACAAAGGGAGACAGAAGCACAGTCTAATCGCACCAAAACACCACAGAGGAAGAAAGATTTTGTAGACATCATACTGCTGTCAGAGGTAGGACAGAAGAAGAAATGTAATTGAACTGTAGTAAAAGCAGTGTAACTGGTGAGAATTGAAGAGGTGGAGGAACAATTTACATTGCTTTAAAAGATCAAGCACTGTAAATGTCATTCTGTGTTACTGCTAAGCTTTGTTGTGTGTGTTGCAGGATGAAGATGGACAAGGCCTGTCAGATGAGGAGATACAGGCTGAGGCCAACACCTTTATGTTTGCCGGTTAGATGTGACTCTTAATAGACAGCAGCCTCTGTGGTTACAACAGGCCAAAAATCAACATCACTTTATTTATTAGCATTTTTATAACAGTGGTTATGGGCTAGCTAAAGGCAAACTACATTTGTAGCCATTTTTAACTAACTGTAGTTATTTTTTCTTCCTATATGCCTCACAATCAATGCATTTTGTTCAAAGTATTTCATTGTTCTTCTGTGCCTGTCGGAGTATTGTGGCTTTCAGGCTTTAAAATCCAATCCTTTCGCTGTTTTCTGCAGGTCACGACACAACAGCCAGTGCGATCTGCTGGACGCTGTATAATTTAGCACGCCACTCGCACTACCAGGAGAAATGCAGGCAAGAAGTGATGGATGTGACGCAGGAACAAGATGGACATGAAATAGAGTGGTCAGAAAACACACACTGAATACGGGGACATGTCGGTATTCACCTATGCAGCTGAGCTTGTGCTTGAATTAGGAGAACTGACATGTGCATGTCTGAATCTAAAGGGAGGATTTATCAAACCTTCCCTTCACCACCATGTGCATCCGAGAGAGCCTGAGACTCCACTCTCCTGTGCAGGCTGTGACGAGGAGGTACACCCAGGACATGGCACTGCCAGAGGGCCGCACAGTCCCACAGGGTGAGCTTCAGGCTTTTAGAACAGATTTTAAAGATCTAAATGCTTTGTCTTGTCATTGCAACCTGCCCTAAACCACATACAGCACTCCCTTTGTGAAACAGTAGTTCAGGGGGGTTTCATTTAAGGATATTTTTACTGTATGCCAGTGGAAACTTGGAAGAGAAATCAGTTTAGTTTGTGATAACCTTGAAAGAGTGAAGAGAAACTCAGCTCAAAAAGCTTATTTTTTCCTGTAAACCCTCCTCAGGTGCAATCTGTCTGGTCAGCATTTATGGAACACACCACAACCCTGCTGTCTGGACTGACCCACATGTAAGTAGTTAAGAAAATAATCTTACACTGAGCAAAATTATAAAAGCAGAAAGAAATCATTCAGTTTTATCCATTCTTTTCAACACAGTAGAATAACACGCAGTATCCCTGCAACAATACAGACTTCATGAAACAGCATTTTGCCATTTTTCTGACGGGAAAAATAGAAATTAGATCTTTAACTTCTTCTTCAAATCAGGAAAAAGGCACCAGCTGCTCAGTCTACTTTCATTTTCACTGACATGTGTGATGTACTCTCTAACCAGGAGTTTAATCCTCTGCGTTTTGACCCGACCAACGCACAGAGCCGAGCTTCTCACGCCTTCATCCCCTTCTCCTCAGGCCCCAGGTTCAGTTTAGTCACGTAGCATCAAGCCAAATAAGATCAGACACAACTGGGAATGTGAAGACAGTAAACCTGTGTCTGTTCACAGGAACTGCATTGGCCAGAAGTTTGCCCTGGCTGAGCTGCGGGTTGTCGTAGCGCTGACCCTGCTCAGGTTTCGTCTGACCCCGGGGACGAACCCTGAACTTGGCAGCAGCTCTGGGGGAGTTCGTCGTCTCCCCCAACTGGTCCTGCGAGCAGAGGGAGGCCTGTGGCTGCAGCTGGAGCCTCTGAACCCTCCCAATGTCAAGGAACCATTGGACGAATGATCCTACGAGATGACATGAACACAGAAGCTCTGGCTGCAAATAACGATCCTTTTCATTGTCAACCAATGTGTTGATTTCTTTTTGAGATTAGTTAGTCAGCTGTTTGGTCTGTAAAAGGTGAAGTTTGGTGATCAGGAGGACAAATGTCTTGATTTGTACAAAGATATTCAATTTAATGTCATAGAGGGGCAAAAGAATCCAGAAAATATTCACGTTGAAGAAGATCCTTTGAGAGAATTTTCTTTAAAACCAATTAATTGATTTTCAAAATAGCCATTAAATTAATTCAATGATTTTCCACTAATTGATCTTTGAAGTGATTATCGTTTGTATCATGTACTTTGTTTAACTTCTTGCTCATTATTAATCATAATGTAAAACTATAAACATACGGTACCGTCAAAGAATGCACACTACTGTGAGTTGTTGCAACATTCTGTCTTTTTAAATAAATTCTGAGTTTAAAAACAACTCTCCTCATTTTTAAAAATCTCCTGTAAAGAATGAAGGCGATGTATGACATTAAAACACAGGTGTAGGGTTAGGTGAGGGTAAAGAAAAAATGAATAACATGATTAGCTGATGGAGCCAGGTTGATCAAGTCACTTCAGGTTGGGGCCAAAATGTCAGGTCTGTATTTTAATCCATCAGTAAAAGAGGGAATTATTTGTGTTTCTATTTATCAGATTGCACTGGGGTGTCCACTTATGGATTTAAAGGCTGGTGGTCGCTAATATTAGTAGGAAGCTAGCCTTTTGGGAGAAAAAAAACACGGAAAATGCACATATCTGTCACATATATGGCAGTAACCGAAATTCAATGCAAAATAAAGGTGGAAAAACTGAGTTTTTATGGATATGTGGTTAATTTGAGCGCATTACCGTCATTTTCTAGAAATACAGCCCTCCCCTACGACTCCTATGACAATAAAAATAGATTTTTCTCACAAATCATCTGCATTAGCGGCTTGTGTCCACAAGGGGGCGGAAAAATGCCGATTTAAATGAGAAATTCTTATTTTATTTTTATTTTTTTAAAAGAAAGTAAAGTTTGTTTAGCCTCGTGAGTGTTAAAGCCTTCATGTTGAATACAAAAAATAAATATGTGTGAGTGTGAATATGTAGATGTGATGTAGGAGGAGACTCGGAGACGGTCGGTCGAGGTGGTGAACTTTCACTTTCAGCTTCTTCCAATTTGCGCTTCAAGAAAGCTCGTCAACTCGGACATGGCAGCGTTGTGAAGCGTTCAGGATCCGTCTGACGCTGTCTGGCATGTTCCTGTGGCTTCGCAGCGGAAACAGCGCCTCGTTTCTGGCCGTTTAGTTGGCGAAGATGTGGCCTTCCATGTGGCCCGGCTGGCTGTGCGTCCTCTCGGCTGCTTTGTCCGCAGGCTCCGGTGAGTTTCTTGCTCCCACACTCGTTTTCCACACGAAGGGAAATCTGTTGTCGTGGGTTGTAAAGACGTGTAGATGTGTTAAGTGTGTCGCAAACAGTGCTGTGATTTTCCATAGAAATGGCCACACCCAGTGAAACCAGCGTGGGCTCCACAGTTTACAGTAGTTGACAGCTGTGCCAACTGTACAGTGCAAATGAACGCAAATGTGCATTAAATAGCAGCAATGACTGACGTACACACCTCTGTAGAATATCACCGAAATGTCAAATGATGCAATACTGTAGCAGTTTACAGTATTTCACTACTTCAAAGTTTAAAAGTGCAGGTTTGTAATTTAAACAAGCAACAAATGTCAATACTGAAACGCAGATCTATTTTTTTCCCTCAATAGTTTTTGTGTCTACCTTCATTTTTGATGGCATGTGGTTCATCCCAGACATTTTACCTCCACCCATCAAATTTCAAATAATCCATGTGCAAAATACTAAAACATGCAGCTGTTGTGTATTTATGAGGAAAAAAGTAAAAATTCTCTGATTTCAGACTCTTAGATTTTAACATTTTTTGGTTTCCGTCTTCTGTTATGTTTTTGTTGAGGGCAAAATAAACCCCTTAAAGATGCCATCTTTGGGTTTGGGAAACATTAAGAGTTATTTTTTGCTATCCATCTTTGCTGAGTAAAATTTTAATACTCTATTCTGAACAATAACCCACTATTGCTCAAAGTAAACAGATTGACCTCCTGTGTTTAAAATCTGTCCAGAGTCCAGTCAATAAAAGGCCCATTTAAAGAATGTTCAGACAACACATTGTGCCTCTTTTAGTCCTTGCAGAGACTACAGTCTACGGTAAGGTGGGCGGCGAAGTGGACCTCAGACCAGATGCCCGTTCTGTGACTAACACCATCAAGAGTGTGCTTTGGAAAGCTGGTCCTGACATTGCCATGGAGTGGGAGGGAATGGAAATAGTTAGCCATCGTCACTTTAAAGGTAGTACGTGTCCACTGAAATCTGTATCTAAAGTTTGAGGATTATTTCATAAATGCGTCTCATATTTAATCATTTGTGACTTTTGTTGAAGAGCTGACACAATCTGTGTTTGTTTCAAGGGCGATGCTACCTGAACACGTCCACTGGAGTGATGACAATCACACAACTGACTCCAAATGACAGCGGAGTGTACACACCAGAGATCAACGACGTCTTGAGCACTCCGATTAACCTCATCATCATCTGTAAGGCAATGAATTACACACAGTTTATGAGACTTTGAGAGCAAGAAAGAATGACAATATGCATACTTTACTTCTGCGTTCACAGCTGCTGTGCCTGTACCCACTGTATTAACATCCTGTGATGAGGAGATGACCAGATGTACCTTGACCTGTGATGGACAAACCACAGAGGCTGAGGAAGTCACCTACAGATGGAAGTCCGATGATACCATTGTGATGGACGCCATTAAGAAAGAATATGTCATTGTCAAGGTATTGCTTACACGGTGTGACACGTATTTGTCTGTAGTCACGTATTATTTTAGGAAAACTTAATGGAAACAGCAATTTTTTAAGTGCTTAATTTTACTTTTAAAAAAGTTTTTACACTCCCTTTAGGTGTTTTTTTTTTCTTTTTTGTAAAGGAGGCTCACTTAACCCTCTGAACCCTAAATAGTTTCTGGGTTTTTTTAATAATACTCACTATTCCCCTGCTTTCCCAGGAGAACAGTTCAGGCATCAAAAAGTTCAGCTGTGACCTGGAGAATGTAGTCAGTAGTGAGAGCAGCCAACCCATCTCCAACCCTTTCAACACTGGTGAGTTATCGCAGTGAAACGTTTCTAATAAACAGCTGTATAAGAGCAGTCCCCATGTTTTTAATGGGCTAACATATGAGCACCAACTGAAGAGTCACTTGCTGTTTACAGCACCTGAAGAGCCACTGAAAGTTTCCACTGGACTCACAGTGTTCATCTCCCTTCTGGCTGCTGTGCTGCTGCTGGGTATCTTCCACAGATTGAAAGCAGGTGAGGATTCAGGACACTTTCAATGCTAGCTGTAAAAATTTGCAATAAAGCATTATTTTTTGCAATTAAAAGTGCTTATGGATAATTAATCTGCATTTGTATTTTAATTTAGACCGATAATGATGGCTGTGGTCTGATTGTAAACACTGTGTTGGTTTGTTTTAGGGATGTGGTTCTATGAAAAAGGTAAGAAGTCCAACACTAATAACTCTGAGGCAGGAAAGTTGATTGTTACAGTCTTGAGTTGGTCACAATAAACCGGTTACCTGCTGTAACTCCATATATAACAATACACAAGAGATGCTAGTGACACTCAGGATCACACAGAAAAATATACCATTTCAGTTTGCTGAGTGCTTCATTCCTTTGCAAAATAAACTTCAGAATTTCAGCTGATGGTACATAAAAGCTAGAAGTTAATGTTCATTCTCTGTGCTAAATAGAGCATTTTATTAGAAAACATTAAGTTGGTATTACATTACTTACAATAATGTTTCCAAACTGTTGGCTAAAAACATTGAGCAATTGGATATTAATTGTTAAAACTGTATACATTAATAAAACAGCTAAGTAAGAAGAGCATAGCTACACACTTGAAAATTGTTTGAAAAACATTAATTGAAAGTAAGCCTACCAGTTTATACATTGGCTTAATGTAAGGCTAATGGTTTAAATGTTGCCTAAAAGCATGGCTAAAGGGTAAAATCCTAACTTAAAATATGGCTAATAGTTAAAAGTACACCAATGTTGAAACTGTAAAGAAAAGTTTGTGTGCTTTTATAAAATTATTTTGCCATCTTGCAACCTCAGTGATTACTATGAAATTAACTTGTGAATCAAACAAACGGAGGCACCTCTTGCCTTCTTTAACATATTCTCTGCTGTAATTCTGTCTTTGCAGCATCCATGCCATGGGAAGCAGGTCAGTGCCTCACATGTTTCTGCTATCAGTGCTTTCATAATCAGTGTTTTGCTGGTAGAAATATCTTTTACAGGCACATACAGTGGTTTACTGTCTGGATTTTCTGTTGATGCCAATGTTCTGTTTCTCACTTTCAACTTCAGATTTCTGGAGGAAGCAAGAAAGGCCAGGTAAGTCTCAGCCACAGTCAGGTTTCCCTACTATTTTCCTTTTTTTTTTACTCACTCTGATATAAACTTTGGCATCCATATGTCCATATTTATTAAACCAGCAAGAGACGCTGCTGTGTCTAACGGCACCACTGCTCATGGAGAGAAGGAACAGAGTGATGGTAAATATCATTTGCTTCTATCCACTTACAGCAGTATATCATCCGGTTAGATCTCCAACCTGTACAGTATTTAAGCACATTTAAACCTTTCAATACACCTCTTCTTTTTATTTCCTTTTGTCATTTGGCAGAAGAAACAGCAATGACATAGACGGCCAGCTGACACCCAGTGACGACCTATCGGATGTATAAAAGACCATGTGTAAGAACCGCAGTGAAAAGGGCATGTTTAAGGAATGCAAAAGTGCACATATATGGTAGTTTCAAGTAGGTATTCAAACAGTGCAAAAGCAATGACTAGATAAGGGTGCAGGATCAGTCCAACAAAGTGAGGACTATTAAATATTAAACATAGCAACTAAGATTGGAATTATGTGTCCTTAGATAGAAAAAATAGGATTTTTATGTTTGATGATGGCTTAAAAAGCCACAAAATGTGACTAAAAGTCAGAATGAAGACGTCTTTGTTCTTATTTGTTATTTTGAACAAACTAAACTGGATGTTTCAAATGAGAAACATTTCTTTATCATGCTATAACCAGCAATATTGACTCTCAGTCACATTCTTATACGTTTAAAAGACACTACAGAGGGAAATAATGAAGACAAACAGAAGCTCTGCCTCAGCAGAGATGCATCAGATCTTCCAGAGGTTTGTTTCCAGATTTTCCAAGGAGGCACTAAGAGTTTAAAACAATACCAGGAAGCCCAGCGGAGAGCGTTTTCCTGCAACGGACCTGCATACCTGGCACTGACTGGTGCCTCGAGCTCATTAAGCAGCGGTGGACGATGATTTGTGGTTTAGTGTTAGAGAAGGAGGAGCTGCGCTGACAGCAACAGGAAAAGGGAGGCTATTGTCTGGTTTGGACAACAGTCGGAGCTTTGTGTTGTAATTCACGGCTGACTTGACAGCAGCAGCTTTGACGTGTGTTTGTGTGGGTTTGGGACGAATAAGCAAAATACTGAGAAAGCTCAGTTATTATCCTTGTTTTTTTTTTCTTCGTTGAATGTCTGTTACAATTTGTACAAATCTCTTTTTTTAATTTTATTTAGCTCTTCTTTCCTCAATGTTTAGCTTTTATGTTTGTCTTTGTATAAATGCAGCAGATGTAAGGGTTTCTTTTTGCACTTTCTTTCCTCATATTTAAATTAAGCATTAAAAATATTATCCTCCTTTTAAAAATGGAAATAGCTCAGATTATGCCATTGTTTTACCACTCCATGCATTTTTAAAATGTAAAAAGCTCCACGCACACAAAAAGGTCCTTATTTCTTTGGACAAGAGGCACTGAGATATTTGCATCCTGTTAGCGTAGTATTTATTGGGGTTTGTTGTTTTACGATATAAAGAATTTCAATATATTCAGTGTTTTTATATGAGGTCTGTTTATTAAAACCAACAAAAAGATGAACTTTGAAATAAAACCTTTTGTGTAAATCTACATATGAATTTCCTTGTCTTTCAACTTTCCTTTTTCCAAATGTGAAATAAAGGGATGAATATTTCTGTTGCTGGCGACATTGAGCCACTGGAGGGCAGAAAATCATCACAGAGTAAAAAGCTGCAGTCTTTTAGGTTAACACTGACATTTTTTTGTATTTATATATACACTGCCCATCCAAAAAAAAAAAAGCTGCACACTAATATTTCATTGGACTGCCTTTAGGTGTGAGAACGACACATTCACTGTGGCATCATTTCAGTAAGCTCCTGCAATGTCAGCATTTATTTCTGTCCAGAGTTGCATTCATTTTCAACCAAGATCTTATATTGATGATGGGCTGTGCAAAGCCTTCTCCAGCACATCCTATAGATTCTCAATGGGGCTGAGGTCTGCCTCTCTTCTTACCCTGATGTGCCCATCACTTTGAAACAGGGTAAATCTGGGCTCATCAGACCACATGACCTTCTTTCATCACTCCAGAGTCCAGTATTTATGCTACCTAGCAAATTGAAGCTTTTTTTATCCTGATTAGCCTCACTGATCAGTGGTTTTCTTAGCGCTACACAGCTGTTTAGTTCCAATCCTTTGAGTTCTCTTCGCATTGTGTGTGGAAATCCTCTTACTTTCACTGTTAAACATAGTCATGAGTTCAACTGTTGATTTCCTACGATCATCTAAGAGTTTGTTCCGACCACATTTGTTCCTCAACAATGATGGTTCAGCACTATCCTTCAGGTTTTAATAATGTGTTGGATGGTTCTTACCTTGATTTTAGTAGTTTCAGAAATCTGCTTAATTGTTTTCTTTGCTTGATACGGGCCAATAATTTGACCCTTCTGAGACAGATTAACATCCTTTCCACAATCACAGGATATGTCTTCTAACATGGTTGTTTAAGAAATGAGAAGCTCCTCACTGCATCAGCGAGGGTTAAATAGCTTGTTGCCAGCTGAAACACATTCATCACTGCAGTAATTATCCAATGGAAGGCTCTTACCTATTTTCTTAGTTAAATCCAGGTGGTGACTTTTTTTTTTTTTTTTTTTTTGGACAGGCAGTGTACATTCGGCTTTGTATCAAAAATTAACTGCAAAAACATTTTTGCTGCTTTCTTGGTCACATTTTATCTGTGCAAACCAAAACAAATTATGTGTACACAGAAGCATAAATTACCCTGCATTTTTTGATGAAAGAGTGGATTTAATGGGAAAAAGTGTCAACTTTAGAGACTGAGGAACATCAGGAGCATTTAGGGTTTGATTTTTAACCAGCTGCAAGTCAAAATCAGATGTTTGAGTGGGAGTGAATAGTATAAATGCAGCATAGGCACATATGACACATGAGAAATCAGGACTAAATGGCAAAACTGTCCCACTATAAACTCAGCAAACCACAAGACACTGTTCTCACTTAAACCACTATCCTTCATGGAGACTCCCATATGTACAGCTAGTTTTTTAAACCAAGTCTTGTGCTTATTCGAAGATCAAAAGACCAGATTTCCCCTACTAGAGATTCAGCACGTCCCAGTGTTCAGCTGTAAAAACAGTCAAGAATCACAAAAACTGGCCTCCTGCTAAGAAATACAGAAAAACAAAAGAGTCCTTCATGCTGTGAGCAGCAGCTGCAGCTGGTTAAACAAGTTAGCCATCGATTAAACCAAAATGCTGTATTTTTATGATGTAAAAACATGTACATTTATGTGCAGGAGACAACTATAAAACAGTACAGTGAATAATAAATTGAATTGATCATAAATATAAATCTAGTTAAACTTTGGTATATGATTCTTCCTTGTTACTTTTTACGTTGTCAAATACCAGAGTAATACAAAAGCGGCAAACCGTCACAAGAAGACATTATTTGATAAAGTCAGATTTCATAGGACAGCCATACATTAACAGAAAGCATATAAAATGTCTTTGTTTGATTTTGTAGTCTTAAATAGTAAGAGGATGTCAAAAAACATCCACTTGAGGCGGTAATATGAAACAACAGCCCTTGACTCACTGAGGAACAAGCAAAGCAGACAGAACCACAAAGATGTGACTTTTCATTGTTTCATGTGTCTAACTTTGCATCTTATGCTGTGCATCACTTCGCAGTCATTTTTTTGTCCCATTTAGGTTGTTTTTTGTCAATTTCATGTCTTTGTTGTTGCTGTTTTTAGTCCCATCTTGGTCGTTATTTTTGAATTTTGATATGCTTTTATTTTGGGCGGTTTTGCATGTCTTGGTGGTCATTCTGTCTCTTTTCAAGGGCTATTTTGTCATATTTTCATAGTTGTACATCATTCTGAGGTGATTTTGTGGTATATTTTCATCCTTTTTGCATCTCTTTATGGTCATTCTGTCTCTTTTAGGCCATTTTGTGTCATCTTTGTAGCTGTGCATCTCTTTAAGGTAATTTTATGTCACAGTTCTTCCAATTTGCATATTTGTGGTCATTCTGTTTCCTTGGGGTCATTTTGTGTTACATTTGGGACGTTCTGCACCTCCTTGTGCTTATTGTGTGTCACTTTGAGGACATTTTGTGTCATATTTTGGTTGTTTTAGATCTCTTTGTGGGCATTCTGTATTTTTGTCACTAATTTGTGCCACATTTTAGGAATTTTCTGTCTCCTTGTGGTCCACTCTGTTTTGTTTTGAGGACTTTGTGTCACATTTCTGGTGTTTTGTGTTTGTTTGTGGTCATTTTGTCTTACTGGGGTCTTTCAGTGTCAGCTTTGGTTGTTATGCATTTATTTATTTTTTGCCATTTGACCTCTTTGTCATCTTAAGTTTGTTTTGCGTCCCCTTTTTCACTGTCTGCAGGTCTTTCTAAGATATGCTTCATAATTGTGGGCTAAAGCCCTACGATTCCTTGGGCTGCTGGGTCTTTGATGTCAGCCAGTTCATTGGGTTAGAAGATTTGGTTCCAAATTCTCATCAAGTAAAGCACTTGCAGTATTTTTGTGAAACAAGGAACAATCAACAAAAAAAACTTCAGAGTCCAAAAAATTGATTGAGAAGCTTTTCATCCACCAAACGTAATTTATTGTTGAATAAAAAATAAACATCAGATTGTGTTTCTTACAGCATTCGGACAGGTTCACAGTCATTTCTCAGCAATTATTTCAATCAAAATAAAACAAATATCTATACATTCTGAATGTAAGCAATGTAATCCCACTAGAACTCAGTTAACGTGACAAACACAAACCTCCGCTCAGAATCTTGTCTCATGGCCTCTTCAGTTGTCAGGTCTTTAACCCTTTGATGCACAACATGGGTCAAACGTGACCATATATAATGGAAAATGGGTATCTCTTGACCCATGTTGTGCATCAAAGGGTTAAACCTGATCAGCGTTTTCACTGGAGCTCCAGCTGGATCCAGTAACACTGCATTCCTATGTCTCTACAGGACAACTCAGTGCCTGTACGTACGAAAGTAAAAACAGTCGTCCTTTTACCAAAATAACGACAACCAGGTGTAAAAAGTTGTTGGTTGTTGCCAAAACGGCCATTGGACAAACTCCCAAGCGGCAAGACTTTTGACTGTTACAGAAATTTAACATTAAAGAGAAATAATCCATAAGAAGTTATTAAATACCGATTAAGTGTTTTCAAGGTGCTGCTTCAAAATTACAAATAATTACAAGTGTGATAAAAAATCAAGTTCACGGCATAAAATCTGCAGTTTACAGCTTCAAATAAATGATGACAGAATCTATCATTCTTAATCGGATGTGAAAATGTGATTATCTCAATCATACTAATAATAGTCAGGTTCTTTCTTAAATGGCACTGACAGTAATTGTAACATTTGGGACAATAGGAGTGTAGATGTTAGAAATGCAGCGAGAGGACAGTCCATGATGTTTGTTTCATGTTTGGAATACAAAAAAAAAAAGAATGAATGTTCTGGTCATTGCATTAAAAAGGTCCCACTCTGTGTTTTCTGTGCGTACAGAAAGTTTTCAGACCCTTTTATCTTAAAACTGATTGTTTTAAATGTATTGAAAATAAAGACTGAAATACCCAATTTACAGCCAGAATTAGGACTGTATCATACTCAGACCTTTTCCTGCTTAGGGGAATGTCTGGCAGCCGTCTCAGTGGTTAAAGTCAGATAGACACTGAAAAACGTGAAAATAAATTTTTTTTTTTACCAGTTTAGCCAGTTGGAGTTTCATTTAGTCAAGCATAATAGATGTTTTTGTGGATCAAATAGTCAGAAATGACAGAAAATGCATATATTTCTGCCCAATAAAGTAAATGAAAATGGCTTATTTGAGTTTTTCAGCACAGTTGGTGAAAAAAACAGAGGGTACACAACTTGTAATGATGAAAACTACGTACTTGGATGCTCATGTACAGAAAGTTTAGCTAAATCAGACCTTTCACTTAGTACTTGTATAAAAACACCTTTGACAGCAGTGACGGCCTCATTTCATTTGGAAATGATCCAACTAGCTTGACCGGCCTGTCTTTACCAGCCGGGACAGCAAGGTGGATGTTATTCTTACCTTCCGTTTGTAGATCTGAGTCTCAGAACAGATTTTGAGAACCTGACAACTTCACAATTTTTGAAGGTTGAGTTGGAAGACGATGGAAGAAGATGGTGCACTGTGCTGCCACAATACCTGGAAATACAGCAGGTTAAAAGAAACCAAAACTTCCTTTGGTTCTGTGATGTTTATAAGTGAAGTTCTTAAAGGTATTTGTGGAAAAAAAGAAAGAAAAACAATCTATCCTCTTTCCACCTTCAAGCCTTCTTCTGTCCACCCTTCCTTTACAAATAGAAATCCATTAAGGATCACCAGAGAAATTAAATCATCACAAATCTTTTAGAAATAAACTATCAGAAATATTTGTGAATGTGTTTGCATTCATGAACAAACAGTTGTGATGCTTTGTTTTGACAAAATCTGCCCACAGAAACACATATGAACAATTGTGGTTGTAAAAATGTGAATGACTTGAAAGGGTCTGAAGACTTTCCTGATTCACTCTAACATGGTTGTCCATAAAACTAGAGCACGCAGCCATCTTGTGCTTCCTATGAGATAAAGTTTCTTCTTCATCTTTCACCTGATCGTGACACACAAATACAAAACTCTCCCCAGAAGTCAGACACAAGCTGACTCATGTAGTGCAGGAGCTTTAAGCAGCAGATGAGGCACTTTAACGATTAAGGCTCTGAGCTAACACTGAGCACACCTCTCCATCAGAGGGTGAAAACGATTGATCCCATTCAGTCTGAACAGCTTATTAGCAGAAGCAGATAACAGACAGCAGTTTAAGGCAACACACGTTGCTTGTTTTTATGATTTGGCACTTTTGCCATTAGATAAAGGCTCTGCCTCTGAATTAACAGCCACAGGGCTGAGCTCAATGGGCGTGGCCTGGTCGTTGGCTCCGCCTCTTGCCCCAGCCTGGTTTCTGTAGTGACGGATGATGACGACAGCAGCACACACCAGGTAGACGACAGTAAGAATGACGAAGTAAATGAAGTACACCAGGAACTGCAGGAGGAAACAGAAGTATGAATTCAAAGGTGCTTTGTAACTTTCAGAACCACTGGGTGTCGCTAAAGCATCTGAGAACGAAACGGATCTTTTTTTCGCTTTTTCATTTTTCGTTTTTTTGACTTACAGCCTTATAACTGCATTATACGACACAAACAACATTCAGTTTTTGAGATGCAACTAATTTTAGAGGAAGAAATTCTAACCATAATAAGAAAATCAATAAGAAGCTTTTATTTCTGGGCCTACAAGTAGGAGCTTTGGAGCGAACCGCAGCAGATTTCAAACTGATCCTCGCTTTAGACACATGACTTGGACTGGCGTCTGCAACACTATAAGTCCAGCATTAGCAAAACAACTGATTTATTTTTTTTAACAACTCACACATTAAATTTGATTATTCGTCTGAATTGAAGAAACTTTTGGTCAGAATCATCATTGCTGCTACATCCTTGGGAATTCTTGTCTTGTTCTTATGGCAGCTACAACTTTCATCCATTTCCATACATTTAAGTGAAACATGCAGTGTTTTATTTCAGTTTCTATGCTTTGATTTAGTTTCACTACCAGGGAAGTTAGCAGACTTTTACTGTCATGCCACGTTTTTGTTCACTGACAATTACAGAACTGAAAACATGACTTTCATATTTCTTGTCACTCTCGTTCCTCAGTTTTTCCCCAAACTGCCAAAGTTTTGTTTTTTACTCACAAAAGACTAAAGCCTCTATTTTTATCTTGGCAGTGAAATGAGAAGCGAGACTGGCTTCTTCCTTTTTCAGTTCCACCAATATGTTTGACTGGTGAGCATCTTGTGTTTTTACATTTCTAGCAATGCAACACCATTTGAAATTTCCTTTAAATGTCAAGTGTCATAACGTTCCCCTGAGGTGTACTCACAAGTTCAAGAAACAATTAAACAGTGGTGTAAAATATGACTGTGGTTACTTTGTTGTACCTGAGAGTGCACATCCAGCGCCAGACCCCTCTTGTCAGAAAATATCAGGCTGATGATGCTCTTCAGTATCGTCCCCAGGAAGGTGTTGATGCCGAACACCAGGGCACAGAGCTCCTTGGTGAGGGACGAGGCGATCTGGAAACTAGACAGATTCAACAGTTTCATGGATAAAATGTATCTGTTGGAAGTCCTGATCACACTCAACTGAAAGTTGTCAACCTCAAACCTCAACTACAGTTGAATTCACAAACATGTCAAGTTTTTTCAGTTTCAGCAATTTGCTGCATTGTAGATGCTACTTAGAAATCATTTAAACTACAACCATACTATTTATCAGAAACAACTGAAATCTGTGACAGCATCTTTGAGATTTATTATTTTTAATACATAAACAATGTCACTCCTAGCAGGCATAACTGCATATTTAAGATTTATTTTACAACTGTCTCTTCCATTTTTGTAAGTATGAAAAATGAAACATCATGCCAAAAAAAAAAAAATCACCAGCAGTTCTGAAAGGCATGTTTTGTTTTTTTTTAATGGCTTCAATTACACCATTTATCAGAACCAGAAATTGTACAAACGAAAAGAATCATCGCATTTGCAACTTTCTTTACAGCATTTATCTTATCTGATTCTCGATTTCATCTGGAAAATTGATCAAACCTAATCCAAAATCACTGTATTTTGCATGTTTCATTTGAAAGTTTTACAAAATTCTGTATAAATTGAAAAATTCTGTGCTGCTTGGTGTGAATGAACTAAAAGTGACTCAGCTGTTAACAGTAACAGATAAAAACTGTTTATAAACTGTTTAGGAGACAAGTATGGAAAACATTTAAAGTTTTAAATGTCTATATTATTGATAGCCAGGATTTTTCCCCAGTATTGTTAACAACTGTGGACTCTGTAAGAAAAATTACACTTTTTAATTTCAGGTTTTTATCCATTTTTTCAAAAAATAAAATCACAAAATTTCTATTTTAATTTTTTCTTTTTGCATGTCACATGGAATAGTAGCTGTCACATGGCACAGAAGACATGCTTTAGTTCCCTTTTCTTCTATCCGTGGTTTGTGCTGTTTCCATAAAGGTGCAGAACTTTATAATGCAGTGAAAAATGATACCACAGTCGGTAAAAACGCGACAGATGCAAACACCCAGAAATTGCTCGGATTTTAGAGAATAACATGCATCATCTCTTCCTAGCGGACACAACTTCCTACGGCAGGCGTGTCAAACTCATCTTAGTTCTGGGGCCACATTCAGCCAAGTTTGATCTCAAGTGGGACTCTGATAAAATCACAGCATAATAACCTATAAATAACACTCCACATATTCCCCTTTGCTTTAGTGCAAAAAAGTACTTTCTGAAAATGTTCACATTTAATGAACAATCTTTTCTATAAAACATTGTGAACAACCTGAAAATTCTCAAGAAAAATTTGTTAAATTTCAACAATATTATGCCTCAGCTTATCATTTACACAGTACTAGTTACAGATCAAAGACACATTTAGTCCCAGGTGTCTGGAACCGAACAATCTAGCATTTTACTGTATGATCCAAACAACTTGTCAAGGTCTAGAAATGGTTTAATATTTTCGGGTATTGTCTTCTCTGTAATTTCTATACTTTGCAAAGTCATCCTGCGGGCCGGATTGGACGCTGTGGCGGGCCGGCTTTGACCCGCGGGCCATATGTTTGACACCCCTGTCCTACAGTAACACGGTTCCAACACAGAATAAAGAAAACAGCTGCATAACCAAGCTTCATGAGTAAACAATACATTTTATTTGGCACTCACGTGGCAATTGGCACCAGGAACTGGTAGAAGCCTCTGAAGAGGACGTAGGCGATGTAGCAAACCCAGATGTTGCCTGTGGTGCCCATGAGGAGCAGCAGCGCAGCCTGCACCGCCGTGATCACACCGATGACCAGCTCTGACCAGACATTCCACCGGATTTTAACATAGCCTGCCATGAAGGCGGTCATCGCACCTGCAAAAAAACATAACCAACAGTTAATACTTTACAAAATTAAAAATTGCCCAAAATTATTTTAAAAATTCCAGAATTACTCAACATGAAAAAGAAACGCCTCTAAAATAATTGAATCTTGTCTGAAGTGATGACACAAAACTCCTCAAAATGACTTAAAACTTGTCCGAGATGTTAAAAAAAAAAAAAAATGTCTAAAATTATTAAAAAACTCATTGAAAATGATTTAAAACCTGTCCAAAGTGATGCAAAAATGATCAAATGACTCAAAATCTGTCAAAAACTCTTAAAAGTTGCCCAAAACTAAATATGAATTTGCAAGAATTACACAAAATTGGTCCAAAATGGGAAAAAAATGACTTGACGCTTGTCAAAGATGTCAAAAGCACATCCAAAGTGAGTCCAAAATTGTTTAAAGTGAATTGAAACTACAAAACTATTAACGAACAAAATCATAAGTAATGAGATACTGTGTCCACCGGGCTCCTGTGTGTCTATTTGTTCTATTTTTAGCCTTCTATTTAAGCTTCTATTCCCAACTGCTTTTATTTATTAAGTACTATTTTATAAAGTCTGGTCGAAATTCAGTGCACTTTCATTAAGCTTGTCTTTTCCACTGCTCTGGTCAATCAGTTGGAATCATTCTATAACATTTGTCTGCTCAAATTGTCTGTGCAGGTTTTTAAATATATTTTATTTAATTTTACTCAGCTGTACTTTATTTATGATACTGTGCTGCATAGATAAGCTTACTTGCTTTTAATATCATCACATTTTCAGGGTATAAATCACATCGTTCCACTGCCACCTCTTATCAACGCAGCATCTACTTTTAGAAAATATTTTATGATAGTACATTCAACAGAAGTTAATCTGTTCTTGTTATTAATTACATTACACAACGGCTAAGCAACCAAGACTGCTGCGAGGAAGCCTTGTCTGTCCTTATCACTCTCCTGCTATCAGGTCTTGTCAAGTAATTAAACTTTTACTGCTTGCTCATGACATCATGGTGATTCAGACAAATTGCTACCTTTGTGCTGTACAGCTGTTTAAAGGGCAATTACTGATGTGTCAACATGAAGTAATCCCTTCACAGAGTCCTTCATTCAACCTATTCGAAGAAGTGAGTCGACAGCGGACTGAATATTCTTGATATTTTTAAGTTTAAAGTATGCAGCAGATTTAATCACTAAATCAGAGCTGCCTTTAGAACAATGTTTGGTGCTTCACCCTAAGAACCCCAAACTCACGGGTGAGTTTGAAAGACATTTTAGTTTTTTGTTAAAGCGCCAAGATTTCCTCATTGATCAGAGCTGGTAACTGAACAACAGGATGAACTTTCTGACTGTCCTTGAACCTATCTGTGATTTTCAGTTTTGTTGTCCGGAAGATTAATCAAATCTAGGCCCAAATTCATGATCTTTCATCAAGATCATTTTGTTCTATAGGCATCATCAAAATGAACTGCCAAAAATAAAGTGTTTGCACTAAATGCATTCTGTAAAAAACAGAACATTTCCGAGTTCTGTCTACTTCTAGTCATAGTTGTTATGTTTTAATAGGGGAGCAGGATTTAATATTAAAAATTATCATACAGTGACTACAAATGTAACTGGAGCAAAAAGTGCTCAGAAACTGCTGAAAGAGGGTTAATATTTAGCATTTCTTTCTTCTTTTTTTCCCCAATCAGAGCCAGTCAGTAATAGTAGTTGAAGACATTGGTTACACCTGGTCCAAATGTCTGCTGTGACCAAACTGTGTCAAATGTACCGGCAGCCTATTTGTTGCAACTATTATTCAACAAAATGGTCAAACCATGAAGTAATTTTTTGGCTTACTACTTTGACCAATCTCTATTATAATTATTCATATCTATACTACACTTTTGCATTTAAATAACACTGTTTTCACTTTCATGCTGAGCTACAATCCTCCTAATGCAATGATATGCATCATATTAGGACTTACAATAATTGAACACCATTTTTGCAATTTTTTTCTTATCCTAAGTTGAAAGTCCTGTGCAGAGACCTCAACTATTAATGCAAAGCTGAGCTGCAGCGTTTCTAAAGTTTTGCTGTTGTGACATGTAGCAAGCTGGATGCTGCACACCCATGTGAACAAAAAACATCTAGGATTGTGAAAGAGGTCCAGCTGTGCATGAAACAGACATTTAAAAAAACAGCATTACTCCTCTAAAATCTCGATTCTGTATCTCAGTAAAAATCTCACTTAGTAAGGTAGAAGCTGCCTCCACTCCCCCGTTGTACACCTTCTTGTTGTCAGACACTTTGCTCCACAGGATGTGGACGTAGAACAGCACGAGGTAATACCCCGTGGAGTTGAACACCCACCACAGTGACCAGAGTCTCAGGTTGGGCTTCTTCACCACGTTTCTCATCTCCAGCAGCATCTGCACAAAAACAGAATCTTTCCAGCGTGACGCAGAGTTCCGAGAGGCGGCAGAAGACGGCACTTCCCCTTTGGGGTTAATAAGGTCCAATTCTGATTTGACAGCCACAGCTGTCAGCTCCCTTTGCTCCTGATTCTTTGTCCGGTTGAAAAACAGGGAGCGTTTGGGCCACGGCAGGCACAGTGAGAGCAGCAGGCCGAAGCTGACGAACCCCAGGGAGATAGCGTTGAGGGTGTAGTAGGTGATGTTGCCCACAGACATGCACAGCTGTCCCAGCACAGAGCTGGTGAAAACCCCCAGCAGGACCGAGGAGCGCGAGTATCCCGCCACTCGCTGGTAGAGAACCGGGTTGACCAGGGAGAAGATGTAGGAGGAGTAGGCCACGCGGCAGGCCATGGTGATGCCGTAGAAGAACTCCATGAACTGCATCTGAAGCAGCGTGTCGCCCAGGAATAGGATGAGCCAGATGACCACCTGACTGATGCCCTGGATGATTAGGACCGGCTTGTAGCGCAGAAAATCCGTCAGCAGGAAGGCCGGCACCAGCACGGCCATGTAGGAGTACGTCAGCACTGGAGTGATCTCATTGGTCACCTGGAACAGAAGTGAAATAAGTTAATGACTCAGGTGAGAATTCACTATTAGTTTAAATAGTCTTTTAGCAAAAAGACTATTTAACAGTGTTATGATCACGTCAAAACTTCTGTTGTCCTAAATAATAATTTTAACCCTCTAAAGCCCAGGTGTTTGTTGCTCCTATCACATTTTCACTCACAGTGGGCTCATTTTTCAGTGCAATATAAAGTCCTGAAGTAGAGAGAATTGAAAAATGTCTTCTGTGCAGTATGACACAGTTGTAACTTCATAAATCTTTAAAATGTAGTAATTGAAAATAAGTTTGAGCTACTAGTTGCAGACCTCTTGTGGATTCGTAGAGATGTGCTTCATGTGTTCTGGTAAATCAATGAGGTCGTTTTATTTAGCCCAGAGTATAATCTAGCTGATGACCTTTTATGTTGGTGATCGCAAACATGGCCTTCTGATGTCATGATCAACAAATATAAAGTCTAATCTCTCCAAATGTCGAAATAATGAACCAGAGCTGGGTGATAGAGAAACAAGTAAAGATCAAGAGTCCTTAGACATTAATATATAAGTCACAAAAAAAGGAATGAGAAGCATGGTCGAATTAATACTATTAATGCCACTGTTGATGCAAATATTATTTTGATATAAACTACCAGTCAAAAGTTTGGACACACCTTCTCATTCAATGTTTTTTCTTTATTTTTACAACTTTCTACATTGTAGATACATACTGAAGACATCAAAAGTATGAAGCGAGATCTATGGAATTATGTGGCAAACGAACAATTGTGAAATAACTCTAAATATGTTTTATATTTTAGATTCTTCGAAATCACCACCCTTTGCTTTGATGACAGCTTTGCAAACCCTTGCATTCACTCCATGAGCTTCATGATGTAGTCACTTGAAATTCAGATTCAGATTCAGATTTAGAATCTGACTGGTTTGAAATGGTTTTCACTTCACAGGTGTCCCTTGTCAAGGTTAATTTGTGGAATTTCTTGCCTTCTTAATGGGGTTGGGACCATCAGTTGTGTTGTGCAGAAGTCAGGTTGGTACACAGTTGACAGTCCTATTTGACAACTGTTAGAATCCATATTTTGGCATGAACCAATCAGCTAAGTAAACAGAAACGACAAGCCATCATTACCGTACTTTAAGAGCTGAAGGTCAGTCAGTCTGGAAAATTGCAAAAACCTTGATTGTATCCTGAAGTGCAGTCACAAAAAACATCAAGTGCTACAATGAAACAGGCTCACATGAGGACTGCCCTGGAAAGGAAGACCAAGAGTCACCTCTGCTGCTGAGGATAAGTTCATCCGAGTCACCAGCCTCAGAAATCACAAGTTAACAGCATGACAGATTAGAGCCCAGATAAATGCCACACAGAGTTCTAGTAGCAGACACATCTCTACATCAACTGTTCAGAGGAGACTGAACCAATCAGGCCTTTATGGTGAAACAGCTGCTAAGAAACCACTACTGAGGAAAAGCAACAAGCAGAAGAGATTGGTTTGGGCCAAGAAATACAAGGAATGAACATTAGACCAGTGAACCATCATTTTTTTCAACAGGACATTAACCGCAAACACACCTCCAGGCTGAGTAAGGACTACTTGACCAAGAAGGAGAGTGATGGAGTGCTGCGTCAGATGACCTGGCCTCCACAGTCACCTGACCTAAACCCAATCCAGATAGTTTGGGATGAGATGGACCACAGAGTGAAGGCAAAAGGGCCAACAAGTGCTCAGTATCTCTGGGAACTCCTTCAAGACTGTTGGAAACCATTTCAGGTGACTACCTCATGAAGCTCATCCAGAGAATATCAAGAGTGTGCAAAGCAGTGATCAAAGCAAAGGGTGGCTGTTTTGAAGAATCTAAAATATAAAACATGTTTTGACTTATTTCAGACCTTTTTGTTTACTACATAATTCCACCATGTGTTCATTCATAGTTTTGATGCCTTCAGTGAGAATCTACAATGTAAATAGTCATGAAAATGAAGAAAAACCATTAAATGAGAAGGTGTGTCCAAACTTTTGACTGGTAGTGCATATGGCAAAAATAAGCAAAATAACAAAGTAAGTAAAATTGATGCACAGTGACACATTAGACATTAGTAGAAATAATCACTAATAACTGATTATCTGCTTCGTAAATCAATACAATGTATTAAAAGCAGGTGGTCAAAATAATGAAAGGATCGTTTTTAGAACATTAATTGAACAATCACAAAAGGCGAAATTAACTAGAAGACCATCACTTAAGATAACCCAGAAACACAGAATAAGTTTCCAGCAGTTGACAAAGCGATTAATGCATCTGCACGAAGAAAAAATTCTCGTTTTAGTTGATATGATTGCACTCATGTCACTTTGTGACCGGAAATCTAAGTATGAAGTCTGGCTAGCAGACTGACTTTAGTTCCACAAAGACCAGTTTATTCCCTGGACCTGATAAATACAGGAATCTATGGGATACAGCTGTGTAACTGTGAGCTCTGCTCTGTTTTTCCAATACAGTTGTACTTTGGCAGATTACCAGCTTTGAATACCAGGTCATGGTCAATTAAAAACAAACAAACTGGCAAACGAAATAGTGATTACACCCACTTTCTTAAAACTATTACACTGACCCACTTTGTAGGAATGTGAACTATGACCACAGTAAGATGGATCAGTAAACTCTACAGGGAACTCATTAATTCCCCTGAAGAACTGCACAGCAGCAAACTTGTTAAAGAGTCTTAGAGGTTAACTTTCTGGACAGTTTTACGTCTAAGAACCTCACTGAACTCTACAGAGTACAATGACATGACTGGAATGGCTTTATTTTTGGCTTTTTAGTCAGTACTAGCTTGTGGTGTTGTATTACTGAGGACATCACTGACCTGCTCCCTGGTGAAGTTCTTCTCAGGGCTCAGCAGATATGGCGTAATGAAGGGCTCTCCAGGCTTTATCGATGACATAAACCCGTAGAAACACAAGAATATCACGGCCCATTCCCACTTCTTGGGATTTCTGGCTTCCACTGCGGGATCCTCAGAGAGAGACTGAGCCTCATGAGCAGACACAGCCATCTCGGCATCTTCGTCTTCATGTCTTCCAGTGTCTTCAGCTGCAGCCACTTTCACATCCATCTCCTTCTCCCCCTCTGATCCGTCTCCACTACCTGCTGTGTCATCTGCTGCCATTGTGCCGGCTGGTTCGCGGCCAATCTGCAGCGTGGAGTAACTTTTTCTGCTGTGTCAAATCAGCATGTGAGAATTTGTTTAGATATGAAGATCAAAACTCTTCTGCCTCTCTGTGTCAAAGAAGACTGAAGAATGAACCATGTAACAGGGTGATGACAAGGTAGTTAAAAAGCTACATGCTGCTGTTTGCATGTAAGAGAAAACGTTGACCTTCGCTCCTTTCCACACTGTGACATTGTTTGACAACAAGCTATCCAGCAGTCGAGTCTGGCATCATTGTTAACCTGAAAACATAACAATGCTGTTGGTTAGTCACACTATTCTGACACTGGAGTGTTCAGACAGCTGACATTAGCGCACGGATCCAGAAAAACATGCTGCATTTTTAACTCTTATTCTCATAATGAATTATTAGGCTGATTATTTTCCTCAGTTCACTGTTAGCTCCTGTCCTGTTTTCGAGCTGCAACTATTAATCAATTCACATTTTTCAACCAAAAGTGTTCAATATTCACTGGCTCCAGCTTCTCAAATGTGTAACTTTTTTGATATCAATCAATCTATCAATCAATCAATCTATTTATCACTGACACAAAGCTGAATATCTTTGTGTTTTAGACTGTTGGCTGAGGACAACAAGCAATCTAAATTAGATCTAAATGAATTGATTGGTCAGTAGCGGTTGATATTCTCCTATCACAGATGTATCACTATCAACGTATATGTTGTCCAACATGAAAACGTTCTTTTTACAGATAAGAATACAGAAAAATATGGTTGGGGAAACAGTGTCCGACTCCATTGTTTACTACAGCCCAACTGATACTAAAGCTTTTGGGCCGATAGCCATTTTAGAAAACTTGGAAAATCAATTTGTCGACCAACATTATTCAGACATACGTTTGAGTTCAATTGAAAAAGTAAAACAATGCAATAGCTGTCTATTAACTTTCCAGCGATGCATTTCACAAACTGCTTAGCAGCTTCAGATGAAGACAAAGCTTGACATCGCACCACCATCTGCTCCGCTACATGTGCTGCAGACAGTGCCGAGTGTGTTGTAAACAATGGAGTCATAGCTGGTCTGCTGGACAAACTATGTGAGGACACAGATTCCAAACTACCCCAGGCATCTTCTTCTGTATTATGGTCTGAAAAAGAAGGTTTTCAAGTCAGACAACATTTATGCGTGACAGTCAAATTGATATTTTGGTCAGGCTCTACTCTCAGCAGCGTCTGCAGCACATGTAGCAGGGTGTCATCACAGCTGAGCAGACGGTGGTGCAGATTCAAGCTGTGTCTTCATTTAAAGTTGCTAAATAGTGAGGGAAATACAGATTTGGAAAGTTAGGCAACAAAGACTATCATTTTGCATTTTTAAAACTCTAAGCACAACTATAATAATGTATATAAAGTTACAGTTGATTTTTTACTTCTTAAAAGCGGTATCAGCATGACATTTTCTGTCAATAGAAAGATAACATGATCATTTTTCATATTTTTAGCTACGTTGTGAAACAAGTGTGACTGTCTGCTGGATTAAGCTGAATAAAGACGCTTTCAATTGAATTTCTAATTATAAGCTATTAATTCTGTCTCATTAGTGCTACTTGCTAATGAATAATGAAAACCTTGTGAATAAAGTCGTGGTTTCGTCCTGAGAAAGAAACTACTTACTTCAACCTCGTGTCGAGAGTTTTAAGCAGCAATGCACGTAAGTGACACAAGTGTGTTAGCATGTCCGGGCTCCACATATCAGTCACACACACAAAACCACAGCTCAACTGACTGTGACGTTAGCTGCTAATATGCTAAACCTGCCCGGACATGAACGACACAGACGTCGCAGATCACCGCGACGCACAATTTACATTATAAGTACGGAGTTGGACCTAGCAAGCTAGCTGGCTAACAATACAAAGGTATTAAAGCAATGCAGTCTTGTAGCTGTTGTGGGCACGAACAAAAAAACCTTAAAAATGTAGTAACATAATGTGAAGCTTGTTTGAACATCACCTAGCTGGCTTTCCATTAAGTATAATTTACTTGTTAGTCACTTTAGGGTAGAAAACAGTGAGTTTACGTGACATACCTCGTGTGCTCCATCCGAAGCTGCAGCGGTCGATCAGCTACATGAACATTATTCTTCCAGCCGCGCTGACTTCTGGGAAATGGAGTCTTTACGGTCCTGTGTACGAAGGCTGGTACGCTTCATTTAATCACAGACTGTATCTTTCTCATACGGTCTATATTAATAAATACCAAATTATAAGTGTTTTCCATTTTTTAAAGTTCGTAACAAGATCTCTTTGCCAAGGTGGCAGTAGCTAAAAACTCAAGCGTTCACGCATTTTTGTTATTTTATCTTTTAGTCTATTAGCGAGTGTTCTGTGCCTCATGCTCGCCATCTGTTGGGCAAATAGTGTTACAAACAGTGTAATTACGACTGCTACTGCTGCTATTACTATTACTACTACTACTACTACTACTACCACTAATAATAATAATAATAATAATAATAATAATAATAATAATAATAATAATAATAATAATAATAATAATAATAATAATAATAATAATAATCTCTCTACTAAAATTTGGGTAATTTGGGTTTGAAAAATTACCAATTGTACTAATTCATTAACTGGAAAAAAAACCTGTGACATTTGGTTTCCTGTACCAGGGTAACTACTATTACTACTAACAATAATCGTGGGATTTACAAAAATATTAATAACAAGTCTGAGAGCCAAAAAATGTACTGTCAAGTTGCTGTATTATATTATATAACATTTAAAAATCATATTATTATAATCATATTTAAATATTTGTTATATTATTATGTTTTTGTTACTGTTATGTGAAATGAAAATAAACATAAACAAATGCAGTGTAATTAATACTACAATTCCTATTGTCACTACAACTACTGCCACCATTGCTACCACCGCTAATATTAAAACATAATAACAATAATAATAATAATAAAAAGAAGAAGAAGACAATGAAGAAGAGAAAACATTTGTGTTAAATAAAAAATATGTAGAGAAAGACATTATTTTTGGACAAAGGTTATGTTTGTTACTTTAACAACAAAATGACTAATTCAATAATATGGGTGATAAATAATTCCTGGCATTCCAATAGTGCTCGGGACCGAATAATAATTGTTGTGGTTACATCATTTAGAAACTTAAACAAAAATGTAAATATCAGTTACATAGTATTGTCTGTGTCTGCAGTCAAAATACAGATTGACCTAATAATCATTTTATTGCTCATGAGGACCCTGTGTATACTAACTCAATCTGGACAATGACAAATCAGTCAGAACTGGAAAACCCGCAAAGCATTTTATTTATTTTTACGTATTTATTAATCAGAACATGACATGTGAAAATCATTTGAAACATTTTTGGATTTTTACTAAGGAGATAGCAATATTAATTTTATAGTCTGTACAGTGCTATGATGTATACATGTATGGTTAATATAAATAAACTCAAACATAGTTCTGAAGAATTGGGGGCCCATACAACAGAGTGAAGGGTGGAATTCTTTTTGGTGCATTTCATTTACATATGAAAAATTGTTTGACTAAAAACATATAAAAGCATGAAATGCATAGAAGAGCTTTATTAGATGTCATCTTTCGGTTCTTGGACGGAAAGGAAGCTCAAAGGACAACTGAAAGGCTGGAAAAACATCATCAGAGTAATGACAATAGATGGCAGCAGTGGATCACATAATCAAAGGTAGACTATGAGCGAGAGCACTGAAGTACACTGATATCTACTGCTGTTCCAACTTTACATGACAGTTACTTCATTATAAAGAGTAACAACAATCTACATTATCATAATTAATCTTACTTTGCGCCTGATAAGCAATCTACCGTATTTAGTTTGTGACACCTGCTTTCTGTTTCCTGTATAGTGAAAACATCAGTATGTCAGCCATGTCACTGTAAATTTGTCACTAAAATACCATTTATTTTAAATCAAAGTGCCTCAGCGAGAGACACTAATCTTTGTTTTCTTATTTTCATTCCTGTCATGAATTGGATCTTTTTTCCTGTACTAAAAAGCCTCGCTACTGTGTGGAGAAAAAGTCCAACAAGGGTTCAGAAAACAGCTCCGCCGTCTGAGGTCTGAGATGATGACCTGCTAAACTTCGACCCTGATGACATCCTTTCCTGTCTGAGTTTCCTGTGAAGAAGCAGCGTCATCTTTTTCTTGAACTTCTCCCCGACAAATGCATAGAGGAAAGGGTTAATGCAGCTGTGGAGCAGAGCCAGGCCATTGGTTATAAGCAAAGCCTTGTTTACTGACATCCTCAAAGCACAGTCAAACTGAATCAGATCAGCCCTCATCAATAAGTCCACCACCATGGTTATATGGTATGGTGTCCAGCAGAGCAGAAATGCAATCACCACAGCGATAATCACTCGCATGGCGCGATGCTTCTGGAAGCCACGGGTGTACAGCAGCCTCCAGATGGTGACACTGTAGCAGGCTATCATGACAGTCACAGGGACCAAAAAGCCAAAAACATGGAGGAACCCCCTAGTGATGAGCCTCCATAAGATGGCACTGCCAATGTCAAATTTTTCAGAGCAAACCATCCTGTCTGTGTCTGGATCAAGCCTGAAGGCGTCGTTGAAAAGAGCAGGCAGAGCAAGAGCGCAACCGAGGGCCCACACTGCTGCACAGAGGAACCTGCTGCACATCCTCTTGCGACTCCAGAGGTTCTCATTGGCACGAACAATCACAAGGTAACGGTCGATGCTAATGCAAGCCAGGAAGATGATGCTGGTGTAGAAGTTGGCGTCAAAGATGAGGTTGATGAGCTTGCACATGAAGTCTCCAAAGACCCAACCTCGGACCACTGACACCGCAAAGAACGGGAGCGACAGGGCCATCAGACCGTCTGCTACTGTCAGGTGAAGCAAGTAGACATCTGATGGAGTCAACGGCTGTCTGCTGGTGCCGATCACCCATCCAACCAGCAGATTTCCTGGTATCGCCAGTAAGAAGATGGCTGCGAGGACGAGACACAGGGTCACAGCTGCTGTGGGGTTCAGTGGTTTTAGTTCACATGCTAACGTGTTTGGATTCACGTAGAGCGGGACGGTTTCATTCTGGTCAAAAAAACCCTCTTCGAAGACATAGGTGAACGACATGGCTATGGATCAGAAACAGAACACCATCATAGCAATAAAAAGAAAATCCTGTCAAAGCAAAATTACACTTAAAAAACATGCACTATTTGTTTTAACTAGCTTTAAAAAACTACAAACACTTGTTTTGCATTATTTTGGTGCAGCTTTAAAGCAAACCTGTGTAACCTTTGCTAGACAGCTGCTACTGTGACTACAAGTGACAGTTTCAGCACTATAGAGAACTTAAAGGGCCTGTTATGCTTTTATTCTAGGACTCAACTAAAGTAGCTTTACATGAGTCACAATTCAAATAATACTTTTTTATCTTACATTAGCTCTCTATGCAACTTCTTCAATAATCCTCCGTTTAAAATAAGTCATTGTAGCACATTTGTGCATATATAGATATACACTACTATAGTTACACTACCGTTCAAAAGTTTGTAGTCACCCAGACAATTTCACGTTTCACACTTTTATTCATGTGTTAACATAATTGCACAAGGGTTTTCTAATCATCCTTTAACCTTTTAACACCATTAGCTAACACAATGTAGCATTAGAACACAGGAGTGATGGTTGCTGGAAATGTTCCTCTGTACCTCTATGGAGATATTCCATTAAAAATCAGCAGTTTCAAGCTAGAATAATCATTTACCACATTAACAATGTCTAGACTGTACTTCTGATTCATTTAATGTTTTCTTCATGAAAAAAATGCTTTTCTTTCAAAAATAAGGACCTTTGTAAGTGATCCCAAACCTTTGAATGCTAGTGTATATATGACAGAAAACAAGAAAGAGCATTTGGGTTATTTTATCTTTTAAAAAATGGCAGAGTCTAACTTTAAAACACATCAGTTTAGCTTTAGAGAGTTTTATTGCAAATATTATCCCTGTAGTTTCCACCAAAAAGAAAATAAATCAGTTCTGATACTCACCTTTTGCACTGGACTGACCACAGCCTTCAAAGATAACAACAGCGTGGTGCCAAATGAGTCCAAATGAGATGCCACGGAGCATCTCTTAAACAATGATGCAATTTTTTAGTTCATTTTTTGTTTTTTGGACAGCTGACCCAATGTCCTGTTTCCTTTCCCAGCAGGTTACTAAATGCCTGCATCGTCACGTGTAAATGTTGAAACCTTTTTTTCTGTCTTAGAGAACACATTCTGACATGTACAGCAAAGATGTAAATAATACAATTAATAATGAATATTGGAATCTATTCAGCCGCTTCAGTTCTGTCACACTGCAGTAGCTCACAAGGACAATTTTCTACAGGCATCCACAGTATATTAACATAACTAGCAAAGTCATTTGTTCATTAAAAGGCACCCACACTGACTGATAAAACAGATAACAAACATACAGCTATAAAATAAAATCACAACCTACATAAAAACAATACTACACACCAGACTCAGTGACATAAAAGCTGAATTTAAAAAGGACATTAAATAAATCTTAATTTGGGACTGGAATGTAATCAGTTTGTACTGTATGTACACACCTGCCACCAAGGTACACTGTGAAATGACTTGTGCAAACTACTGAATCAATTTACTGTTTTAGGTTTCTCAAAATTGTATATAAAAACACTATTCTTCAATTGAACTGCTTCCACATATGCAGCATCAGCACCATCTTCAATAAAATAAAGGACAGTAAATAAATACAATTTCTCTTGACACTCTACAAATTAACAGTGAAAAATGTCCTTCACCGCCTGGTGCAAGTTTTGTAATAATTATGTCAGATCGCCGTCAGTCACTGACTTTGTGTAACCAGCTGTGTAGTAAGTTGTTTCATAAATCAGCAGATGCTGAAATGTTCTCACTCCTTCAGTTGCAAAAGTCTGGTGTTATTCCACTCGTTTGCTCTCACACTGTGTCTGTAAACTATAATTAACCAGCATGCGTCGTGTTTTTAATAATGCATTGTTATTTCTGTTATTTTGGTGAGAATTTCTTTGCAGGAGCCGTGGCGTGACAAACATCCGTGAGCATGGAGAGAAATATAATAACTATGTGGTTATAATGACAGGGGGCCATCAGAGATCCTCCTCCTCTCGCTCTTTACATTAAAAAAAATGTCTATACAGACACTAAACCATCCCCTCTACTCCCCTTTGTCTCCAGAAATCACTTCAATCAGGTTTTGAGGGTTAAGACGTGCAATAATCAGGATGTTGCCTCACTGCTCTCATCAGCAGCCTCCGAACGAGAACGGCCTGTTTTTGGTTACTGGATACTTTGACAAACAGTTTTTCTGTCAACAATGTGTGTTTCTGTGTCATGTCACATGTAGATTCCAATTATACTTCAGCTGAAACTGATTTTTGTCATTGTTATGGTTAAAGTTCTCATAAATGGCTGAAAAAAAATAAAGAACAAAACATGAAACAGTAAAAAACGAAAGTTAAGTTGGTTTCGCTTTAGGGTAGGGTAAAAAGCTGTAGGGTAAAAAAATAAATAAAAATCCCAAACTTATGCAGATTGATTTAACAAACATGTACAGTTGCAAACAAAAGTTTACATACACTTGTGAAGACCATGTAAAGTACCTTTTAGCTTCCTGGAAAACATTCAACTAAACCGGAATAAACTGGTGCCATATTTGTTCAGCAACTGTATCATGTTTCTTTTAACAAAACAACAACGTGGAAGTTGGCATAGATGTTGCTTCTTAGGAATTTATTTGCAGTCCACTTCTGTGGAAACTGCTGATTGACATCTGGATCCTTTTCAACCCTGTTCCAGAGAACAGAAAATATTTGTGCTGCAGCTGACAGATTGTCATCTTCAATCCTGTAAGTGTTGAGATCAGCATCTGTAAAAGTCCTATACGACTCTATTATCTCTTCAACAACAAACTGGACAAGCTTTACCTTTAATAAGCCAAACTATGTTTCGAATTTACTTTTTTTTTGAGAAGTTTCACTTCTGCATTCACTGACCATGCAGTATCATCTTCTTGTCACCTCAATGTCATTCAGTATATAATGTTTTAAAATATTAATTTGTGCTGTAAGTATCCTATAAAGGAGCCTGTCCTTAAGTTAAAATGATTGATAATACAGCAAAAAAGAAATGAAAGTCCTGCATTCAAAATCCTACTCAGGTAATGAAGGTCATGAAGCAACATTTTATTATCGACACCAGTGGTCAGAATTGTCAACAAAACAAAACAAAACATAAAACTTTTCATGTGAAGTCAATAAGCTTAGATTTTTGAGAGATTTGTAACGTTGATACGACCTAATGTGTTCAAGTTCAGTTTATTATTGTGCCAGAATTGAGTCAGAATTGGTTTATGAAGTCATTTTCTAACTAGCTTATATTTTTAATTTGTATTGTATTGTGAGGACTGAACTAATAGCCAATTAAAAAACCTGACTTGACGAGTTTATGCAAAAAAAAAATGGCCCCCTTCACAAACCTTTTGTGGATCCATTTCAGTCATTCCTGTGAATGTAAACGTGGCAGCTTATCTTTTCATTTCCGTACTTACTGGATCCCTTGGCTCTAAATTTGTATATATATAAATATACAAATTACAGTATTTTTTTAACTTTTTACAGGTTTATTTGTCACAGTGTCTATTCCTATAACCCCAAAATACTTTAAATATCTGTATTCGCTGCAACCTGAAAATCCTATAATATATTCAAAATTTTATTGTTAAAATTTAGGTTTTCCAGTTTGAAAGCAGTGATCTGACAGTTTCTGTTGAGTGAGTCACTGTGAAAATAAGCGTGTTTAACTGGTCAGCCCACTCCTTTATTCATCCCTCATTTACCCCTGCAGGGTAACATACAGTAGTTTCGGTTTAACATGCAGCAGCTTTGAGATATCTGTCTGGAATTTTGTTTGTTGTCTTAAAAGCCTTTTTACAAGCTCAACAGATAACAAGAGGTTTTATCTAAGGTACACATGGCGGACAGGTGGGAAGGAAGAAGAAATCTGTGGGAGAAAAGGTTGAATTCCTGGAGTTCTGTTACTGAAATGTTTAAGAATTCAAACACTGTATTAATGTGACATTAGTTCATTAATGTTTTTTTTTTTTTTTTAATCATAGTATTAAAGGTGGTTACTTTAAAACAGCTTCTTCTTTTTAGTAAACCACTGAACCAAAAAGTCTGACTGGATGACTGACAATTATTTGGCCTGAGCTTGCAATTACAAAGAAGCCTATGTTTTGTATCTCATCATGTCAAAGGGCCTCAGGGCATCAAATGTAAGTGAAACATCTGGATCTGCTCATGTGAAATAACCATCTCGATTATGTTTGGTTCAACTGTTTGCACTACTGAAAAAGAATCCTAACTCACATGAATTTAAATTGAAATCAAAATAAAGACTAGCTCATGCACTCCCCAGATGCCTTACCTGAAGTCTCAAAGGAGGGAAAGGATAAGCCTTGGTCCATTTAACTCTAACACTAGGGGAAAAAACACATGAGATGAGATCTTAAAAATAACATTTCTGATTTGATGAAGGCAGTCAGGCTGGTGGAGAGGGCAACACAAGCAGCAGCAGGGCAACAGACGAAGAATTACGAAGCAAAAGCTGGAAAGAAAATGACCCTAAGGAAACCTGTGGTCACATTAACTTCATGACGACAGACAGTGACTGGATGGCAAAGATTGTATTTATTCAAATTATTGGGGCAGTTGCTTGTCCTTCCTATTCTGCCTCCTGCTGTGTGATGGTCTATCACAGACTTACTAATAAAATTATAAAATTTGGTGTGATAACTTAATTTTTCTTCACTTTGAGTTCAGGATTTCAAGTCTCTCCTCTACCCACTTAACAAAACTGGGTAAACTACGATTGTGTGTTAGAGTATCTGTTCAGCACAGGCCAGCAGTCTTAAAATTTGAACCTAATTCTTGTACCATTTTAAAGTAATTTTAGAGGAAAATTAATATAAAGTATGAGATGCTGCACTTTTTTGCAAATGAGTGTAAGAACACCATTCCAGTGGTTCTCTACCTGTGTGCTTTTAAATTAGTCTTTTTTTATGATTATTTAAACATACAATAACATAGAAAGGTGTGCCTTGGAAATGCTTGTGTTCAGAAATTTTATTTAATTGTGCATAATGTGGGTGACTAACCCTTAAAATAGTCCAGGAGAAGAGATGCTGGTGGCGGTGAGGGAAAGAAGCTCATCCAATAAATCAAAAATAATTAACTAATGATAATAATGATCATATAAGAGGAAATCCGCTGTCCATTCCTGATAAAATGGTGACTACCTCATGAAGCTCATCCAGAGAATGCCAAGAGCGTGCAAAGCAGTAATCAAAGCAATGGGTGGCTATTTTGAAGAATATATATATATATATATATATATATATATATATATATATATATATATATATATATATATATATATATATATATATATATATATATATATATATATATATATATATATATATATATATATATATATATATATATATATATATATATATATAAAAATCAAAAAACATTGTGTCAGGAACAGACAGTAGACTTCCTCTTACATTGTCATCGTCATTATCTAGTAAAACAAAAACATGTATCTAACAGATGAAGATAATGTCACTGCTGCTGACACTGTGAAATGGAAAACATGACAGGAAAATATTTTTAATAACAGTAAAATAATAATTCCATGTCTTCAACACATCAGGGGAATGACAGATGAACAGATCGAGATATTTTTTTAATATTCCATTTTTTGGAAATAAACAAAAAAAACGGACATTTTGTAAGATATTTTTTGCTGTTGCTGTTTCTTTGTTTTTTAAATTAAATATTCAAGGCTGTAGCCACTGTTCGGCCTCAGTTATTAATAATGTCATAACGAATTTATTACAGGCACCAGATTAGCCACCCTGAGCTTCTGGGGTCCTGAGTGTAAAATACGCGGAAGCTGCAGGCGGAAGGAGCCTCGACGGAAGCGGTCTGGTCTGTCAACGGAGGAAAAAAATTGCAGAATTTGACACAAAGAGGTTTATCCCTACCGAACAGCACCGGCCATTCTTCCCCCTTCTCCTCGACACCGGCGTCCGCTGCGATGATCCTGTTAGAAATCAATAACCGCATTATAGAAGAGACGCTGACGCTCAAGTTCGACGGCGCTTCCAACGGGTGAGAGATCATTGTTACACCTAGCTGCTAACGCGGCTAGCTGCCCCTGTAATCAAACATAATGGCTGCGTTTAATAATGCAGCGGGGGTTCTTGTGCAGCTGTAAACGTCCAAAGCATCGCATAACGCAGCTATATTGTCCTACTGGGGGCAAATGAGTGCATAAATTAGCGTTGAATTAGCTCGGTGGTCCGCCGTGACTGGTTCGCCTGAAGCTGGGGTGTGTCTGCACGGTCAGTGTTGTGGCAAAATTCGTTACCCCATTAGATTTGATCCATCGTGGTGATTTCCCAACACTCCGTGGATCTAAGATGGGAATATAATTATTGAATCTCGCTTCTATTGACTTCAAAAGCACATAATACAACTATTCTAAACGTTTTTACGAGGTCGCATAGCATGGAAGTAGCTAGCCAGCCGTAACTCAGCTGTTCTTGGTTGCTAGTTTTTTATATTTGACGGAGGCCACACTGATTATTATGTTGCATCATTTAATGACGGCCAAAAGAAACTTCACCTGCACGATTTGATGGACTAAAATTGTGCTCTTCTTGTTAAATCTCTTTTATGTACATGTGCAGTCTCTTTTATATGAATTAAACCATTAAGACGTGCAAATACACACAACTGTATGAGAGCAGAATTGTCTTGTTGTTACAATAATCAGCCCTGATATTTACAGATTGTAAGGCATGTTTTAATGTTGTCTCTTATGTTCAGTTAGTTTTGATGATAATATGCTTATTTTGACTGTAGTTAACATGATTTAAAGATAGAGATTATATATAATTAAATAAATTATGTCGTTTGCAATTATTCAGTGGGCTATAATTAGTCAAATATAATCCTCATAAATTAAATTAAATTAAGTTAGTGTGGTCCATTTGAAGCACAACGTCGACACTGCAGTCACTTTTTGAGAAGTGAAAAACTGCATTACATGAGCTGAATTGGTCCTTTAACCTTTCCTTTCACTGGACTGCTTGTCATCTGTGCCACAGAGCAGGTAAAACAATGCAGAAACAACAGGTCTGTCAGCATAATAAAACTGCTCATATCTGGTGTACCTTCTCATTAGACACTAATCACGGTGCACTCACACACAGCTGATCTTATTTTACCGATGTGCTGTTGTCACTTCATAGAAAAAACATAAATTTCCATGCTCTCCAAGCGGCTACATATGAGCTAACACACAGGCCCTTCTCCAGCTTCCGCATTCCTGCAGTCAAGCTGAGTCAAGCCTTAGACTCTGTGCAGCAGCGGCTTCTTGAAGAATGCACAGTGTGCAGCTTGGACAAGTCGCTGCAGCATTCATCTCTAAAAGCATTGATTTACGACTGTGCAACCCCCAAAACAATGCCTTGCTGGTTTTAGAAGAAAACTCAGTGAATCCATCTTAAAATATCAGTGGTTATGTAAGATTCTGGATGTTAAAAATGAATAACGACAAACAGAGACTGTCTTATTTTGCATATACATTTATTTTTGCTTCTGGTAAGCTGATTCACTCTAGTCACTGACTGTATTTCATACCATTTAGAGGCCTGCAGCTAACAAATATTCTCATAGTTGATCCTTTTGCAAGTTGCTATTTGGTTAAGTTGACTTTTTTTCTTAGAATTCCAGAAGTTTTCTAAAGCTGAGGGTTAGGTCTTAAAATGTAATCTTTAATTTAATCTAAGGAAAGTGGTAGACCCTCAGCTGAAAAACTCGATCTAGGATATATCAGAAATGTTAGTTTCTTGTTGATCAACTGATTAATCAATTGTAATTAGTTCCACAAATGAGCAAATAAGCTGTAGGGCTGAATGACAAGGTGGAAATATGAGATTGCACTTTCTCTGATAGATATTTGATTTGCAATATTGATTTTTAAAGTGGGCGTCATTACAGTAATCGATAAGATGCCATCAAAAGGGTGATTGTCAAACAGGGATGGCATGAATTTGTAAAACCACTGACAGGACAGTTTGTGTCCTGAGACAGATGCTTGTCATAACTTTTATCCATAAATGCACGCTTTGCTAATTCGAGCTGAACATTAATATGTAAAATCATGCAACTGGGTGAGCTTCACAAATTACAGCTGTGTTAATTTTGTTTTCTCTTTGCAGAACCAAACCAGAGGCCGTCGATGTGACATTTGCAGGTGAGCAGTTTGCTGCGTACTGTCTATTCAGTGTCCTCTTTTTAAATCTCACCAGTGAGGCTTGTTGTTTGCTTCAGCTCAGATTAGTTGTAGATGTTCATTTACAAATGTCTTAAATATTGTGATTCCATCTTAAGTGAGGCTTTCAGGTGTGCTCTTTAATAGTTTAGATCATCAAAGTCGGTATCTGCAAATATCATCCAGTATTTGTTTAAGGAAATTCCCCCCCATTTTCCACATGTTTACTTGCTGTGTGGATTTACTTTTAGGAAAAAAAACCTACATGATAGCTGCCCTCAAATGGGTTTCACAGTCTTATGTGTTGTGTCCTGCAGTATTTTGTCCAAAACCTGTGGGATTAGGGCAGTCTCTCCCAACTGTGTGCTCGAATAAAGATTGCTCTAATGTGCTTTTTTTAGAGTAAATTACAAAAAACAGTTGGTATTTCTGTTTTCCGAAATGACTAAAGTAGGCAATCAAATATAGAGCAAACACATTTTCTCATTGCAAAGTTGGTTGCTGGAGTTGAAAGTGATTTTGAGCTTCAGCTTATGATTATTTTTACTGTCAGTTATTTTCTGGATTAATCGATTGGTTGATCAGTCCAGAAAATGGTGAAAAATGTCGATCGGTGTTTCCCAAAGCCTAAGATACTCCGTTTCATGTCCTAGAGGAGGAAAGAAACCAGAAAACATTTACTTTTAAGAAGCTGGAATCAAATAATTTAGAATTTTCTTCCTAAAAAAAAATGCTCAGACCAATTAATCAGTTGTGATAATAGTTGATTATTAACTTAATCATTGACAATCTAATGGATAATTGTTGCAGCTCTATTTTAAGCTGCTTCTGTTATTAATTTCCTGGTACGCATTTGGGCTGTTGCATGTTTCCCCTTATGCCAGTAAGCGCTGCCGGGCTGCAACTATTACATCTCACAAGTTGATTTGAATGACACAATTTTATGTACTGATATGCATTCAGGTTGCTAATTAATCCTCTGATGCACAACATGGGTCAAAAGTGACCCATATTCAATGCAAAATGGGTATCTCTTTACCCATGTTGTGCATCAAAGGGTTAAGATGGCACATTTGTCCAAATACAAAATGTGTCGGTGTGTCAAGGTGCCAGAAGGAAAAGCCTCAGGAGCTTGCCCTTTCTTTATCACCTGCTGACGTTAACGTTCGTCCGTCTCTGCTGCAGATTTCGATGGCGTCTTGTACCACATCTCCAACCCCAATGGGGACAAGACCAAAGTGATGGTCAGCATCTCGCTGAAGTTCTACAAGGAGCTGCAGGAGCACGGAGCTGACGAGGTAAAACGGACAGAGAGAGAAGGCAACATAAGCACAGCAGAAGAGTTTCTTTATATAACACAGAGGCCTTGTTTCACATCCTTTAACACATAGAGCAGAACAGAAAAATTCCCTACACTCTCTCAAATTATGATATAACATATCAAGAGCTGGTTAAAATGTGTTTGTGGGTTTCTCACACACTGTGCCTCTGGTGTAAAGTAAATCACATGCTGCCTTCTGAGAGGGCCACAGCTGTTTTTATTGCATACTTGTAATTTCACTGGTCATATACCTTCAAACTGAAGGCGAACTGTTGAACCTACAATCATGCTGACTGCAACAATGAAAACACTGTCGCCACCGAGCTCTGGCAAGAATGCTGTTAGAGTTGGAATTTGATGTCAATCAGACGTGTTAACAAAAAAAAAAAGTAGAATGAGGTCATTTTCACACTGTGCACACACACACACACACACACACACACACACACACACACACACACACACACACACACACACACACACCTACACCAGCAGAGCTCTGTTGCCATGTAAGGAAGAAAGCAGCTGCTAAGGCTTCTGCTAGAAACAGGAAGTGAGTTTGTGTGAGTCACTGCAGTTGAGGAAGCGCTGACTGTGAGTGTATGAACGGTTTGGCTGCCATCCAGCGACTTCCCTCTTCATTCCCCTAAAACTCAAGAGCCGAGGGATGAATGAACGGCTCAGCAGTGTCACAGTCCATTGTTCTGCTGTGAAAAGTCTCTTTGGAAAGCAGTCAGAGGAGTCGGCGTGTCACTTCGTCAAAGGGATTGTTTACTCTCGCACATTCTTCTCTCTTCTTGCTCAATTCCACTAAAACAATGCTTAAATTGAAATCACGAACAAAGCAGTAGCAAAGGAAATTATTTTTTGTTGACTTTTGGTGGTGCATTATTGCCATACCTGAGTCTGATTTGCATATTTCTGCAACCTCAGTTCATGTTAAAATGACAGGTAGCTATTAGGAGGCCCCCCTTCAATTACCTCCAGAAGACAAACACCTCCTTCCTGCCGCAGTACAAGTCCTTTATTGTGCAGCAAGTTGGTTTATCTGCTTCGGCTGTTACAGCTGTTGACATTTCTTTAAACCACATGCTTCATCTCAGAGGATTCCTGTGAAACTCACTGAAGTGGGAATCATTCTGAAAATCAAAGAATTACTTTGAGAGTGATCAAAAGAAATCTCCTTGTCTCTGTGGACTTGTTCTCTGTTCTAGCATCAAGGCAGCAGCAGCATCAGACTCCATTTCAAAACTTGGCCTCGTAAAATATACATAATTTTAATAAAGTAGTTATACCGTTTTCAGACCAGACAGAAGCATTGTCTTGTCTGTGACTAAAGATTTGACCTTTATTTTCGGTAGCCTCTATGTCATGGTTTTTCTGTGAAGTGCTGCTTTAGAAAACTGCTTTTAAAGAAGTGTGATGCAAATAATCGTCATATGTTTAATTTCAGCTGCTCAAGAGGGTTTATGGGAATTTCCTGGTTTCACCGGAGGCTGGTAAGTTTTCAAAAAAGTTGCCAAAACTACTTTTAGAAACTACTGGTACTAATGCCTAAACCTCTGAACCCCAAACCATGCTGTCAGTTTCTGAAGTCACATAAATATTTAGAAAAATCAACAAAATGACTCTAAATATCAGAGCCAGAAACTGTAAGAATTATTATCTTTTTGATGGTTCTTGAACCTCTCATCTGTGACATGCTGTTCCCTCAGAAAAGATAGGATACACTTTATTGATCCCTTACCTGGGAAATTCACTTGTTACTGCAGCTGGATACAGATAAAGCATGACAGAAGCATCCATCCATAATCTATACACCACTTAATCCTCATTAGGGCCATAGGGGGGCTGGAGTATATCTCAGGGTGAAGGCAGGTGACACCCTGGACATGTCACCAGTCTATCACAGGGCTACATATACAGACAAACAGTCTCACTCACATTCACACCTGCCGACAATTTAGAATCAATTAACCTCAGCATGTTTTTGGGCTGTGGGAGGAAGCCGGAATACCCGAAGAAAGCCCATGCATGCACTGGGAGAAGATATAAACTCCATGCAGAAAGATCCCAGGCCCAGGCTGGGTTGCGAACCGGGCCCAAAAAAAATAGATGCAATAATAAGAGCTATATGAAAACAGTGAAAGGCAAAAAACTAGTCTCACCAGTTGTACCTCCATATCTGTATGACCTTAGTTGTGACAAAAATGAATAAAAAGATCATGATATCTGATCTAAATCACTTCATTCCATGGGTTTCATATAAACATTTTCTAAATATGAGCATTCAGCACTAACCACGTTCTGTCAGAATTAATGATGAAGCTGTGACCAACAGTCACATGGCAAAAATTGAGAGACTTTTCCGCTGAACTGCAGCCAGTGTTTACACAAAGCAAATAAGAGACAAAGAAAAGTAACTTCTTGAGGTTCAGAGGGTTTATGTAAAACTGAATTTAAAGACAGGCTCTTAATTGCTAAATTGATCTCTCATTTACGGTCATCTTCCTTTCAGGTTACAACGTGTCTCTCCTGTACGACCTGGACGCTCTACCAGCCAACAAGGATGAGGTTGTTCACCAGGCGGGGATGCTCAAGAGGAACTGCTTCGCCTCTGTGTTTGAAAAGTACTTCAAGTTTCAGGAGGAGGGCAAAGAGGGCGAGAAGAGGGCCGTGGTCCACTACAGAGACGATGAGTCCATGTACGTCTGGGAGAGATTGGAAGCTTTCAGTTTTAAATGTCTGCTGTAAAGGCTATGAGAAACCTTTAAAAAAAACCAGAAGGACTTTTAACATGAGACAGGTCTCAGCTTTGGACTGAAAGGTCTTCAAGTGTGGGAAATATGTCCTTGCCTTCATGTGGATTTTGTCCTCAAAGTCAAAACATTTTAGGTCTTGCTTCAGTTTGTAATCCTCTGAAGGTCTTGTGTTGTCGCCACAGGTATGTGGAGGCCAAGAAAGACAGAGTGACGGTGGTGTTCAGCACAGTGTTCAAAGACGACGACGACGTCATCATCGGCAAAGTCTTCATGCAGGTGGGTGGGCTTATAAAGACTATAAAATCTCTATTATCTCTCAGGTGTCAACAAGCAAGTAGTAAAATGACAAGCAGTTACACTGAAATTCCAGTGTTATCTGTAATTAATTTAATTTACCTTTCCCTGGGTTTTCCATTAACTTGTAGCTGTTCAGTAGCTAACTTAAGCTGCTTATCTGGTATAACTGGAGGTAGCATTCAAGTCAGAAAAACAGGAAACTTTCCTTTTACGCTCAATTTAGCGTCAGTATGTGACATTTAATTGTGTTGTAGCTAAGCCATGTTAATTTGATGTAGTAATGTAACTGTCTTTTAAACTTTTAATGTTAGCTATTGTTAGCCTAGCAGACATTCAAAGTTCATAAGCTTTAGCAGCCTGTTGCTAACTACATAAGCAAACTAGTTAGCACCACATTGAAAGTAAGTGACAGGAAAAAGTGACAAAATTTAAAAAAAAAAAAAAAAAAACTCTTTTTTTCCATTGTTGGGGGACTGAGAAATTTTAATTTCAGTTGCTTAGCATTAGCTGAAAGTAATGTGTGTCAGGTAGCAAATTTGCCTAGCTAACTTTCTAAGTTCCACTGTTAGCAAACAAAGTTCACATTGACTGCAGCAACCTGTTAAGTATCCACTACAGAAGCTAACTAGTTAACACCTTCATATATACTGCAGAGAGAAATAAAAATGTTAATATTGAACGTATTACCTTCTTTGTTACTGAGATCACTTTTTTAATCAAAGTAACCTCTGCAAAAACTTTTTTTTTTTTGGCCAAATACATCAGTCAAGAAAGTAATTCTGGTGACGAAAGTCCAGTTGGTTACTATTACTAGCTAAAAAGAATATGCAACTTATTAATTTAATGTAGTAACATATTCATTTAGTTAGCATATTTGTCTAGCTAATATTCTAAGCTCACATTAGCTGCAGCAACCTGTTAAGTAACTGCTGACTACAGAAGCTAACTAGCTTACACTGTTGTGTATCACATTGATCGGAATAAAGGGGCATAATGTTAAACAAAAACTAGAGTTGAGAAGGTTAATTTAAAATTAAGCATGTTAGTAAAGACATTACCATTGCTGTACACTTCCTTTGGCGGTGTGTAGGAGTTTAAAGAGGGCCGGAGAGCGAGTCACACGGCTCCACAGGTGCTGTTCAGCCACAGGGAGCCTCCTCTGGAGCTGAAGGACACAGATGCAGCTGTTGGGGACAACATTGGATACATCACCTTCGGTCAGTACAGAGCCGGAACTAAAACCTTTTCCTTGTTTTCTGACACAATAAATGTACTCATTGGATTTCATCGTGTTTTTTCCCCGTTACGACTTTTTCCAGTTCTGTTCCCACGTCACACCAATGCCAATGCTAGAGACAACACCATCAACCTCATCCACACCTTCAGGGACTACCTGCACTACCACATAAAGTGTTCTAAGGTGAGTTTAACTTAACCAGGGTCTAGTATATTAGCTAAACTGTCCAACAATTCTTCAAACAGAAATAGGGGATGAAACTGTCCCAAAGTAGCACAAACTGCTTAACCCTCAGAACCCCTAAAATCTGCAAAATGATAACATTTCTTATAGCCAGACACTCTAAAAACAGAAAGCATTATCAGATGCATCGTTGACATTAGAAAACTTATGCAATTCCAAGCTTAAAATTCTGATTTAGATCTTTTTTTTAATTTGCCTGACTGAGAAATTGAATTTTTGTTTTTCGATACTCTTTGCTGCACATAAGCAAAAAATGAAGGTTGCTCATAAGATATATTTTCTGTAAAGTCATCTCAAACTGTTCTGCAAATACTATTTTCTGAAATTCAAATTCTGACATTCAGATATTAATTTAAATTCTTCTGTTTTTTGTGGATCTTTGTGGGTTTATAATAAATGCCTGAGTTTGGAATATTTTGTTTTATTGTTTATTGATCCCACAGGTTAAATTGTCTTTTTGCACATTGCCAACTTGTTTGGAAGCTGGGGTCAGATGGGTTTAAGGGCTTCCCCCAAAGGCCCAACAGTGGCAGCTTGAACCCTGGACCTTCTTAACTGCTGAGCCACAACTACAACTTTACTTTTTGTTACTTTTACATAAACTTTTTATTTTAGTGTTACTTTCAGGCTTAAGACTGAGCATATTGATCTCGTGAGAAGTTTAAGCAGTTAGTTTTTCTACAGGATGAACTTGACTCAAATCATAGACATTAAACAAGTTGTAAAGTCCTTCTCTGTAATAGTACATTCCATCCTCCATTTTCTCTACAATAGAAAGTCCAGCCACAGATGAGATCAAACACAGGAACTTACTGGGCAGGACTTGTTCCACCACCTTCAGTCTTCACACAGGTTTTGGGGCAGAGTGGGTGTTTGTGTACACGGCACACAATAAGAGACATGCTTCAGATGTCTCCTTAAACAGCCTCCTCTCAGCTGTAAGCCCTAATCAAGGCCGTTTTTTGCATGACTTACAGTTTGGAGGCATGTGACAGGCTTTTGTTTCATTTTGTTTGAAGCTGGCAATCTCACAGTCCATAGTGGAACTGGATGTTTTTGTGTCAGACAGCAGGGAGTCAGCGTGGGTGACAAGTGGGTGATGGAATTATGGACAACTGTGGGTTGATCTTGAGAAACTGTTTGATGATAGACAAATGATCTCTCCTGTGGCGGTTTCAGCTGCCACAGTCACTGACACATTCATGCAAAGCTGGGAAAATGTGTTCAGATCATGTGGAAACATGCCGTCTCATTATCTTAATATCCTCTAAGATGGATTCCAGGATTACATGGTGAGATGTGATTGATGTTTTGCACTGAGAATCTCCTCATCCTCTGCTGCAGGCCTACATTCACACACGTATGAGGGCCAAGACGTCAGACTTCCTCAAGGTGCTGAATCGCGCTCGACCCGACGCCGAGAAGAAGGAGATGAAGACCATCTCGTAAGTAGCGTCTGCTCGCTCTAAACCTCCTCTGGTACCTGTACACATTCACAATTAACATCTGTGCACATCAAATGCCTGAAATGATGGTGTATAAGTGTAAGAAGAAGAAGGTATGGTAGTTATCTTGCCGTGATTCTTCAATCCAATAAATGTTTTTGATCAGATTTTTAAATTTAACTGCCTCCCTTTTGCCGTTTTCTATCTGGCAGATCTTATATAAATACTTGCAGTAATGTTCATGAAGCATTGTCCACATTTACTGCATGAAAGGGTTTTTGCAGTTCAAAACATGCTGATTCCAGCTTGAGATAACAGTATTTCTGCATCTGAATCTTTGTGTGTTTTGGAGGTGTGTTGCTGTGTTGGCATGCACAGCTTTTGCAGTGTTTGAAATGAGTCAGAATGGAATTTTTACACTCCTTTGCTTTGCTAGAACCTCCAAATAGTCGCACATGCGTTGCTTTTCAGCCTCGCGGTAGCTGTAATATTAGGGAAATTTCTGCTGTAGCTACACAGAGAGTCTTTGTTCTGTGGGTAATGTGTAACTGAAACAAGGAGAATCCTCCTAATTGCCATCTTCGAAGACAGACAAACATTTGACAAGAATCCTGGGTTTGGTTTCAAGCGGAAAAAAAACTGTCAACTGGTCAAATGTAAGTGTCAGTCACAAAGATATGAGATAGATGGAAGCATTCCAAAAGTTTGTACCCATCACTGTCAATTTGCGGTATGATCTTAGATGTAAGGAGATACTGATGAATGTGCGGGATGTCACAACATCCAGTTATCTGTTTTATCACATCACACATTGAACAGAAATGGAGGGAAAATGTAAAGTGTTGCTGTACTAAAAACTGCTTCACCACATGAACCCAAAAACCTCCCGGCAGGTTTTCTTTAACAAAAATCGTCAGTATGGGTCATTCCAGAATTGGAGGACATTTGGGCTTCAAAATTTTGGAAAAATAAACCTTCTCTTTTACAGTTTTCTGCTCCATATTCATTAATAATAGGTAATAAACTATCAAATAATACCCCAAGACAAGACAAAAATCGCATTTTAAGGGGATCTCCAGACTTATTTGATATTTTTAATAATATTTTCAGATATTCTTTTCTCTTAGTTTTTTAAGATTTGGTCTCAGGACAAGTAAATTTACACAACTGCATGTTTTAGTATTTTATCCATGGATTATTTGAAATTTGATGGGTGAGATGTAAAATGTCCTCCAAATCTGGAATGACCCATATACTGAAGCAAACAACAGTTAAAATAGAAGAAAACATTGAATTCATCTTTGTCATGTAGGTTAGTCTAAAAACAAAAGTAAATTGAAGCTTGAAAGTGTGATGTCTTTTTTTAAAATTGCTTTGTTTTATATTTAAAAGTTTGCCAAAAATAAACAGATTGTGCTAATTCTGTACAAAAAATAATAAATTCAACATCCTCAGCACAATCAAAAAGCCAGTAGTGACTCAGCTGTGATCAGCAATGTGACTAATGTAATGACCCTTGGCTGAACTGCTGGCAGTGTTTACACAGACAGGATAGGAGACATGCATGTAAAAAATAAATACAATGTAAAATATCATAGTACGTAGCGTTTTTTTTCCAGTAATAACATCTGTGAGCCCTTGGCAAAATACTGTACATGCTGATTCTGATGTTGATTAATTTTTTGCAAAACAATTCTATTTTTATTTTTCGCTTTTGTCATGATTTCTGGCATTATACTGCACAGAAAACACCTAGCCATGTTTGTGCTGTTTCTGTAGAGGTGCAGGACTTTATAGTGCAGTGAAAAATGAGCCCACAGTGAGGAAAAATGTGACAGGAGCAAAAAAAACAGCTTTGGGTTCATATGTTGTGGTTTTATAGGGATTCGTCATGTTGGTGCGGTTTAGAGATGCTAATGGGCTCCATGTCTCTCTGTCCAGATAGACATGGATATCTCTGTCCAGATTAAAGACAGAGGAGCCCATTAGCTCCTCTTTCATTAATCTTTATGCTGAGCTAAGCTCACTGCATGCTGGTTGTAGCTTTATTTTCAACATATGGGAGTGGTTTTGATCTGTTTTATGTGATGTCTAATGTGCGTGAGGTTTTTTTGTTTGTTTTTGCGTTCTCAGTGGAAAGACCTTCTCCCGCTGAGGCCGACCTCCACCTGACACATCCAGACCCCCGTGGACACGCCCAATGAGACTCAACGCCACACAGGACAGGACTCCAGGACGCCTCTAAACGCCCCCCCGCCCAGCCTCCCCAAAAAACGTGTCCAGTTTTTTTGTTTTTTTTAATTATTATTATTTGGATGATCATAACGATGGCTCTACTTAGGGAAAGCCAAGGCTCAAGATAAATGGAAAAAAGGGCATTCCTTGCTTTGCATAGTTAAAGAGAATTATTAGTCCTATATAAATATATATATGAAAAAAAAGAAATTTTTGATACGATATCTTTTACTCCATTTGGTACTCTTGCTTGCCCCTCAGCCCTCACCATGCGATATCCATGTATTGGATGATTCCTCTCCGTGCTTTCATGTCGTCTGTACCATTGTCATTTGAAAAAACGAAATAAATCACTCTTTAAAAAAGCATTTTTGTGTCAGAATTTTACTGATACAGACAAGTTATTATCACTTCAGTCAAACCTCTCATGCTGGAGATGTGAATAGAATAGAATAGAATATCCTTTATTCATCTCACAGGGGAAAACGTCACAGCAGCAAAGTGACAGTAAGAAAAATCAAGAGAACACATCTGTAAATTAAAGACATAAGATATATACACTATATATACAATGTAAATAAAAAATACACACCAGGATACTAAAAACACAAAAATTAAGAATATATACGCAAATGAATTGCACTTGGGTTTATTCCACATGACAGTTTGCTGTCATTAAGTGAGTGGTTTGTTGGGAGCTGATTATAGTCTGATTTTGAGACCAATTGTGTTATTAATTGAAATATCTCTCATTTCACCAAAAAATATGCTTAAGTGTACTACCAAAACTGCTTCTTTTTTCACTAATTGTTTCTGATTGTAGAAATATATTTACTGTATTAAACTTGAATTTAGAAGTTTTATCTATCAAATTATTTATAGTTGCAGGTTTTTAATGTCAGTTTACAATAGATGTGTGAGTTCCGTTCGTTTTATAATTGTATTGATAGTTTTGTGCATTTCATAAAAAATCTAAAAAACAAAAAAAATGTTGGAAAAAATGGTTGGAAATCCCTGCAGTTTGTGTTATCAAATTATGTTGTACAGAGGTGAGTGATAGGCAGATAATTTCTATATCAAAAGAGTCAATAAAACATGCTGGAAGCTTGACCAAATGTCTTTATTTCAGTGGCATCTGAGAAAACACACCTCAACAGTGTCAATGTGATACTTTGCTGAGAAACAAAAAATACAGAGCAGACAAGAAGCTTTGAAGAATCAAGCTTTGGCCATTTCATTCTCATTTTTGGGCTTTTCATTGTCAGACTCAGAGGAGGACGAGGAAGAGGAAGAGGAGGAGGAGGAGGAGGAAGAGGAGGAAGAGGATGAATCTTTCTTAGTTTTGGGTTTTTTCTTTTTAGTTGGGCTGCTGGCTGGAGCTGCTTCCTTGTTGACAGCAGCCGTGATGACGTGTTCTTCCTCCACTTCACTGGGTTTTTCTTTTTCAGCATCTTCAGGGGCTTTTGGGGGAGTGGATTTGTTAGAGGGGGCGCTTTCTTGTTTCACAGCGGCTTCGTTTTTTACTTTTTCCTGAACCTTCGCGTCAGGCTTTTGCGGGCCTGTAAAAAGAAAAATAGAGCAGATTTAAACATAAAAATGTGTTGAGAATCCCTTTAATACTTCAGCTTCCCTTTTATCTGTGATTCTGAAGGAGAGTCATTTCTGATTATGGTGGAGGTTAAAATCAGGTGTGATCACATGCAACAACTTAGTGCAGTTTAGTGACATGGCTATTGTGAAGGAATAGCTTTGACATTTTAGAAAATATGTTGACAAGGCTTAGATGAGAAGATCAACACTATTCATACATCTGCCTTGTGAGCTACAACTAGCAGCCATTTTTATACAATCAAAACAATAGAGATATAGTTAAATAGTACTGGTAGGAAGCTGCCCTTTGTTTCTCCATATCCCATCTTTGTGCTAAGCTAACCTACTGTTTCCCAATTTCCAGTCTTTGTGCAAAGGTAAGCTAACCTACTGTTTCCCCGTTTCTGGTCGTAGTGCTGAGCTAATCTAAGCTAACCTATTGAATCTCCATTTCCAGCCTTTGTGCTAAGCTAAGCTGGGCTAACCTACTGTTTCCCAATTTCCAGTCTTTGTGCAAAGGTAAGCTAACCTACTGTTTCCCCGTTTCTGGTCGTAGTGCTGAGCTAAACTAAGTTAACCTATTGAATCTAAATTTCCAGCCTTTGTGCTAAGCTAAGCTGGGCTAACCTACTGTTCCCCCATTTCCAGTCTTCGTGTTGCGCTAGGCTAAGCTAACCTAACCTAACCTACTGTTTCCCAATTTCCAGTCTTTTTGCTAAGCTAAGCTAACCTACTGTTTCCCCGTTTCTGGTCATAGTGCTGAGCTAAACTAAGCTAACCTATTGAATCTCCATTTCCCGTCTTTGTGCTAAACTAAGCTGGGCTAACCTACTGTTCCCCCGTTTCCAGTCTTTGTGTTGCGCTAGGCTAAGCTAACCTAACCTAACCTACCCTACCCTACTGTTGCCCCATTTCCAGTCTTTGTGCTAAGTCAACCCAAGCTAAACTACCTTTTCCATTTTTCCAGCCTAGTTCTAACTTAAAATACACTAATTGGCTGTTTCTCATTTTTGTCATTGTGCGAAGCTAAGCTAACCTACTGCTGGCTTTGTTAAAAGGGACAGATGATAGAGTTGCATTCCTCTTCTCACCTAATTTTTTTTAGCAAGAAAGCTAATATGAGTACTTCCCAAAACTATTCCTGTAAAGTGGTGTGAGGGTTAGCTTTCAAGTTTAACTCTAAAACTCTATCAACTGTGAGGTATATTATGTATTTTTTCATTTTCATTTTCTGCTAGGACTTACCGTTATGCAGTGCATCCTCTAAATCAAACTCCAAGCTGTCAGGAAAGAAGAGCATAAAGTATGCTAACGTAATAATAATAATAATATAAAGAAGAAAAATAATAATACCGTATGAAGTGCCATGTTTATTTGCATTCACCTTTCAATCTTGTAAAGGACTAGTTTAACCTATTAGGAAATAAATTTATTCGCTTTTATGTCATTACTAAATGAGAATATGCTACGTCTAGCACTGGGCAGCTAGTTAGCCTAGCTTGACAGAGAGACTGTAAACAGCTTACTAATTATCATGTCACAATTGTTTTTCTTTGTCCTAATTAAAAAGTGAATGCATGACATGTTTATTTGTAATGCTAGTAGCCCAGTCTTTGTGCTAACCTAAACTAAGCTATTTATTAGACTAATATTGATCTTCTTATCAAACCTCTGTCATAAATCTGAACAAGTGAATTTTAAAGCTTTGCTAAGCAAGACTTACACAAAGCTGATTCCAGAGGATGCTATTTAATAGAAAATAAATACATTAAAAGAACTATAAATGGTCGTGTTTCAGACATAAAAACTGCCTGATTTCTAGTTAAAGTGCATTAGTTGGCGTAGATGTGTCTGTATGTAAATCAAGTTTAGTTTGAGAAAGTGATGCGTTTAAAGCTCTGATAGCTTTGCAGCTACAGCTGTTCTGATCTGGGACCGTCCTCACCTGTCGTTATCAGCGGTCATGCCGTAAATCAGCTGCTGGTAGTTGTTGATTTCTGCCTCCAGCTTCATCTTAACACACAGCAGGTTCTTGTTGGTCTCCACCTGTTGCTCCACCTGTGACCTCACTTCCTTCAGCTCCGCCTCCAGGCCAAGGATTACCTGGTTTAATGGGGCCAGACGTTGACCATATTCTGCTTTGGTGATCCGCAGAGTCTCTTCCAGGTTACGGATCTGAAAGGAGGATAAAAGATGACTTTGTTTTGGGGAACACAAGACCCTAACACCTGCAATAAATCACTCTACTTTGACCTTGTTAGTGTTCGTAGTTGTTTTTGTTCCACAAGAGCTCATCCAGGTGGCTCTCCAGACAGCCATTAGACAGACAAGGAGTCTTTTTGTAGTTTAAAACAGCAGTTTGTAATGACAGGGCAGTCAGGAATGCCTGTGAAGATGTCTACGAGCCCTGCAGGCGGGTCTTTCTTTCCTGACAGCATATGAGGACAGATTTGGTTCTGTGCACCTCAAGGAGATTAGCTTGGGGGATTTTTGGAATTTGCTGCAGGGCTGATGGGGATCCACTCATATGCTGGATGTCACAGTTTTACACAACTGCAGGGTGATGATGTAAAAACACAAAAAAATGCTGAGGGTTTGTGTGTCAAAACAAGGCATCTCCAAGCTTGTCTTGACAATGAAGTCACTGTGTAAACCTCCAGTAAAGCTCAGCTGTTTGTGTGGTGGACTGTAGCTTCAGGGTGTTTCATCATGTAGTACTTCTGACTGTCAGGAAAAAATCTGTACTTTTAGGGTCATTTCTTTCCTTTAATATGCACAAAAATATCCCAATATCTATCTATCAAAACATAGAAAGGTTCATGTGTATGTTTAGCTACCGTGCTCAGCGAGCTCTGAATCTGGATTTCCAGAGTTTGCTTCTCTCTCAGCTGATCCTTGAGCTCCGTCTTTCCAGACTGCAGGGCCTCCACGTTCTGGGCCTCCTCCACCTTGATGGTGTCAAACTGAAACCAAGATGGAGGCAGTGAGATGAGCAGAGGAGAGGCAGCAGACTGACCTTATCATCCTGCAGGTAACACACCTTGCTCTTGTACCAGTCCTCCGTCTCCTTCAGGTTCTTCTGGGCCAGTTTGTCGTACTGGGCTCGGATGCTGTTGACAACCTCAGCCAGGTTGGAGTTCTGGGAATCAATCTCCACCTTCACCTCGGAGTCCTTGATCTTCTGACGCAGAGCGTCCACCTCCTGCAACAACCACAAGTTTGCCTCAGATTTCACACAATACAGTGTTAGCTGCATTAGGGGTGGCTTGGTTTCTCACGTCTTTGTGTTCCTGCTCGAGACGAGAAACTTCGTCCTTCACCAGATCGATCTCTTTCTGCGTCTGCTCACGGTTCAGTTTGGTGTCTTCAATGACCTTCTTCAGGTCATCCACGTCTTTCTCTAATTCCTTACGGGCCTTTTTCTCATCGTCCAGCCTGCAAGCAGAGAAACATATATATTCAGGTCTAACTTACTGTCTGCAAATTCAATAAGGCCACTAACGTTTTTAAAATCGGTGCATCTTATATTTAGAATGTGTGACATTTACTTGTTCTTGAAGTCATCATTGGCCAGTTTGGTGTTGTCAATCTGGAGCAGCAGCTTTGCATTGTCCATGGTGATATCTTTGATCTGAGGAAACAAAACCATGACACATATTGATTAGATAACTATTTTTCAAGACAAAACTGTAAAAACATGAATAGATAGTAATTGAAAAATAACCATTGCATAAAATAGTAATTTTACGTAATTAAAATCTATTGTCTACTCTTAATTTGACATAAACTTCCTGTAATTATACCACATCTCTCTCATTTAACAAAGACTTTTTGATGTTATTTTACATTGGACTTGTTAAATGAAAAAGAATAATTCTGTAAAATTGAACTTTTTTTTTTTTTGCACTAACCTTCTTCTTGAGGTCATCCAGAGGTTTCTGGACTTCATCCCAGTTGCGTCCTTCCGGTGCTTTCCTCTTGGCCAGAATGTCATCGATCTGTTTCTGCAGGTCCCGGTTCTCCTCCTGCAGCTGCCTCACTCGGTCCAGGTAACCGGACAGACGGTCGTTCAGTCCCCGCAGCGTCTGCTTGTCGTCCGCGGGGGCGGCAGGAGCGGCGGCGGTAGCGGCGGTGAGCGCGGCGGCAGCTGGAGCGATGGGAGCGGAGTCTCTCTCCGTGTCGTTGCGCATCACGTTCCGCAGCCCCTCCAGGCTCGCCACGGACGCCCTGGAGCCCCTTCCCCCGGCTCCACCGAACATGCTGGCGGCGGTGTTTTTAGAAGGCATCGCTGCTGCTGGATGACAGAGTTTCTAGCTGGAGACTCACCTGACGGATGGAGAGCATCCAGGTGGGATTTATACCCGAGTTTTTACGCACGAAATCCGCCCCCAGCGGTGCCATTGGCTCCCGGTGTCCTGCACCACACCTGGACAAACAGGTTCGGGGTCGAAATTCAAGTATTTCATGTTGATTTTTTATTTTTCTCGCTGTAATTTGGCACTTGTCATTTTGTGATTGGACGCATGCAAAGTTCTGGGGAGGTCTTGACGCTCTTGGCCATCTTTAAAAGCAGCTGATCCGAGGGGCTGGGAGGACTCCACCGCTCACCTGTTCAGACTTCAGCTCGCAGCTCCAACCTCCAAGATGTCCAGACCCGGAGACTACAGCAGCCAGTCGTACAGCCCCAGCAACGGAGCACCGGCCAAGAGCCAGCCCAGCAGCAGGGTGGACCCGACGGGCAAGTCCAGGGAGAAGGACGACATGGTGGGACTCAACAACAAGTTCGTCCAGCTCATTGACAAGGTCTGGAAAGGATTTTTTTCTTTTTATAGTTATTCATTTATCGATAAATGTATAGAATATTGGTGCTGTGCATATGTGTCACCTTTCAAAAAGTGGTGAATAATGAAGCAGCAACTGATTATTGAGTAAATGAATAAATACTTGATTATAAAACACAACTGTTTTTTTAAAAAAAAACTGTTCATTCTTACTATTATTATTATTATTATTATTACTATTGCTACTACTACTACTACTAGTACTATTATTATTATTATTATTATTATTATTATTATTATTATTAATAATAATAATAATAATAATAATAATAATAATAGAAAATAAATAATATTATTATTGAATCATATTTTTTTTCAATTTTTTTCATGTTACTTAAATTAAATGCAGATGCTATACCTACGTACATGTCATATAAGTGTTGAACAAGGAAGCAAAACTTTCTGTAGAATAGAATAGAATAGAATAGAATAGAATAGAGCGACTTTATTAGTCCCACAAACAGAAATTTGCAATGTCACAGCAGCAAATCAAGATAACACAACTATAAATTAAAGACAAGTAAATTAAGTCTAAATTTTAATATATTTTTTTATATTTATTTATATATATATATATATATATATATATATATATATATATATATATATATATATATATATGGTGTTTGTTGTCGTGTTGTGTCTTTATTTGAATTTTTTTAGTATTAAAAATTAAAATAACTGAACATGTCTGTGCATGTTGTGCATTTTTTTCAGGTTAATTTATTTCATTTGCTCATTTGAACTGATGCAAATCTATAATAGAAGCAGGATTTTAAGCTGGATTTTTCATGAAAGCACTGAGGCCTTTGACAACAGCAAACTGTTTGTAAAACTTGTTTCCTGGAGCAAAATTTATTTGAGCCTCTCTCTGCTCGAAATCTGATACCCGAGGCCACGAAAAGTGATTTCTTCTGCAGGAGGAACATGTAGGACGCCGCCTTGTGGAGAGTTTGAACACCTCAGGTCACCAATGGGTCAATTAAACCAGAAATGTTGCTTTTTGGCTGCTTGAGCAAATGCAAAGATGTAGACAGGCTAAACATTTACAGTCTTTGTAAAAGGCCGCATCTACATGTTTTAGGTGTGCAAAAAAGGTCATCAACCACAAAGCTGAATTTTCTCCACGATTTCTGTTTACACTGTAAAAAGAATTGCATAAAAATCTTTAAGAGTGACAGTAAAAAATGTTTGCCACAATATTCAACTGTTTCCTAACAGTAGAAGACAATGTAAAATATAGTTTTGGTCATACAAGCAAAACAAAATACTATTCATAAAAATATACATTTTTTTCAATAGACATCTACAGGTTTTTCATTTTTGCTTTCAACATGTAACTTAATAACTCTTTTGTGATTAGATTTTGTCTTTAACTTAACACAATCTGGAAAATATTTAAATAGCAGTTAAGTCTTTTAACTGTTTTTCAATTTTGTTACAGGTGAAAAACCTGGAGGACGAGAAGAAGAAGCTGGACACCAAGCTGAAGATCCTGAAGGAGCAGGAGGACTACGAGGGGAAGGTGGACGAGGTGGTGAAGCAGCTGGAGAACGAGTTGGAGCAGCAGGTCGAGAACCTGCTCAGAGACCAGGAGAAGCTGAAGGCCGAGCTGCTGAGGAACCAGGAGGAGGTGGAGGACACCAAGAAGAGGTCATCTGCTCCTCTAGCTCTTCTTGTCTCTAGATTTGTACATCAAGAGTAAAACATGTAGTGTATGACACAAATAAATTCATTTAATTTTCTATCTGTTTCAGGTTTGAGGAGGAGATGAACAAGAAGGCTGAGCTGGAGAATGAGTTTGTCGTCACCAAGAAGGTACAGTAAGCTGCTATTTTTACATTCAAGCATTTAGAAATGGTAAAAACTCCTTTTAAATTGGTTCATTCCCCCAGATTCAAAGAATTGATTGCATTTCATTTACTACACGTTAATTTGTACATGAAAGAAGAGCTTTGGGATTATTTTGGAAAAGGTTTCTCCACTTGATGCCATCTCAGCGGTCTATACTCATGCATGTGTGTGTTTGATGTGTGTGACAGGATGTGGATGAAGGTCACCTGGAGGCCGTGGATGTGGCGCTGGAGCTGGAGGACCTGATGGGAAAGCTGGACTTCCTCAGAGTCGGCTACGATGAGGTGACCACAGATAAACAGACGTTTAGCTTCAGATTGGAGGATGAAAGAAAAGTGCATTTTTAACTGTTGCTGTCCTCTCTACCTCCTGCAGGAGATCAAGGAACTGGAGTCTCAGGTCCAGAACGAGACGGTTCTGATACGCGACAACAGCAAACGTTCTCTGGACATGAACGAGATCATTGAGAACGTCAAGGATCAGTACGCCAACATGGCCGCCCGTGGCAGGGACGAAGCAGAACAGTGGAACCAGAAAAAAGTGAGGAAAAGATCAACTTTAACACTACACTGTAAAATTTCATGTGCATTTTTGGGCTTCATAATATTTAATGCAGAATAGTATCATTACCTATAATATGTAAAATTAGACAGAGATATAATGATATAATGATAAATGATAGAAATATTTTTTAAATGCATATTTTATAGATATTTTACCGAAATTAAACCACATTCTTTCAACGTTATCTCACATTTACTAAACAAGAGCAATACTGGTTGTCACTAACTGCATCTGTTGTTAGAAATATATTTACAGCATTAAACATGAATTTAACAGTTCATGTTCAAGTATTTTCCTTAATTACAAATGCAATCAGTATTTCATGTAAAATTAAATATTTTTTCTTGAATGCTTTTGTTAAATTATAAGATTTTATGATTATTTAGTTACAGGATTTTCATTATATTTAAGATTAGACATCTAAATTCATAGACTATATTTTGTGATTTTTATTGATTTATTGTTTTCCTGTATTTCAAAAACACAGAAAACAAATCTGTAAAAAAAAAAAATAAATAAATAAAGAAGACATATCTGTGAAATCATGACAACTAACTCATGATAACTTTTATGGTTACTCAGTTACAGGGTTTGATTGTAATTTTATAGACATGTAAGTTCAGTCTGTTTTTATAAATTTATTGATATCATGATGTGTTTCAAAATTACAAAAAAAAATAGCAGTGAAATAAAAAGTTAGTATTTGTAAAATATATTTTCTTAAGTGTAAAAAATGTGAATATTTGTTACAGTTTACCTTGGATGTTGCAAAATTTTATTAATATTTTATTGTAATTCTCAAAGGCAGGAAAAATATCAGTAAAATAAAATGGAAAAAGATTTAAGACTGATAAATACAAGCTTTACTCGAAATGATTATCAACTTTAGTGTCCAGACAAATTTTGAAATACTTTGGTCCATGTCTCAAGTGCTACTGATATTTTCCTGTATTTCTAAAGCATAAAAAATGAATCTGTTAAATAATTATTAAAAATGACATAAACAGGCTTATAATACATTTATAATATGGAGTTTTCACAGGTTGGGTTATGATTAAACCATGTTGTGTGATGGTAAATAATTAGTTTTTGTCACAGTGTAGTAAATAGATACTTTATAAGCTGTAATTTGATTTGGTCCTCCCCTTTAGATGGACGCCTTGGTCTTAAATGCAGGACAGCGAGAGCAGGAGGTCCGTGACATTAGGAGGGATATCTCTGACGTGGTTCGCCTCATCCAGAGACTCACTGGAGACCTGGAGGCTCTCAAAAGAAAGGTCAGGATCAATAAACGTAACACTGAAGAGTTCAGACGTCTGCAGTCCAGCTGATCTTCATCTCCCTGTTTCATTCTTAGGAGGATTCCCTGAAGAGGGAAATTGACAGCGTCAGACAAGATGGCGATGAACACATAGAGACCGCTCGGAGGCAGATCGCTCAGCTGGAGGAGGCCTTGAAGCGGGCCAAGCAGGACTTGGCTGGACAGATCCGCGAACACCAAGAGCTGCTGAATCTGAAGCTGGCCCTGGACATCGAGATCGCCACCTACCACAAGCTGCTGGAGGGCGAGGAGCAGAGGTATGTTAGCAGACCGGGTTTGGTAGTAGTCGTGAGCACATCAATACGCAAGAGATGAATGTATGAATGCTGAACTAACAACTGTTTCTGCTTCATCCCTCTAAAGAATGAACGATCTCATGCGCAACGGAGGTGAGAACCATTTTACTACAGTATCTGAAACTCTTGAAACGTTTTCATAACGTGGCTTTTCCCAGTTATGCTGTTGAAATGAGCCCACAGTGAGGGAAAATGTAATGGGAGCAAAATATAAACAAAGTTAACAGAAAGGACTTGTGGTTCACATAATGATCATGTCCAGACCCCTTGCTGCTATCTTGTGATCTCCTTGTGGGAGTCTTAAGCTGGAAACCACAGATCTAAAATGAATATTTTCCAACTTCTACATCAGCAAAGCCTTAATATACCAGAATGCACTCCTGCTCAGCAATGCAGCCATTTATTATGGCAAATAGACAAATGAAGGGTGGTTTTCATTACGCTAATGATTCCTCACTTCCTTCACTCTTAGCATCTTAGCTTCTTCCAATGAGGATTTCCTCGCTCTAAGCTCCTCCAGAAACCTCTTCAAAGAGGAATGATTTCAGAATCTGGAATGATAGAGGATCTTCTAACTGCTTAAATGCCCCTTGAGGTGATGAGGAGGCTTCTGGAGGATCTTCGAGTGAGGAAACAGATGTATGCTGCAAAGAAGTAAGGAAGTGATGCGAATGAGGGAAGCAAGAAGACACATTAACATAATAAAAAGCAGCTTTAAAGGATTTTTTTTGAAAGAATTCTGTGAAATGTAGAGAAGGCTGAAAGGTACATATGCCAAAACTCTGTTTAAAAAAGAGTTATAACAAATGCACACTTAGAAATGGATAAAAATCCATTTCACACTTAGCAGCATTCTCAAGCTTCATTCATGTTCTGTGTCCCACTAAAATCAAACCTCTCTTTCGCTCAGATTTCTAAAAAAAATAAACCAACCAATCCAAGTCCTTACTTGCACGCAGACGCTCACCTGCCGTCCAAGCAACGCCCACCAGAGAAGCCACAAGAATCCATCCCTGTCCCCACGGCAACCACTGATACCCCGGCAACCACCGTCATCCCAGCAGCATGTCCCGTCTCCAAGAAGCGGCTGCTGATCCGGGTGGAAGTGGAAGCAGGCAGAGTTGTGTCGGAAAGCTCCCATTACACAGACTGATCCACCAGGCCTCTGTGCAGCATTACAGTATGTCCGTAAAATGTGAATTTAAAAACCTCAAATTTAAGTTAATTAAGTTAAACTATTTCAGGATGCTAATGAGTCTGACTTTTTATACAACAATCATCCCTTTTTGTTTTTCTGCTTTCTGGTGGAGTGAACAGCTTCATAGCAGGTTGAACGTTTTCCTAGAATCGGTGCTTGGATTTGTGGAAGTTTGTTTATGTCAATCGGTGCTTTTGAAAAGGTTTTCGTATCTTTGTTTACATTTGTAAAGGCTTCCAGTACATTTTTAAAAAAATTTTTCTTGCAGTAGTTTCTCTCTGACGTAAATAGGAGTAGGGTTTTGTCTGTGTAAAACAGGAAACCAGCTGTCTAACGCTTCGTTTTCCTCATTGGGTGATTGGTTAAAGGAAGGCTTCTGTTGTGTTAGTCCACATCTTATTAAAGATTATGTCTCCTACAATCACAAAAATCACATTAAGGAGAAGCTCAGAAAGAATTTTAATGTTCTGGAAAGAAAAAGACTCATAAGTCTTTTTTTGTCTGCTGGAGTTCAACACAACACTGCAAAGGGAAATGTTTCTGCCAGCCTGAATGTCTGAACCCTTGTACCTCAAATATGTCAAAGTAATCACAAGAACTCAGATTAGAGTTTACTGTTACTGGAATACAGTAAATAAAACATGACCTGTGTGTGTGTGTGTGTGTGTTCACTTTCTTTCACACAAACATGCACATGGAGAATAATAAACTGGGATTTAAATATTATGCTGTTTTGAAATTTGAAAAGAAAGTGTAAAAATTACAGTTAACCATTTTATGAGGCTTTTCTGCCACTCTTTCAAAGAACAAAAATATGATAGGTTTACATGCTAGCATACTAGCTGTTTTGCATGGTTTCCAGCCTTAAGGTCAGCTAAGCTAGCCAGCTCCAGCAAAATATTCTATGTATGTTTACCTCAGAAGTCAGACTTGGGATTCACGTAGTTGTACAAGTCGGACAACTAAGTCATACATCTCCAGAAAAACCTTTGTTTTCAGGTTAGCTATTGCTAACAGCACCAGCTGATAACAACACACTACGTGGCATTTTGTGCATGCAAACATTGTATCAACATGTCCACAGAGAGAGGTTAGGCAGTCTCCAATTGTGAACATGGTAATTCCAACTTTTCAGTTCAAATTAAATGCAGCAATATGTAATTTGAGGTTTAAAAGTGGCGTAAATCTTCTTATGAAGCTCTTTAAAAGAAAAAAAAAGTATTTGCCAAAATGCTGAGCTATTGCTTAACAGAATTTGAACACTATTGGGGTGCATTGTGTTGGATGAAAACGTTGGAGGCGAACAGATGATGCAGATAGCAGTATGTCATCAGAGATTAGCTGAAGTCCGACAGCCTCATCCTGTTCCCTCCTCCTCGTCTCCCGGTTGCCTTCTGTCTTCCTGACACACATGTGCATGATATTCCGATGTGGAAAACTTACTGGAACATGTCTTCACACGGCAACACAGGTGCCTCCTGACCTCACCATGACATCAAAGCTCAACGAATGTCCCAACAGTACAGATGCTGCTTGCTCTTTAATTCGATTGCAGTCTGCTTTTCCTCCTCAGTTCGGCTGTCTCCTTACCACCCACATACTGCACGAACACATTTAAATTACATTTTGATTGTGGGTTTTAGTCCAACATACTTTATGTTTAATCAAGTCTTAAACAGAGAGATGAATGGATCTTTACAGCACATGAAAACTCTGCTCTACAGTATTTAATGTTCCTGTATCTAATCGTAGTAGAAACTGGAAACTCATAACTGCATAAAATCACTTTCAGCCTCTAATTTGTGTCTCTCTCCAGCATGTTGTGGCTGCGGGACTAATCTCTTCATGTCGTGTAGATGTATGATAGATGTATCTGCCTCCCCTCTTCTGCTTGCATACCAGTATATAGATAAACACTGACAGAGAAGTAAACAGTGCAGGCAGGGGGCAAGAGATGGAGAGACTCTACAACCTCTTTAATTCATGTCCACATGAAGCTACACAAGAGTATTTACTACTGATACAGGGGCAGTTTATTGGCCTCTGTTAAATCTGATGTTACGATTGAGCACATTTACATTTCAGGTGTCACATCAAGTTCAAACACAACTACCTGCCACACATTAACACATTAGCAAACTGACATTAGGACTGGTTCAAAGTGACACTGTGCAGAATTAACCTCAAGGCCGGGCCTGGTCAGTGATTTTAATCCCATTCTGAGTGATTCAGATGATAATTACAGCTGCAGTTTATGACTTGTATCTTACAGAGGATATATAAGTCTGTGGGAAGATAGGAGTAGTCTTTAGTTTTACTTTTTTTGTCGGGTCACTGTGAAATTTGACCACATTTCGATTCATGACTGATTTTCTTAAGTGCTTCAGTAGAATAAATAACTGGATTTGTTGGTTTGTGAAGACATGTGATCCCTCATCCAATAAGTTAATATGTCCAAGCTATTTATTGTCACCCTAAAACACATGGCTCGTGTCATCTGCCAGGTGAGGGACGATCCAAGGTGTTGGTGGTGAAATTATCTGGGTACAGATCTCGGAACGTTAGACATGTCTGTTCCAGTTTTACATATATTAAACTTAAACTAGAACGTGCATCCCTCCACAGGCAGTTTCCCCACCATCAACACATTTAATCATCCCTCACCTGGCAGTTTCGCAACGATATACATCTCAAGCCACATGTGTCCTTCATTGTGTTCTGAAGGTGCTAATATATCCCTGGTTCTCCCAATCTATCAATTAGGCCTGAAGAACCATCTTGGATGAAAGATTTTTCAAGAACCAGTTAAAGAGTTTTCTTCTACCGAATCTCCCAAGACTACTATGACTTTGATGAGTATCCACAGATATATATCAGTGTTCCTTCAGGTGTCACCCTCCTCTGATCCATGTGTTCGTCGCCTCCATCTGTCTCTGAGTTTCTGGAGAACTTTGTATGCAGGTTCCGTGTACTGTTTGTTGGCCAGGCCGAGCACCAACGGCACCACCGCCATGCTTCCGATACCAGTGCAAGACAGCACAATGTGAGTGTTGAAGCTCCACTTGGTGTCACTGATCAACACTGCAATGCAGACGTGCATGTAAATAAGGTAGGGAACCCAGCAAGCCAGAAAAGTTAATGACACCGCAACAACACAGCGAGTGTAGCGCAGGTTCAGCCTCTGCTCCCGGTCCGAGGCCTGACTTCCTCGCTCCACCGAACGATGGAGGCGACAAATGTCCTTCAGCTGGCCTCGGGTGATCCACAGAACTCGGCCGGTCATGCCAGCGATGGTAAGAATAGCAGGTAGGACGAGTCCATACACCTCCAAGTAGATGAAAGCGTTGGGGAACACCCGGCTGTAGGAACAGCAGGCGGTTCCGTTCGTCGAACAGTTTGTTGCTAGCTTTTGGCTACTTGCACAGCAGTCATTCCAATCTGGTCCCGTCCAGTTATTCCACCCAAAAGCAGGAAGCGATGCGTAGAGCAGTGGCGGTGCCCACACCACGAGCAGCGCTAACGGGAAACTGCGATGCATCCACAGATTATTGTAATGCAGGGGGTCAACGATGCAGATGTAGCGTTCGTAGTGGACCATCACCAGGTTGAAGAGAAACGCCAAGAAAAGGAAATTTGGGAACACATGAGCCACCAGACAGGAGCTAAAACTTAACTCCCGGTTCAGACCCATCAACGGTATAAAAGGCAGCGCCACGCCCGTACACATATCAGCCACTAGCAGGCTGAGGAAGAAGTAGTTGGGCGTGTTGTGGAGCTGCCGGTTCCAGGAGATGCCCAAGATGATGACGAGGTTGGCCAGGATGATGGAAGTCGACAGCGGCACCGTGATGACGTAGATGAGGTGCTCTCTGGAGAGCAGAGCCTGGGAGTCGTTGTAGTCCATCACAGGTGACATCTGCAGACCGACTCCCACATAAAGCTTGTCTCCAGTCCCATTAAGGTACAGCTACCCTGTGGGAAGGAGAAACAGCGGCCATGAAAGTTAAGCTCGGATGATGGAAGATTGATGAGCTGAGACTTCTTGCTATGAATCAAATTAGCTGTTATTTCTCAAAAAGCACAAAGAGGCTTGCTGGAAAGAAAGTGCCACTGAACAAAGATGACAACCAGGATTAAAGAGTTCAAAATTTACTGTGAAATTAAACCAATACAAGAAGTTGCTAGTAAAGCTTTTCAGCAATTTTTGCTTTGTTCAATTTTATATAATAACATCTAATCCAAATAAGTAAAAGTCACTTACTCTTTCTTGAAACTGTCCTGATAATCCAATCACTATATGACATAATCTAACTTTAAAGCTCTTAAAATACTTTGATTTAAATAACAAAAGTATGGAATCAGGTTATTTTGACCTACATGGTTACTGCACCGCTCAAGAGTCAACTCAGGCCTATTGCGAAAAATGAAATTGGAATATAAATGATTTATTCTCACTGCATGAACAGGGATGGAGAGGAAGCTGAGAACAATCTCAAAGCATATTCAGAAGTAAAATGCACTACGGAGGGATAAAAATTCAACACATTCAGATGGGAGAAGGATGCCAGCAAAATGATTATCAAGACGCAAGAGATGCTGAGTCAGATGACCAGACAGACTTCAGATCAGTTATGAAACCCACGGCTACAGCCTACAATGTGCCGTTCTGTCGTCTCTTCACTACTGAAACCAGTTGAGCCTCTTTGTTAGGTAACAGCAAATAAGAGCACATGTTAATGAACAAGAGGATGCTTTCATTCAATAATTCATCAGCTCTGCAGCTACGACTCCCTTTGTGTCTATTATAATCTGGAAAGTGATGCATATCCTGAGGATAATTTAACACAGTTTATAGCTGTGAGGGAAAATATACAGGCTTTGTTATGTCGCCTTGTTCATGTTAACTTTTTGTGTTAAATATCTTCTAGCTGTAGTTCTGTTAAAAAAAGCACTATTTATAATCATGACATTAAATAGAAGTATTGCATATGTAACACAAATATAATCCTGTAAGCCCAGTGAAGGGAGTTTTATGGTATCAAAGTCCTGCTCCAGTTTCAGCAAATGCTGTTTTTAAAGGGTCTTTAACAAGGTGAATACACAGAAACAAATTGGTTTTCCAACATTACTGCCTCAATGCATCGGTGACGCCTTTATTTATCTGTAACTCTAAAGGCTTCTCCTTTAATTTATTTCAAATCTATTTTCCAGAACTTTACTTTCATGAGAGAAAAATGGTTGATTCAAAGTCAGCATTGTTAAAGTAATATGTAATGTAAATTAGTAATATTATGAGGACAAATGCATCATGATAAACTGTAAAATATGAACTTGTTGAACCAAAAAGCAACAAAATTAGTAAGATATTTACCTTTTTGTCATGAACAGTCCAATCATGTACTGTTTGTGGGAAGCAGTTGGAATAAAATGCAGCTTCTTATCTCTCTCCTGATAAGTTCAGGTCTGTTCTCCTGCATATCATATCCACAGCCACAAAAAGGCAGCATTAACTACAGACGCTTCTTCGTTATGCTTCCAGATCCTCAGAGAACTCAACTAGCAGCCTTTAGACAGAGCGAGCAGCCAAGATTCTGGCTGTTTCTCTCAGATACTTTAAAGGGGAAGTGCCCGCTGAGGGAGGATGAGGAGGAGGAGGCAGCTGTTCTACTCAAAGTGTCTTTTCCTGCTGGGGATGAGGCAGCAGTGTCCATTACCCCAGCTGACTAATTCTTTTCTTTGTGCTCTTTCACCACCGCTACATTAGTTTTAACCACTGAGCAGGCCTGCTGGTGCACATCCATGAATGGAAGTGGATGGAAAGCTACTATCACTGCAGTCTGAAACTGATAAGAACAAGTTAACATCAGCTGGCATGTGCTTTGTCTTCACACCCTCCATGACGGCCCCCAATGTTCCCACAAATCTTCTGTAACAAGCAGATATTCACCAGTTAAAAGTGCAGTTAGAAAACCCATCATTTCTAGCCACCACAATAGAAAAACTCATGTTTTTCCCACATATTAAGAAGCTATCCAGGCACTACTTCCTTAAACTTTATTGTCATTACCCAGAGTACAAGACAACAAAGTATAGTTTAGCATCTAAGCGCAAAAGCAGCAGTAAAGTACATTATATACAGTATAGACATACACAGCAATATATAAATATATAAGGCAATACAGTTATGCAGAAATATATAAAGCATCATCTGCATCTTGCATATTAACATTTGATTTACAATGCAAACGTAATTAATTTTTATCTATGTATTTCTTGTACAGCTTGAATTGAGTCAGGATCAAAAACAAAACTACCTTGAAAACAATGTATTTTAGATGTTTAATAGGCTAGAAGGTGGTTGCTTTTGTTAAATAATTATACAGAATACAATCCAATGTACTTGAGCTTGCAGAAAACGACAAAACAGGGTTTTAATTGTGTTGCTTAGTGCGTGGTGGCTGACAAACTATTGTTAGCTGTTTAGCAGTTTAACTCCCTAAGTAATAAATGCCCCCAAAAGGCAAATTACTAATGGAAGACTTTGCTTATTTAACAGGACAGTGTGACATTTTGGGAAAAATTCCCCCCAAAATTCTCATTTGTTCCATAATTTACAGGTTGCTACTATTTTCGTGTCTCTCTGTTAGCTAAGTGAAGCCAAGAGAATTTAGCATAAAGACTGAAAGCGTGGGGAAGCTTCAGACCTGGCTGTGTGCAATTCAAAATACATTCATTAACACTTCTATAGCTCAAAAATGAGCATATTGCATCTGTTTGTTTGGTTCCTAGAAAAACAGAAAGGTTAAAACAATAAGCTGATGTTTTATGATGTGCTACTGGGTGTTAGTAGGTGCAGTGATTGGCAGCAAGCTAATGCTGACTCTCATAGTGAGCTTATTATGAATTGTGATGCAATTTTGAATCATGTGACATTTAAGTGATCTTGCACAGGGCTATATTCACTTTGGCTGTATAATGTACACAAGCAACTTCAAGCTGTTTTTCCTGCTGATAGCTTTTTTTAATCCACACATGACTAAACCTCTTCATCGAATCTGTCAAAGTGCCTGTCGCTCCTGAAAAGTCTGCTCACTTAAGTAGGCCAAAACAAATGCAAAGATGTATTTCCTCTTAGTATTTGGCTGAGCACCGACCCAAACGTACACATACAACCATGTGTATGTCTGAACTCATAACAGCTGTCACACACAGCTCATATTTAAACACAGCCTGGACAGAAGGCCGGTAGCGACCTGTTTCGTTGGCCAAACAGGGAAGACTCCTACAGAGACAGCTTGTTGGAGACCTGGTGCTGATAGAGATGGACGAGCTCCAGTTAGATAATGGTTTTAAACAGAAACGTTCCTGAGTCTGGAGCGTTTAAAGACACTACGCAGGGAGGACAGGCTGGACATGTTCATTTACATCAGGGCCTTACTGGAACACACAGCTAAATCAATTATCTAATCAGGTTTAATATTACATGCAAGGGGAAAATGGAATACGATAAGATTAATAAGCTCAGCTGGCGAAGGAGATCAATGCTAGCTTCATGACGCCACTGCTTTTCTCCACTTTGACTGATAGCAATTTTACTTATCGAAGAACAACAATATTTATTTTGAATATGTTTTATTTCATGACAACTCTTTGAGTGCAATGGCAACTCCTGATTCTTTGGTCTCAAAGTAAAATATTATTTTGTCATCTAAAAATGTAGTTTATAAGGGCAATAACTGAATCCATTTTTAACATTATTTATTTAGTTTGAATATGTTTCATTTCATGGTAACTCTGTTTTTGAATGCATTGACAGCTACATATTGAGGTCACGCGATTCGGTATCTGTACATAACGTACACATGCATAACACACGCCTGTACTCAGTGCAAGGTCATTTTATTTGTGGGTACATCTATATTAAATAACAATAACTAATCAACAAATGCTGCATTTCTGACTGTCATATCTGGGAATGAACAGTTTTGGCAGAGTACTCTCTCAGTGCTTTTCTAGTTTAACTTAATTTGAACATTGCATTAGTTTATACCCAATAGCTGCTGTCCATTTGGTGACCTATATCACCTAGTGAAGGCAGTAACCTCATAACTGGTCAGATAGAGCATTATTTTAGTGTTGTCAGTATTCAGCATGTTATTTAGACACAATTACATTGTGTTTGTAGCATCCATGTTGGCCCCACATTTTGATTTTAAAACACATGAACACACCAAACTCGGAAAAACAACTTTCCAACTCGGGAAATGTGACCGTCCAAAGAGCAGGAGAATTTGCAAAAGGAGATTTATTCTGCCCTACAGAATTTCCGTTGTTGGTTATGGGTGTTGCTGTTGTTTAAGTTTGGCCAAGTTGTATTGCTTGCGTTTAGCTAGTTTTCATAACTCTGGTAGCCTTCATTTGGCTTTATTTGGTTCTTTGATTTAGCAGCAACCACCAGCCCTGTTTTCTTTGTATTATCACTTTTACTTTGTTAATTACATCGATAAGCAGTAAATTGCTTGGCGCTAACCAATAACATCAGTTTTTTGTGATTTTTTAAAAATTTTTTGTTGCACCCAGCTGACCCTAGAGGCTTGGTCATAACAGTTAGTTCATCATAAAGGAACAGTTTTACTATAGAAATGCGTAATTTTGGATGAAATACATTTAAGAATTCACAAAATGGAGAAAACAGACATTAAAACAAACCGCACTGAGTACACTCCATTTAGCTATAGCTTGATGGTTTAGCTAAATCCAATTTTTTTTCCCTGTCAAATAGCGTTTGAAAATCAGTTTTATACTCTATTATAGTAACAAATTAGTTTGTTTTACCACAGAAACAAGATTAAAAGTAAACTAGCATATGGTTTGCCTTTCCTTCTATGTTTTTGTGTTTAATCCATTATTTTGGGAAAAAAAAGCTTCATATAAAGGAAGAAACAATAACTCTAAGTTCTTAGACATTGTTTTCTCATACACTTTCAATGCTTCAAATACAAAGTATTAGAGTGATTTTTAGATTTTAGATACACTATGATCTGTGACATTTGTCATAAACAGAGACATAAAATAAAGATTTCTATTCGACAGTTTGGCTTTAATCCCCCTTTTTTTTTCCCATCGACTGTATGCTTTCTCTTGGCCTCTGTGTTTCCGTGGTGACTGCTTTTTCAGGCAGCATTGCTAATGGGTTTGTCACTTTCCTCCTCTTCCTCCAAACATGTTTACCTTGGCAGCAGCACCTGCCTCTCTCAGCCGGTTAGTTCAGCATCTGTTGTCAGAGAAGATGAGCTGCAGTTTAATAGATCAGACTGTCGCCCTATCAAGGTCTAAAGGTAATAATCTCACTAGCCCTACTTCACACACATTTACCTGCTGTGACAGATGAGGAAAATCTCCCGCTGCCACTGAACACCTCATTTGACGGCTGTTGTTTTCCTGCTGAAACACTTGACTATCGTGCAACATACAGCATACAACAGAAATGAGTACACTCCTGTGTCATATCACTTTAACGCCAAATGATAAAAATTCAAATTACCTGAAAATAAAGCAAAAATCAACTTGCAAGGTGTCCAAGAATGAATGAAATGAAATACTTCAACTCACCATTTGAAAAAAATGCAATAAAGAGTACAGATTTGAGGTTGAATACCCTAAGTTCCGACTTATTTTTGTATGATGTGTGATCTGCCTGGATACAAAACAGCCACTTGTGACTTACAGCAATGCAAGCAATATAATACATGGAGAATTATGGGTTTTGTGAGTGGTCCTATGGTAATTTATTATTGTTTATGGTCTATCAAGGGGCAAGTTTTCCTTTAAATCTTATTGACATTCACAAGTCAAATGAATAATTGTCAGTTTGGCCACATGAAGACTTGCATGATTCTGCTGATAAACTCTCAGTGTGGTATTTAGGTGAAAATGCACATATCACACATCTGCCAGTAACTAAGAGAAGCCGATTCTAAATACAAAATAAAGGTGAAAAACTGAGTTTTTATGGATATGTGGTTGTAGCCCTCCTCTACTGGGAGTCACATTGTCAGCTAGTATTTTGATTTATCCGCAGACATTCATGGTGCCGCCTATAAATGTCGTCTCCACTACTCGTTTTGCACTCATGCAGTCCCATATCATCGTGCGTGTGCCAATTCATAAACACACAATGAGTGCGTAAGCTGGGGAAGAAGCACTTGTGCGCAGGATACCGAATGACGCTTGTTTTTCATCACGCAGCCTGGGTAGCCCAGAAAAGAAGACGACCAGAGGAAAGAAATCAGAACAATAGCTGAAGCTGAAGGAACTGAACTGGTTGTGCTCTTTGAGGGGAAAAAAATCCTGGTCTGGTCTTCATCAGTCAGAGCTCTGACTGCTCACATGTCTGTCTCACATCCAATAATATTACTGATTATACACTTGGCTGCAGAGTATGAGCTGCACTGAGTCACTGCTCTGGTGCTAATGCCTTTGATTGTGATGCAAACCAACACAGTGCAATAATGACTTTTATGTTTAATAGGCTCTTATCGGTCACACAGTAAAATAAACATACAAGGATACATGTTCATCATCCTTTTTCAACTTCTGCTTGTTCCATAGAAAAACTGTCAGACTTTTATCTGGTATTGTTCTGTGAAGATGAGAAATAAGCTTTTCTTCTAAGGTGAAACTGAAAGGAGTTAACTTTTCTTCCAGTTATTGATTATGGTGATGTGTTATATATGAATGCCTCCACGTCCTAGATCAGGGGTAGTCAACACGGTGCCTGTGGGCGCCTGGTTGCCCGCAGAGACCATGTGAGTTGCCCACCACACCTGTTCTAAAAATAACACTAGTCACCATGAAATTCCTTATAAAAAATTATAGTTGCTGTTCTTTTTAAATGAAAAATGCTTACATTAATGCAGATTTCAAATTACAATATTTATGATAATTAAAAAAAAAAAAAAAAAAAAAAAAAAAACGTCTTCAGTGTAAATGAACTCTGACCTTGTCCGAGTCAAAGTTCACTGCGCATGTCCATCACTACGTCACTCTGCTGAAGCGTCCGGCCGCTGACACTTTGGGAAGCTAGATGTGGTTTTTAGCCCCAAAACATGACAGAGAAGTGAAAGAGAAAACACTATTTTCACGATGACTGGGAGGAAGAGTTCTTTTTCACGACAGTGAAAGATAAATGTATGTGTCCTATTTGCGGGGCGACTATTGCGTCGGCAAAGCGGCACAATGTGGAGAGACGCTACGTTAGCCGCTACAAAGCTTCCATGCTAACTAGCCACCTGCTAGCGCACACAGACTGTATGCGCACTACGGACAGGAAAAGCCGGGACTTAAAGGCAGCTTTGACATCTGCTACGCGACGAAAAGTTTCTTCGTGGAGAAAAATGTACCATTAGAAAAGCTTGTTTCATTGACGAGGGACGGGGCTCCTCCATGACGGGTCGGCATGCAGGCTTCATTGTACGATGCAGAGGTGATCCAGACTTCCCAACATTCCTACATTACCACTGCAGCATTCACCAGCAGGACATATGTATGTACAAAAGTGGCCGGATTTGATCATGTGATGACTCGTGTCGTGAAGATCATAAATGGCTCCAAAGCCAAACAACCAGGACGTTGAAGGCAGGAGGAGCTGTGAGCTGAACATGGTGACCTGTTACTACACACAGAAACCCCATGGATCAGCAGGAGACCAGTTTTGCAGCGTTTTTTGTCACTGTTGGCCGAAATCAAAGAGTTGATGCAATCCAAAGGGGAAGACACCTCGCTGCTTGAGGACACTGAGTGGATTCTTGCCCTTGCATTTTCAACGGACATCACTGGGAAACTGAACCATCTGAACTGTGAGCTGCAAGGTAAAGGTAAGACATGATAAGCTCTGCAATGCCAGGCTTCCCACTAACACACATTTACAGAGAAAGAGGTAACATGTTGTCATTCAAAACACAGTGCCATTACACAAAAATGTGAAAAATAATTAGTTGAAAACATGTAATGATCTGTTAAAAATGTTGCAGTGCTGGTGAAAAATGCTGGTGATTAGTACTAATGTGATAGGATTAATTTCAAAATGTGAAAGAGTTGATTTTTTTTTCTTACATAACTGATAATTTGTACAAACATGAGACAAAGTTCATGAATTGTTCAAAAATGTTACAGAGGTAGTGGTTTGCACAAATAAAGCATGATTTGATGACAGTTAATGATTTCCTAAAAATGTTAGAAGTGACAGTTTGCACAGAAATGTAACTGGTGTGATTTTGAACAAAATGCTGCAAATATGCTGATTCATACAAAACTGCCAAGAAAGATATTAACAAAAGTTTCAGAGATGGGATACCTCTGACTTTTGAATATTGGAACAGATTTCCATATATATGTGTGTGTGTGTGTGTGTGTTTCCTACCGTCAAGGTGCCCTTCGTACTACTCAGTACCTTTGAAGTTGCTCTCAGGTTCAAAAAGGTTCGTGACCCCTGTCCTAGACAGTGTGCATCATGGCACTTTGAGGTTTATTACAAAATGTGGAGCTTTAACACATCACTGTGTCTTGTATTCTAAAGTAAATTGGCCCTCTTTACATGTTCGCAGGCTCAAACATTGGTATGTCTTAATTTATAAGGCTATTCTTGAGATGATCCCATCTTATTTATCATCTCTTTTAATAAGGAATAATAGGGCCTACAGCCTCCGCTCGCAGGACTTTCTGCATTTCACTGTTCCTAAGGTCAGAATGTAAATGGGGAAGAATGCTTTTAGATTTGCTGCTCCAACTATATGGAACATTTTTTAGCATATTTTGGGCATTTTGACCTCATTTCCGATTTTAAAATCTGTGCAAAGTAGAGGATTTGAGACAAACTCAGACATTGTGGAGCTGTTGTCTGATCAAGTTTAGGAGATAAGTATTTCTAAGCAAAATGAGGAGACAGGGATGTAGAACTTACCTCGATGATATTAAAGCTCTTGCTGAAGTACTAAAAGCCACTTGGGCTACAGATCTATTAAAAGATAAAGAACTAAACTTCCTTTTTTGGTCTTTTAAAGGTACAGTTAGTCAGTTTTCTCCCTTTTATCAGATCTAAGATGTTTTCCTTCAGTATCCTTTCATCTCAGACTGACTCACCTCCTCCATTCACTCATATCTGATAAAAGATATCAAACGGATCTGAGTTAAAACTGAGTAAGTCTAAACAAGCCAAGACACCACTGGAACTCAGAGATTTTACAGCAAGTTGCACCTTTCTCCCAGTTCCATGTTATCATATCTGATAAACACAGATGAGAATGAAAGGATAAATACAGATGACGGTGGGAGTGAACAAAAGACACATAAGAGGCTGAAAATGAATTTTAATAGTTACCCAGAAGAATATTATTCATATTTCTGTATTTACACTTGAGTTTACATCAGAAAATTGGAGCTGGAAGACGAGACACACCCTCGGAGGGCTGAAAAGTTCTAACATTTGGCAAACAAAAACTTCTGTTCTCGGTATTGTTTCATCTCTAAAACCTTTTGGAGGACCGAACATTAAAAGGGATGTCAAAGGCAGGACACTATAATGCATCACTCTTTGAATTTCACTTTGTTTAGTCTCACAGATTCTTGAACAAGAGCGTACTTAGACCAATATAGTGAACAGTTTGTTTTAAAGAATCCCTGTTACTTGAAGTAGCGTCAGCCAATTAAGCACATCTGAAAACTGAAAAATTATCTTTTGGCAGCTTTAGTCCTACAAAATCAGGTCAGATAAGATCCACACAGAAGAATATTTTAAAATCCTGAGGAGAGAAGGAGGAAAAATTGGTTCTCCGGTGTAGGAGAACAAAAAGTTTGATGGTCAAATGTCTCTGATGATTCTCCTATATGTTTTCTCTCCTCTTCCCTTCTGAAGTCGTTTTTTTTTACCGATCAGGTCTTTGGAGGCAGAAGACTTTCGCCTGGTTGTCTCCTGAAGCAGTTACTGCAAGAGTCGCCTCCCTGAGGACAGAAAGGAGCATTTAAGTAAACTCAAACAGCCTGGTGATGACAAACTCTGTAGAGAATCTAGTGTGAATTCTTGAGAGCATATTTTCGTTTCAAATGTGTTCCCAAATAATCTGCCGACCAAGTTACATAAAGAGGATGAAAGAGTTCATGGCAATTCATAAAGACTTCCTGTTAAAAGGGAGCTTTTTCTTGCCACTGTCGCCTTAGGGCAGGGGTGTCAAACTCATTTTAGTTCAGGCTCTACATTCAGCCCAATTTGATCTCAAGTGGGCGAAACCAGTAAAATCACAGCATAATAACCTATAAATAACAACTCCACATTTTCCCCTTTGTTTTAGTGCAAAAAAGTATGATCTGAAAATGTTCACATTTAATGAATTATCTTTTTACAAAACATTATGAACAACCTGAAATCTCTTAAGAAAAATAAATTCAATTTTGGCAACATTATGCCTCAGTTTATCATTTACACATTACAACTTCCAGATCACTGAGTGTCTACAAAGAAACACAACATTTAGTCACAGCTACCTGGAACTGAATGATAGAGTATTTTACTTTATGATCAAAACGACAAAAGTCAGACAAAAAACAACAAAAACAAGAAATGAGAAACAAAACGGCAAAAAATGAGACGAACAACACGAAACAAAACAAAAAAAGAGACAAAAAATTTGACAAAAAAGTTACAAGGAGACAAAAAAGTAGACTAACAACATGAGCAAGTCAAGGTCGAGAAATTATTTTAAATTTACAGTTTTACAAACAATTTGCAGGTAATGTCTTCTCTGTAATCGTTACACTTTGCAATGTCGTCCCGCGGGCCGGATTGGACCCTCTGGCGGGTTGGTTTTGGCCCGCGGGTCGCATGTTAGACACCCCTGCCTGAGGGCTTGCTCTGGGGGTTCATGCCTATGGGTTCTGTAAAGCATCCTGAGACAACCTGAATTGTAATTGGCGATATATAAATAAAATTGAATTGAATTGTTTGTGTTTTTATAATTTCTGGCCTTGATAAATGCTGTCATTTTGATGATTTTCTTGTTTTTCAAACCCATCAGTGGGTTTAGTGGGTTAACCAGGATCTTGCGTTGGACTCGTACCTGTTGATGGTGAAGTCGAGGATCTCTGCGGTGTGGCCGCGGTACTCCGACACCATGTTGCCGGAACGAGCGTCCCACAAGCGCAGCGCTCCGTCTAAACAGCAGGTGGACACCACAGAAGAAGAGTCTTCCCACTGCAGGTGAACGATGCCCGCCTGGAGGAACATAAGATCAGAATCACCACATCGTCTTTACTGACAGGTATCACACCTTTATTTAAATAGATCTAATATACTGAATAGAGGCTGATATCACAGATTCAAAATAGGATAATTTTAGTGCATTTCTTCTGTAAGAGGCAAATGACGTCTGATGGGAAAACTAATTCCTTAACTGGACGCTCTGGTGTCTCTGTATGTATATGTTAAGACATCATTTACACACAAGCAGCTACAGCAGACCTCCCTGGTGGTGTTAGGAGATCTATGATATGAATACAACACCTCCATACTGTACACACAGTTGAGACAAGTGTGAATCTACTGTTTCATGCACGGGAGACTAAACTAAACAAACAGAAAGGCTCCATCTTTCTCACCTCATGCTGACACCTGTGTCTCAGGACCTGCGTTGACAGGTCATATATGGCTAGAGTCCCGTCCAAGTACGCCACGGCGATGAGCGGCAGGCTGGGAAGGACAGACGGATTATTATCTACATTATTCTGTCTCTCTGCTCTTATGATGCAGCACAACTCACATGTTACAGAATCCCACAGACTCCACAGAGTTGGATTCCTCCTCGTCCTTCGATCCTTTCGCTTTGCCTCCCTCCACGGAAAACGCTCCGACCACCTTCACAAGACATAAAAACAGAGATTACAAGCTGCTAAATAAACACTTCTTCTTTCCTCTGCTTGCCATCGTGTCATCACCTTTCCCGTGGTGGTGTTGATGAGTTTGGCAGAGCCGTCCACAGAACCCGTCAGCACCAGAGAGCCGTCCTTGTTGCAGGCCAGGCAGGTCAGCGCCCCCTGGTGTCCATCCTGACCTGTGAGAGGACGAACGACGAAACTTGAGTGGGTCACGCCATAGAAGGCTCCATTATTATCCTCTCAAACAGTTTCCAGAATAAATGCACCACTAAAATCTTGCTCTTTCAGATTACCATTGACTACATAAACATGATAACATAAAATGAATCAGAAATACAGTCTAGACATTGTTAATGTGGCAAATGACTGTTCTAGCTGGAAACAGCTGATTTTTAATAAAATATCTACATTTTTATTCTTTTTATTATCTTTATTAACATCCATATTTTATGCAAATAAAATGATTTGAGGTAGAATTACCCTATTATTATATAAACCGGTGCTCTCATTGACCATTTTAAACTGTTTGCACTAAATCTCTCCTTGAACTACTTTTTCCAAAGACAAGCTTATATAATTTGTTTACCTTTGTTTTAGTTTGGCTCTTCCTTTCCTGTTTTTATTGGGTTGTAACTCTGGATCTGATTTATGTCTGCTGCTTTAATTGCTTCCCTTCCTGACTTTTATTTATTATTGCCCTTTGTTTATAGATGACTTTGTGTCTAATAATTCCTTTAATGTAGAATTTACACAATGAGACTAAAAAGCAGTTTGTTACACAATGACCCCTTTATCTCATGACTTTCCCATCACATTCAGTACATTTCTCTTTGTTGAGCTAATTTGCTGTTATGGTTGTAATATCATGGATCTTTTTAACTGTTGCACTTACACTACTGTTCAAAAGTTTAGGGTCACCCAGGCAATTTCATGTTTTCCATGAAAACTCACACTTTTATTCATGTGCTAACATAATTGCACAAGGGTTTTCAAATCATCAATGAGCCTTTCAACACCATTAGCTAACACAATGTAGCATTAGAACACAGGAGTGATGGTTACTGGAAATGTTCCTCTGTACCCCTATGGAGATATTCCATTAAAAATCAGCTGTTTCCAGCTAGAATAGTCATTTACCACATTAACAATGTCTAGACTGTATTTCTGACTCATTTAATGTTATCGTCATTGGAAAAAAAATTGTTTTAAAAAAATAAAATAAAAAAAATAAGGATATTTCTACGTGACCCCAAACTTTTCAACAGTAGTGTAAAAGAACACAATCTACCAAAACCCAAACACATAAAGGCAACAGTGAGATGAAACGCTAAATATGAGCCTCACCTTTAATGACGTGGATAGAGTTTCCTTGCTTCAAGTCCCACACACGAACCGTTCCATCCTCATAACCCACCACGGCACGTTTACCTGGAGAATTTCAAAATAAAATACATATTATCTGATAGGAATAGAAATTAATTTTTGCTAAACTTTAACCTTGAAGAACAAAATGATTCTGAACTGCTGAGCCAATCACTAATGTTTATTTATTATGGGATGGGTTAGATACAACTGTAGAAAATATATGAAAATATTTACTTCTCCCTCACTTTAAATGTTGCTACATGACTTTTATGCATTTTTAAATACTAAAAAGCATCCTGTAACTCTAAAGTCTTTCTTGGGGGCGACTTGTCTTCTCATCTCTCACCATCAGGGAGGACTTTGCCGCTGGTAGCCTGACAGGCAGGACTCTGGAAGGTTTTACAGTCTCCTGCAGGGATCTTCCACATCCACACGCTGCCATCGTTTGTTCCTGCCAGCAGCACCGGAGCACAGGGATGCCACTCCAACCACTGAGGAAGAAACCACAAGGTATGAATTAACAGCAATTTTACACACACTTCTTTCCTCTAATTTCCACTGTAGAATTTTAATTATTATGCGTTGTGTGCCTTGCTGAAGAGAAACTCAACAGTCGTGGTTGAGGACTGGAAGCACGTCTGATCATTCACTTCCTCCACCAGACCACAAATTCTCAGCCTGAGCTGTCATCATCTCTTAGTTCCTCATAAATTCCTTCAGCCCCAATAAAAGCCTCCACACAAGTGCTGACAGATGCACAAACTAAACAGATGCAAACACACTCAGCGGCTAGGTCGGGATTTTTCAGATTAGACTTAGGGAACTCTCACCTCCAGATCTCCCACTTCGAAGGACCAGATCTCCTCTTTGGTTTCCACTTTCCAGACTTTAATCATGCCGCTCATGTCACCTGAAGCCACCAGGGAGGAGTCGTGGCTGAACACGGCACACGTCACTGAGTCTTTGTGACCTTTACAGAGAAAGCGGGAAAAAAACAGCTTTTGTAGATCTCATGCAGACAGACCATTGTTAGCTTCGGTTGAATTCGTCATAGATATTTTTTCGCATCATGCTCAAGTTCTGCAAACTGAACTCATCTTAGCATGACAGACTTTAACAAGCTCTTTCTCATAATTTAACACAACTAGTGCTGAAACCAGTTTAACATGTATAAGTCAAGACGAGAACTGATCATTTCATTTCATTATTACTTCTTTTTGACTTAAATCAACTCAACTCAACACCCAGGAGCTGCAAGATGTTGGAGAAAAATTGACTGAAATGCTGAAACAATATACTGAGCAGCTTTTAACCACTCTACAGTTACATTGGAAGAGATCATTCCCGCTAAAATCATGACTCACATCAAAATGTCTGTCAAAAAATCCCTACGGTTGAGATTAAATAAGAGAATCCAAACGTGCTTTGTGTAAACAAAGCCTTAGTTTGCCTTTAACACTCACCTGTACACTCCAACAGAACTTCTCCGTCGCTCACCCTCCAAACATAAGCCTTGTCATCTTCTCCTCCAGTTACAGCCATGCTGTTGGTCGCTGGGTCCAAAGTCACACAAAACACTGAGCCTGAAGAGAGAAAGATTAGAGAGAAATTTAACCTTCAGCAGACTGAAGCTGTCTGACAGTTAAGCCCTGTTTGACGAGCATTACTGAGAGATCTCATGTGATTTAATTTCACTCCCACGTCTGTCTCTCGCATGTTTCATGAGGCACATTTATACGGGAATTTACTGACGTTATCTGCGGATATGATAATAAGTTGCCGCGTAATAACAGTTGATCCTGTTAAAAGACAGCAATAAACTGCCATGCATGTCATCCATCTAATCATGCTTTGCAGTTGTTTTCCTCTGATGGATTAGAGCTTTTTGTGGATGGGTCTCCATGCTGCGTAGCCTCCTGAATTTGTACCAAAAATGCTCCAAACTTTCATTTACAACAGCATTGAGTTGTCAACAAGCAGAGAACTAATTTTATTTGGTAAAATATGGGAGTTAGTTTGTGGTGCCATTTATACTGTACAAATCACTTGGGAATTCACATGTTTGTAAAATTAAAGAAAACTTTTGTAATGATTACAAATGATCAGAAGTCCACAGTTACTAATCTGTTTCAAACAGCAAAGTGCAGATCTGAGGGAAGATGTTACCGGTGTGTCTGGAGAAGGTGAGCTCGCTGTCATCTTGCTCCGCCTCAGCTTCCATCTCGTCCTCCGTCTCCCAGCCTTCGTTGTCATCGTCCGCATTTCCAGCATCTTCAAAGTCCACGTCCTCCAAGTCATCAGCCAAATCATCTTACAGCAAGGCAAAAGGCAAGTTAACATCCTCATTTTCTCCCACCTGGATCAGTGCAACTCATTCAGCTAAACGATGCAGCAGTTGCTTGTTTACAGTTAGGTCAAAACACAGCAGTAAGAATCAATCACATAACTCCTGTCTTAGTTGATTTACTGTTTGTTAGGGAATTCAATTACACATCCCATTTTTATAAATCTCCACATGGTCAAGCTCCACTTTACTCTTTAATAGATTTTGAACCGTGTTATTCTGCACAGACTCCTCAGATCAGAGAATCAGCTGCTGTTAAAAGTTATATCAACCTTTCTGTCAGAACAGCTCAGTGCTTTAGTTTCAAAACCTTTTATTTGTATTTAATAATGCCTTATGTAACATTTCTATTCCAATTTTTAAACATTTCACTGTTGCTTTATGATTTTTTTTAATGTTTGTGTTTTTAATGTTTATTTGTTGCTCTATTTTGTATAGCATTTTGGAAATGCAGTTTTGAAGGGTGCTACAGATAAAACGTTTTTATAATAATGATAATAACAAGAAAATGATCCCTCAGGTTGAAACACATACAACAAACTCATTTGCTAATCAGTTTATCTTTAAAGCTCTATTCCAGCTCTATTTTGTACTTTCTCTATTGTAGCAGTTTGAGATTTTGTATGTAAAGTGCATTATAAATTAAAGGCATTATTATTATTACTATTATTATTCCAGCTACCATAAACAGCGATATACGCAAACACTGGCTGTCTCTGAAGTGCTCCAAGGTAAATATTTAGAATAGTGACTGTTAGAACCGTAAACGGCCTCAGACCCACTTGGACCAGGCTCCGTGTCGTTCAGGTCGATGACTTCAATGATTTCTTCATCTCCGTGGAGCTGAATAGGGTTCTCCTCCGTGTTATCCATGCCGTCAGCAGCAGGCTACAAGCTAGCAAAACAACCCCAAAAGTGACGAGTAAAGCTAAGTTAGCTAACCTGAAATGACGCTATCTCGCTTTCAGCAGCTTACAGATTCCTAACGAGGTTCAAAGATACACTTCTGTTCACAAACGTCTCTGTCAGCCTTGTATGAAGTCAGACAAGCAGCGGTTAAATGTCAGAAACGCTGAACCCCCATGTTTTCACATGTTGCTGCGACTGGAGACACGGACGCAGAATGATGACGAAAGACCGTAGCGTCGACTAGAGTTGTTTACATCCACGGCCACAAGAGGGCAACGTTGACGAGACGATAGAGTATAGACACGACAAAAGGCTCAGATAATAATAATAATAATAATAATAATAATAATAATAATAATAATAATAATAATAATAATAATAATAATAATAATAATAATAATAACAACAACAACATTATGGTGCATTGACACGTATTGCCTACTGTTCCCCGTATTATATTTTATTACAGAAACATACACATAAACAATATTTGTGCTTGCTGTGCCCTATATTAATCTCTTTTTTAAGCAATTATTTACAATTTATTATTCCACACGTTTATATCTGTGTATTCATTTTTTCTGGATGTTTTTAGTTATTTAATTTTAAAGAAGTCTATAAGTGGACGTAAGTTTTGTGCTTGAAAATGGTGTTTTGTGTTATATTATATTTTATATTGTTTAGACATCTTCTAACCTTTTATATTTTACTATGCCTTATTGTATTGTAGTATAATCCACTACTGGGTACCTCAGTTTCCTTCAGGGATGAAAATCAAATCAAAATATTTTTTTTTGATTTGATTTGATTGATTGCATTTGTTTCTGTATAAGTGCAACCCCATGGATAAAAATTCACCATTTTGCATTTGGGTCAGTTGATCAGACAAAAGTTTGCTATAACACCACAGTTTTTATAATAATAATAGCTAGAAATACAGTGTAGCTAGGTTTCTTGGTAAGGATCTGGCATTTCATGACTTGATGAGGCTCCTCACATCGGAATTTTGACACTTTAAGAGACATGTTGGTGAGATTGTAAAAGTTGGGGCGATGAAAACAGGATTTTTTTAAGCCTCTGTGGAAAATATTCAGTGAAATGAAACCAAACAAATAGCGCGAGGGCCCCACAACAGGGTCCACCCTCCAGGTTTGCATTAGAAATGATGAGAAAACTTCTTTCAAAACAACAAGCTTAGATCTCTAATCCACACTCTTCAGGTGTATTTATATTCTTCATAGTGAACCGACAGGGAAAACATTACAAGCAGAGCTGTTCACTTTTTAAAAGCAGCTCGTCTCTCTGTCTTAACCCCTCCATCAAATGTTCTCCAGCCAGAGGTATTTTATGAACACTTAACACAGTTTGTCGACTTCAGGTTTCCTGGTTGGAGTTTTATGTCTCCTTCTATATGCTGCTGGCAGAACTCACCGACTGCATGCCCAAATAAGTTTTACTGGCCTCCATTTCAAGCCTTCCCTGGAAAAATACAACCGTCTCATGATGTGGTGAGATGTGGAAATATCAGGGTGTATGTTATTTAGACGTTTTGAATCTGCAGCGAGCGAGAGATTTATAAACTCTCCGTTCGGTTATGACTAACGCTGGAAGAGCCCGCTGAACCTTGGAAAGTTAGACGACATTAGTTGCAAAGCTGGTTAGAGCCACTTTATTTCATCAGTCTGTTTCTGCAGTTTTTTCTGGCCATCACACAGCAAAAGGACTTCATTCAGCTCCTATTCACATAACTTAAAGCCTCCAACATTGTCAGATTAATTTGGGGATATGAATCACATTTTTGGACATTTTCACTACAGTTGCGTGGCAGTCGATTTTGAGGGATGATACTAATACCGATCCAAGAGTTGATATTTTCCCATACAATCAAATTAAGTCGTTTTTATACTAAAACATGGCAAGTCATCTGTATTTTCCCTTGAAAAAGCTTTTGAAATAGCAGCTAAATCATTATGAGACACTCACAGTCTCCATTAAAACCCAGACTTAGGAAATTCTTTCAGGGTTAGTAGCTCCTTAAGGCGGTGTCTTTCATAAGTGAAAAGTTTGACAGTAAAACTGAATAAAGCCCAAGGAAGCTGAATGTACAGGCGTAATCCTCTTTAGAGTTTACAGTCTTTGGTCAACAGTAACAGGGAATACTGTCAATGTAGTTGCTCATGAGCTGGTCTGACCTCAGAAAACATGTGACTCTGTCTTCTGAGCAGCCACAACATTCAGTGAAACTTCAGTCACGAGGAGCCAGTTTGTGTTTTCACGGTTATTAGAATTTCTTGTGAGGTTATGAGCAGATTTTGGGATTTTTGGAAAGTCCAATTGACCTCATGGCGGCACTAGATGAACAATCAGGTGATCATATTTTCCCCTTTGACCTTCTAGGTTGGATTCTTTATAACAACAAAATGAGTAAAATGAAGCAAAAATGATTTTAAAAAAATAAATTATGAATACATGTGAATATATCAGAAGTTTGACTTTTCTTCTGTTCTCTCTTTAATCATCCAATTTAGAAATATTTATTTATCTATTTATAGAAAGTAGTTAAAACTAGCTCTACATAATGCATCTAAAACTGTCATGTGCTGCTTTTACATTGTTCAGCAATAACAATCTAATAAAAATGTATATTCGAACATGTCAAGAATAACTTTTATCCATAGTTAAGTATAGTACACTACCATTCAAAAGTTTGGGATCACTTAGAAATGTCCTTATTTTTGAAAGAAAAGCATTTTTTTCAGTGAAGATAACATTAAATGAATCAGAAATACAATCTAGTCATTGTTCATGTAGTAAATGACTATTCTAGCTGGAAAGGGCTGATTTCTAATGGAATATCTACATAGGTGTACAGAGGCACATTAATGAAAGTGTGCATTTTCATGGAAAACATGAAATTGTCTGGGTGACCCCAAACTTTTGAACAGCAGTGTATTTGGCTACAGTCCTTCTACCAATGAACTCTTGTAAAATTATAGTAAAAACTAGGACTTTAACCCTCTGAACTCCAAAACACACAAGTGATTCTTAAAAAAATGCCAAAACGACAACATTTATCAGAAGTAGAAACTGTAAAAACAGTAAAAGAAAAAAAAGTCTGACTTTCAGCTTTTTGAAGTTAACATCATGTGTGCCAAATCCAAGCTTAAAGTTAAAATATTTCATCCGAATCAAGAAAAAAAATTCGAAAAAATAAATTGTTAATTCAAACCAGATTCTGTTAAAACAAACAATAAAAATCAGTGTTCTGTTGCACAACTGTGAAGTCATTAATGGCTCAGCTGTGAACAAAAATTCTGGGACTTTTTGTTTGAACTGCAGGCAGCGTTCACACAGAGTAGATATAAAACAAGTGTGAAAAGTAACTAAAGATGGAAATAGTGAAATATTTATTGTGTGTAGAGCTACATTTTTTCCCCCTAGTATTAGTAACAGCTGTAGGCATTTGGTTTATATGTTTATATGTTGATTCCAGTTTTTGCAATCAAAGAAATTCAGCTTTCATGATTTTTGTTTAATTGCTTTTTAACTGTGTCATGCTGCACAGAAGATATACTTGAGTTCTTGTACTGTTTCCACAGAGGTGCAGGACTTTAGATTGGAGTGAAAAATGTGCCACCAGTAAAGAAAAAATGTGACAGGAGCAAATAAAAAACAAAACTGCTTTGTAGTTCAGAGGGTTGATCCTGAATTCAGCCAGAAAAATTTATTTGCGAATTTAAGAAGTCACTGGAAATTGATAGAAGTGATGGTTTAGTCTCTTAACGCTGCCTTTTTTCTCTCACTCAGACGCTCTGGAGCAGCACTTTGGGTGGGCTTCTCTCTGCCGTCATCAGGACAGCGCAGACCAGGAGCGACCCGTCATAACAACATTTCTCGGTTTATCACCTCTGCAAGCTGGTTTATGTCTGAAAAACACGACACTCTGAGGTGCTGTTAGTTTACAGGCACACATGGAAACGCACAGTCGGCCAGACCAGGACATGGAAGCATATTCATCTGTCCATACACCTTTATGGGTCTCACACACACACACACACACACACTCAGTAATAAGGCCTGGAGCTGCTGCTGCTGCTGCTGTGTGAGTGGTAATTACTCCATGCAGCTCAGCGTGGCTTTGATGGAAAGTTTTAGACTAACTGGCTCGACTGTAAGAAGCCTTGACTCTGTTGCTTTTTAACAAGAATTCTTTATGGCTCCTTTTTGCTCTCTTTTCTCTCCTAAACGCTCCAGTTTTTAGGCATCCTGGAGAGACTTTATGCCTCATTTTGATATATAAGCAACCAAACACAGGAGAGGAAGGATTACCACGTAGTAGACCATGGATGTATGTTCCAAGCTGTCCCATCACATGCTGTTAGATCACATGCTCAGAAGGCTTTTCTTCCTTGCTGGCAAAGCGACGCTGCTTTATGACCCTGAGGTCTGCAGGCTTTGTCTGCATGCTGCGTCTGACTCATGTGGGACTGTGTTGGGTGAGATGACGGCTTCCCTTCTCAAACCACTAACAGCCAGTTGTGTGTGTATTGCAAGTGGTCTGGTCCACAGGCCGTGTGTGATGTGTCTGCTGTGGTGGCAGAGTGGAGGTTCGTGCACTCGCCTGTTGACTTTCAAGCCCGATTGCTGCTCCTCTTCCAGCCGCTGGCCAAAAACACGGAGTATTTTTGGAACGTCATTACTCAGGATCTGTGTTTCTCGCCAGAGCCATGTAAGGTTCTTTGGTACAGATGCTTTTAAAGGCGTCACGCTCCAAATAAGAGGACTTAGAGACACACACACATGACGTAACTCTAAAGCAGAAGGAGGTGATGGCGAATCCCCTGGATGCAAAATAGTTAAACTAACATAATCAGCGATTTGGCAACCCGAGTGTGTTCACTGAATTGCAAATGTGCTGCTCTGGGCAATATAAGCCAATCTAATCCCTGCTTTGACATCATTGCCCTGGACGCATTCACTCACACACACACACACACACGTATACACACGTTTGAGTGTTTTATGCGTGTCTGCGTCAGCAAAAGCCCACAGACAAACAATACAGATGCAGATGTCCAAGAGCAATTTATGCTCCCTGACAGCACAAGTTCTGTGCTTTTGTGAGAAAATGAACAGAATGAAAAACATAAATCTTAGCTCTAATACATCTTTTATGGCCTTTTATTGATTGCAGGTACTCAGTTAACAACAAATAGTGGAGGTTTTGTGTTTTTCAAAGCCATTCCTTTCTCTCAGATATATCATCGTAGTAGTCAGACCAGTACTGTGTAGAACGGTCTAACTGCACCTCACTATTATTCTGCCTTAGGGGGAAGGAACTGTCTCACCTGTTCATATTTCTTTAAACCAGTCAGTCATCTTGGACAGCATTAAGCAGCGGTGTTCCCTCATATTAGAATTGAAATTAAAATTGCTTTGGTGAAACATTTGCACTGTCATTATGGTACAGAATTCAACCAATGGGCTGCTTTACAGTGCAATCCAAAGCTGCATCAAAACTTAGAATTCTCACCATTTTTCCTTCCCAAAATCTGCTGCCAATAGTGAGCTTATGCCTGCATTTTACATCCAGTACGTCGTACTTCGTGTTTACAACTGCAAATTCATGCTCCCCTCAAGGTCAACCGAACTTGGGAGCATCACAAACTCATAGTATTCAAAATGGGTTTTGTTTAATTTTGCAAATGTTAGCATGCTAACATCCCAAACTATCAGAACATGCTGAACATATTGATGTAGTTTTCAGTGAGCTTCTGTACTACAACAGCATAATCAAATTCATGAAATTCAGTTATGGCTTCATCTCTGTAGGTGCCGTGGGAACATGTTAGCATTTAGCTCCAAGCAGCATCGTGGATAGTATTTAAGCTTGTTTAATTTTCATTTTTTCAAAAGTTTACCAAGTAGTTTGGCCGTTGAATTTCAAGTTTTTGCATTTTAAGGAAAGATGTGACTTTTAAACCACTACTAAACTGGAAAACCAATCATTCTAAAGTAGAAAAGTTAAACTGGAAGATGACGACCCACAGTCATACAGCTCTGGGGTTAACAGCCCCAAAGAGCTTACTCAAGCACAACATCAGAGATGCCTCTAAGACCAACTGACTTACGTAACCGAGACTCCGTAGCTCATCCACAAATCATAATCCTCTATTGCCATGGATACGGCGATCCCAACGGGCCTCCCCTGAGCGCCAAAGATGAGCGACCTCGATTAATAAATGCAGGTTGTAGCGGAGCAGCACAAAGCCGGGCTGAGTTAAAAATAATAAAAGAAGGTCCTGTTCTGACAGTAATAAAAATGTTTTGACAGGGGAGGAGGTCAGGGCCGCAGCAATTAAACTTCTGAGTCTGCAAGGGTGCCCTTGAGCCAGATGAGGGATGGCTGCTGGACCATGACCTCTGATTTGCACGTACAGGAGGAGGGTGAGTGAAGATGAGAAATAATTATGAACTAATATAATAATAATAGCAATGTACAAATGATGTTAAAGGCACATGGTGAGGTAAAAATAGTGATTCCCAACTGAGGGCAACTTACTTCTAACTGTGCTTGGATAGACTGTAAGTAGCTAGCTTAAGTAGCTAATTTGGAAATGAGAAAAAAATAACACAATTTAGAATCATCAATTAACTTCAGCATGTTTTTGGACTGTGGGAAGAAGCCAGAGTGCCCGGAAAAAACCCATGTTTGCATGGGGAGAACATGCAAATTCCATGCAAAAACATCACAAGAAAGCTGGGACACAAACTGGGGATGTTCCAGCTGCAAGGCAAGGGTGCTAACCACCAAGCCACTGTGCAGCCTACTCAGAAACAACAATTTAATAATAACAAAAAATGCATGTGGTGTTAGCTGTTATCATAAAGAGCATATAATTTTATAACTGTATATTTTAGTTATGCTGTAAAACCTGTGAGCAAGTGAGCTGTCTAAACATCTAGCTGGGCTAACATTTGCTAAAAATAAGGGCAAATTGCTGCAGCTAGCGAAAGCTAACAGTTCAAAGAGTTTGCTGAAAGTCATGAATAAATGGTCCAAACAGATGCCACAGGTACATAAATAAGGTTGTAACAGTTAAAGGTAACTAGAAAATGCTGCAATATATAGTGATAAGGAAGCAGGTCAAGTAGTAACTATAATTAGCTTAAGAAAAAAATAATATGCAATTAAAATGGCTAAAAGAAATGGATAAATGGTTGAAATAGCTAGTTAATACTGGTGGTTACAGTTAGCCTATAGTATTGAGAAAATGCTTGTAATACTGGTTAAAAGAAACATCTCAAATATCTACTGTAGTCAGTGAAGTAATAAAGATATTAAATTGATAAAAGTAATGCATAAATTGCTGAAACAATACATAAATGTAATAGTTAGCTAAAAGTAATAAATGAACAGTTTTAAAATGTTAGCTAAAAGTATTAGGCAATTTACAACAATTAACTAAAAGCAGTAAATAAACAGTTCAGGTTAGGCAAAAGTAAAAAAAAAAAGTTTGTACTAGTTAACAAACAGTGATAGATAGTTTAAAATAGTTAACTAAAGGTAGTAAATCTAAAGTTTAAATAGTTACCTAAAGATAACAGATAGACAGTTCAAAATAGTGATGGAAAAATAAAGGGTAATCAGTTTAATATAGCTGAAAGCAGTAAATAGTTTAATATAGCTGAAAGCAGTAAATAGTTTAATATAGCTGAAAGCAGTAAATAAACAGTTTGAAATAGTTAACTACAAATTATTAAGCAACAGTTTAAAGTAGTTAACTAGAAGTATTAAATAAACAGTTTAAAATAGCTAAGAATAAGAAACTTGGACAAAAACAAAGGATAAACTGTCACAAAAGTTATGTAGAAATAATGGAAAAGGTGTTGAAAACAGCTGAAAGCAGTTGCTAACAACAATGGGTAAAGGGTTTAAAATAAAGCTTAAGGTAAGGGTTGAATAGTTTTTAATAAGAAATAAAGGCATTTGTATTGCTTAGTCAGTTTATTCCACTCAGAGTGGTAGTTGTAGAACTTGACCAAACATCCCTAGCTATTGATTGTCAGGGTTTTTCTTGGGTTGGGTTGAGTCACTACGTTTTACAGTAACCATGATCAGTCTGCAGTTTCTTGTTGTTTATGACTATTTGATTAACAGTAATGCATAATAAGTTTGAGCAAATGAAGCATTCAATGACAAAATTTGTTTTTAAAAACAGGATTTTTAAAATTGTGAATCAATTAAATTTTGACTGATGATTTTCCTTTGGGGGGCGCTAAAATTCCTCTATACTGGTAAAAAAAATTGACCTCATGTGTGGATGTGTATAATCAGTGGTGTTAAAAGGACGTACAGTTTAACATCAAATAATTGGATGTCACTATGATTAGTCTTGTGACCTTATGACATTCTGGTCGACAAGTGTTGAAAAGTTAGACAAGCATTCCTTTTTTAGCCGTAATATTTCAAATGACACCGATGAAGATTTAAATACATTTGAAATAAATGCAGAAGGTTTACTTATGTTTGTAAAAGCTTTCTTTCCTTTCCAGCATCATGGCACAAAACTTGTCAGCGATGGAGTTTGGTAACATTTCAGGACACTCCTGCTCTTTGGTGAGTTGGCCGGCTCATTCAATGTAATCTTTCCAAATTGTGCAAACTTCAACGAGCCGTCAGAGGCGTGAGATCAGAGTTAACTCATAGCAGAGCGCTGTAGTCAACCAGATGCAGCCGATATAGAAACCGGTTAGAATATTACAGTAATCGAGTCAGCTAAAACAGGCCGTGGTGCTGCAGGTTTGCCTGTGGGTGGCTGCTGAGATGCAAAATCAAATATAAAGTAATGGAAATAAAGGAATATTGGATTAGAGCAGGCAGTGGAGAAGGCGTTTCATGTTGCCGTGAGCGAGAATTGGATAAAAATGTTTGTTTCATTTTGCCCTTGCTGGTTATGGAAAGTGTTGAATAACGGAAGGAAGGTTAGAAATGCTGCATCTGATCTCTGGCAGGAAACTGCTTTCTCTTACTGGTATTTGCAACATAAATGCAGTATGTTTCAAATTTGCAGGACATTTTTTATTGATTATTGAAAAAGTTTTGTGATTAGGCTTGATCTGCTTTCTCTACCTGCTCTCATTTGAACTCAATCTATAGGTTAATAGCAATGATTTTTCAAACGACTGTAAGAAAAAGTAGTATATTTACAAATGTACTACAGCAAAATCACACTGCAGCATCAGTTATTGCATACTGGAGGTACACAGACCCATTATAAACCTACTACAGGAACATACAAAGCAGATAAAGCTATTATGAACGAGGATAAGATTATTAGAAACACATTACTGAGATATGCAGGTCAGCTGTGTATCTCAGTGGTGCAGCTTGTTGTAAAGCAGAATAAACAATGGAAAAAATACCGTGAAGAGGTATCAGGTTAATGTAAACTAACACCTGAGTAGCTCCAATGTCGATGTTATTGAAGGTCCCATATTGTGGATAGATAAATCAATAGAAATTATCACATCCAACACTGAACATACAACATTTCCAGCACAACCTTTCACAGAAATAAATGCACTGAAGACTTGGAGTGAGGTAATATGAATATTTGCAATATGTAATGTGCAAATTATACAGTATAGAAAACATGCTGTGTGCAAAAACTAGAAAATGTATAATGCAGAAATATTGATTTTGCCGCCTTTTAATAACAGCGTATTAATGAACACATGTCCTCACACGTTGACTATCTATACGCCGCTTAATCCTCATTAGGGTTGCGGGGGGCTGGAGTCTTAGGTTGAAGACAGAGGACACCCTGGACAGGTCACTAGTCTATCACAGGGCTACAAAAAGAGACAGTCACACTCATGTTCACACCTAAGGACAATTTAGAATCACAAATTAACCTCAGCATGTTTGTGGACTGTGGGAGGAAGCCGGAGTACCCAGAGGGAGAACATGCAAACTCCATGCACAAAGGTTCTAGGCCCAGGCCGGGATGCAAACCGGGGATCTTCTAGCTGCAGGGTGAAAGTGCTAACCACCAACCCACTGTGCAGCCCTGTCCCCAGAATGCGTGTTTTAATTTTCTAATTTTTCAGAATTAATCATGACTGTATAACTCCTGGTTTTAATTCTGTTCTCAACTGTTTCAGTGTCAGTAGCTTTAAATGCAGCAGGACAATTGCTGTTCCCACCCCTTTTCAGGAAGAAATCTCTTATTGACATATTAGAGCAAAAGAGTCAAGTCTGCTGCTGTCTTAAGGCATGAGTTTGGTGAGTTTGTTGGATGAAATTGCAGTTATAAAATCAGTAGATTATTCATGTAGAGCTGCAACTTGGAAATGGCTCTGAAATCACTGCTGGCTAACATGTAGTCTTAAAGGATGCATTTCAGTGACTATATCATATTGTTCACTTGCTTGACAACAGAAGCAGAAATATGTCAATGAAAATTAGTCTAATTTAAAATACAGTTTATGTGAGCACAAAGAGCAGGAGAGGAGCTAACAGATGGAAGCAGCAGCTGAGATTAGGTTGAAAGTTTCCACCATCTCTGAATGTTCCTCAGCGTTCCAGGTTCCACAGAGCTCTGACCTGTGGGGATACAATCAGAAATAGTGGTAGTGTTAGCCACATTAGCTGCAAAACATGCTAAAAGTGAGGATTCTGGTTGCTGGATTGTGGTGACTTTGCCATCAATAACACACCACTGGGTGTTCAGTTCCTCAGATGCTGGGAGTGCATGAAGACTCTTGCGTTCACTCTTGCAGCAGAACATCTCAGCAGAAGCAGCTATAGGAAGTAAATAGAAGTGGTGAGCTGAGGGGCAGCTGCTCATTCAGAATGGTTCAGCTGGAAGCATTTTGAGCTGGATTAATATTAGTTTGTTTGGTGGTTAGCACTTTTGTCTTGCAGCTACAAGATCCCTAGTTTGCGTTCCGGATCTCCCGAGATATTTCTGCATGGGGTTTGCATGTTCTCCCTGTGCAGTCCAAAAATACACTGAGGTTAACTGATTATTCTAGATTGGACGTAGGTGTGAATGCAAGTGTGATTGTCTATATGTGCAGCCCTGCGACAGACTGGCAACCTGTCCGTTTGCCCCAAGTCAGCTGGGATAGATTCCATTCCCTCCGGACCCTAATGAGGATTAAGTGGTGTATAAATGATGGATGGATGGATGTTTTTAACAACCTCAGAACACACACAGACCTTTTCAGAATTAGAATTAGAATTAGAATGGCTTTATTGTCATCATACATGGCATGACGAAAATATAAATAGCTTCCACTGGACGGTGCACAACAGCAAGCAATAAGAAATAAAATATCAACATCAAATAATAGAATCAAATGTACATATATAACAAAACAACGTTTAAAAAGACAAAATCTGCAAAGGAGGCCAGATATGTGCAATATGGGAGGTAGATGAAATGGAATAAGAACCAGAAGAATATGATAAATATGTTATGAAATTGCACGAAAGCAGCAAAAAGTGGCATTGTGCATTTAGGTAGAATATGGGACCTTTCAGGAAAATAAACTATTTTTACTATTTCAGTGTGATACACACTGAGTAATAAAGTTTAGAGACAATTTAAAAAAAAAACAAAACACTTTATTAGGAAGGTAAAATGTGTTGATACACACACATCCAGGCAACTATATGAATATTTTGAAGCTGACAGGATAAAGTTATTCAAATCAACACCACGAGGAAGTGCATGCTGGAATATTACAGGCCAGGACCCGCCCAGAGACTTTTTTTTCTGATTAATGCCACAGTCGTAATCACAAGCTTTCCTCTAGATCCACGGATCCACGCTGCATCACGCTGAGCTCGGAGATGATCACATTCTCCTCGGCCTGACTGACCCCGCCTCTGGTGAATGCAGGGGCGCTCCATGTGACGCTGGGCTGAACAAAAATCCAGTATGGCGGAATCTGTCAGGAGATGAATTTTCTCCCTCCTCGTTGCGCTCAGAGTGTGAGATGGGAGAGAAATAAAAAAAAGAAAAAAAAGCGAGCACCGTGCGGGACTGATGTTGGGACGCCTGGCCTGCTGCTGGCCGTGTAGGTGAGCCGCCGCCGCTCCGTGGATCAACGCGCCTTCATGCTGATATTGAGGCAAGGGATGCGATGCACAGACAGGATTCATCAAAACAATGTCCGAGCTGAAGTTTCCACTCCGCTCCTCTTCGGTTTGTTGCATTTGATCGGGCCCGAGCCTTGTCGGAGCGCGGTAGGACCGATCCCACATCTTTATAGACGCTTATGTGCACGTTTCCACACGTTTATTGCACTATTGCGGGCGGGAAGTGTGTAGGCACCAAGGAGGGAGGGAAGGAGGGGGAATGGACAGGCGATGTTTATTATGCCGATTGTTGCTGAGCTATTTTTAGTGCCAGGCCGAGCCTTAGGCTTTAATGCAACGTGCTGCGTCCCTGTAGCTCTTCTGTCGCCTTTTACCCGCGTTAAAGGCGAGAAAAATGCGTAAAATGAAGGCACAGGCCCTGAGTAAGAGTGCTGTTTGAGTGAATGGTTCGGGATGGGCGGTGGTAATTCTCTGCATGCGTCAATCTTTTTTTTTTTTTTCTTTTTTCTTTTTTTTTGTGAATGGGGGCGTACGGGCTGTTAAAGCAACACCAAAGCTGCACATTCCGGCTGTTTTAAAGTATCATTTTGCGCATGAAATGTGTGTTTTAGGAGGTATTAATCGCAAATGATGGTGGATTTTGTCGTTACAGAGTCCTAATAGATTAAACTTGTGTGCTTACTGAGTGTTAATTGATGCCCTTTTTAATGCACTAATTTCCCACCCTAGAATCCATCTCCCAGGTCTGAGTTTTTGTTGTTCTGTCACTTCAGGGCTTGTCTCCCCAGTTCTGTCACCCTGCATCAAGCCAGCTCATTTTTAGGGACAATGGCCCCGGACACAAACATGAATTGCCCCTCCCGAGACAGATGAGCTGCCCTGGGAGGATGGTGTTGCGTGAAGCCCCCCCACCCCACCCCACTCCCCTGGAGTGCCAGCTACTCCCCGTGACACACGCTCGCCTCCCTGCTTTGCTTTTGCTTTTTCCGTCACGAGTGAGCGTGCATTGTGCAGTGACCGACTTTTTTTGGGGGGTGCAATTTTGTCCTCCGGCTGCACTGTCTGGCCCTCTTGTCTTGAGATCCCCCCCACCCCTGTCCCCTTCCCCCACTGTTAATGCACACATCCAGAGAACCTCGGAGACCCCTGCCAGCGCACACACAAGGGCGTCAACATGCACGCTACCCCCCTCATGCCTCCTCCTCCACCGTCACCCCCCTCTCCGCCCAACGCCTCACCCTCGGGCAGTTTTGCCCCCTTTTCTGTTTGTAGCGGTGGAGTCGACTTGATGCTCTGGGCTGGAGCTGTGATTGCATCTGACACTCGTGCTCCAGGCTCAAGGAATTCAGGTTACTCTCTGAAAACAAAGAAAAGGGCAATCGCTCATTTCCAAAAACAACAAAAAGACCAATCAGCCACTTCCAAAAACAGACAGGAGTCTAAAATTCTGCTTGGTAAAATTCAAGTACTTATTCTGTATTTTTAAATTCTACAAGTCAAAAAGAAACTATGTGCGGGAACTTCTTTTACTGTACAAATCAGCTTGAGGTTGTATTCAGTGATCTTGGCTCTGCACAGCAACAGTATTTTTACTTTAAAAACCCTGGGGTGCGTTTCACAGGGGCAGGGTTAAGATATGGATAGAAGATAAAAGTATTTCTGCCACTTTTCAGTTCATGTATTCGTTATTGGTCAGCTCTCGGGTTTTCTAAAAGTTAACCCTGTCATTAACCCTCTGAACTCCCAGCAGTTTCTAGGTGGTCACGCATTTCCACACTGTTTTTCACTGGAATATAAAGTCCTGCACCTCAATGGAAACATCGCAACCATGATTAGAAGTAGAGGGAACTTAGAAGTGTGTTCTGTGCTGTTTAATGTGGTTATAATACCAAAAATCATAGAAAGTTATATCTACAAAAAATGAAATTGGAATTACTTTGAATCAACATGCACAACATTTTCCTAAATGACCATAAGTGTTTAAAACTCTGGGGGAAAAATTGTGCCTCTGCGCGATACAGATTATTTACTGTTTACTTTTTAAATTGTTTCCATACTTGTCTGCTTCGTTTAACACAGCCTGCAGTTCAGCTGAAAAAAGCCCCGAATTTATGTCACATGATTGTTGGTCACAGTTGAGTCACCAATAGTGTATCATTTGTACAGAAAAATGCAGCTTTAATACTGACACCGTTTGTTAATTATTGATCAGTTAATTAATTGGCGATTATGACAGGGTTAATGCTGCAAACCTTATTTTTACTTGCATCTTATTTGATAATAAATCAAATATTCTAAAGCACTGTTCATCTGTCAAAACAAAACCTGTAAAGATATTTTTTAGTGTAGTGGTAATCTGTTCAATATTAAAATATTGTTTCTTCAAAGGACATAAAGCTATCAGAGTTCAATTCATAAGTGGAGTCCAAGACTTCAATCAACAGTTGGCTCAATTAGTGTCATTGAAAAACCACTAGATCAATAGTATACTGTCTTTTCCATGGATTTAAAATCAATGCAAACTCGTTGAAATCATAATTTGCTGAATTCAAACCACCATGTTACAGCAGAAACATTCTTTTTGAAAATGACGTCCGTTTCGTTCTCTCTGATAGGTTGGAGCTAGACGGCGAGCTGCCTCTCTGATTGGAGCCGCCACATCCGTCGGCTGATGGAGATTGGCTGCTGCTGCCGCTGGACGTCTGCTTCTTGTTTCCCGTCTGACCGTCCTGAGTGTTGGATCAGCCTGAACACGCATTCCAACATCCACAGCTTTGGCAGGATAACGGCCTCCTGATCGCACAGCCTGTAAATCACATCTGCACTCCAACACACACTCACACATACACCCATCTGTTGTGCCGCACACACACCGAGCCCGGTGCTCTTTTACTCGCCGTGGACGCCCACCTCGCCCACCTGTCAGCGATGACATCACACAGCCACCAAGGTAAGAACTTTATCATTAGCCTTACAGCGTCCTTGAACCATAACTGTTGTGCGTTTGTCCTACACCAGGTGGAAATTTAGAGGTTTTATTCAATCCTTTTCTAAGAACACACAAAGGTCAGATATTAAATGCCACATTTATGGATGACGTTTTTTTACTTGGGGGATATTAATTCTGCATTTAAAAGCCTGCTGTATCTCTTATATAAGTGGAGCTTTATCAGTCTGACTTCTTGTGTCCCAGAATGGTTTAAATTCTGGGGAAAACGGGAAAAACCTTTAGTATTGTGGGCTGAAAACCAAACTACAGGTAACCTAACTGCAAAAATAGCAATTACTAAGCGATTAAGTGACAAAAATAATGTTGAACCATCCGGTAATAACTCCACTTTAACCCCCAAAACCTGCTGGCAAGCTTAAAAGCATGTTATCTTGAAAAAGAAATCACCAAAATGACCTCATTTGTCAGAGCCAGCAACCGTAAAAGCGAAAGAATTGCCAGATTTTCAAGCTTCTAGTGATCCTGTGTATGACGCACCGTTCCATCAGTAAACTAAATCAGTTTTATTATATTCTTTGTTCACTCTGTTCTAAACCCAGTTCAAAAAGTCATCCTCCCCAAAAACTGAGTATTGAGTAATATTCTGCATTTTACATTACCTCTATACTCTGGAAAGTGACAGGTCAGAAGGACCCAATTTTTCAGAGCCAGAAGCTGTAAAAACAGACGTTCCTTGAACTAATCATCTGTTGCGTCCTTAAATATATCTAAGTTTAAAATTGTAATGTTTCATCGGAATCACTTTGTTCTACATGTGTCATTTAAAACTTTGCTAAAAATAGAGAATTTAAACTAACCTAATTCTGTTAAAAAAAAAAAAAAAAAAAAAAAAAAAACCTCGATGAAAGATTCTTTATCTGCGACCAACAGACAAAAAATTCAGTTACTGGAAAATGACTAATCAAATAAATTCAACTTTAGTTTTTTCCTTTTAAAGGATTTGTGGTGTTATCACTGTGTCCTCCTGCACAGAAGATGTTTTTGAGTTCTCTCCACTTCTAGCCATGTTTGTGCTGTTCCATAGAGATGCAGAACTTTAATTTTCAGTGAAAAATGTGAGGGAAAACATGCCCAGAAACTTGAACAGGACAGCCGACTGTGGACGAGTATTGCAGCATTTTCTCTTTCAGTGCTGCTCAAACACATCGGGAATCTTTAACAAAAACGCGTAACTGCCGCATGCGGAGTAATGAGATTTTAACTCCTTGATATCGTCACATTAAAGGGAAATCTGTCTGCTGCTTCGTCTGCTGTATTGAAATATAAGAAGATTTTGATTATTCACGGAGACAGATCACAGCTCGCTAAAACGCAATAAAACATTTTAATCTGGTCCTCGTGAGTGTTAATGGGCTTCATTCGGTATGAATGAGCTCCAAAGGCTGAGAGAGAAACGTCCATAAGATTGGCTCATTAAGAGAGTCTGCTTTCCACTTTGACACCTAATCAAGCTCCGTTGAGAAGCTTTGGCTTGTAGCGGGTTGATGAATTATTTGGTAACCAGCTGACACATGAAAAGGTGAGCTTCCCTCTTTGGTCAGTGTGGTACCTGACAGTGTTGACCATGTTTACTTTGTACACCTGGGAGTGTGTGCACTATAAATACTGCAGCTGAGGCAACCACCGTCCCCATAGGGATACAAGCGAGCTGCAGCCTCGTCTCCAACACTGACACATGTGAAGGGAAGATATTTAGCACAGTGTATGGTAAAGCTACATATCGCTCAATTTCCTCGTCCCTAATTAGGACCAAGCACATTATATCGTTCGATCAACCCTTAGATTAGAGCGGCTCAACAGTTATCATTAGAGAGCCTATTCTAATTCCTCCACTCGTCTCCGTTACCGACAGGGCTGACAAAATTAGTGCCCTGCTAATCCGAAGAAATGATTCCGACAGTGATATCCACAAACCTATTCAAAGTGACAAGCGGAAGGATCAGCGATGTGTTCACCAATATCTCTGTGCTTTTGTGGAAATTTTTGATGCTCCCAAAAGAGATTTTAACCAGCATCAAAAGAAAATTACAGTCACAGAAATGACAACAACTGAGAATAAATGTTAACTGGGCTCTCATTAACTCAAGCGTAATAGACGTTTTTCTTTTTCAAACCATTTCAAATTGCATCGAATACAATCTATGCAGGGTTTAAATTATTAAAATCTCTCTCTCTCTCTAATTTACACATATATATATATATATATATATATATATGTAAATGATTGAAACTTGAAACTCCTGTAGTCTTTCCTTTCCCACAATGCTTTAAAAAGTCGTTTAAAATATGAATATGATGTCAAAATGAAAGACTGCATTTGTGTTCTAAAGGTTCAGTGTTTTTAGAAATATTTGTCTGGTTTCTTTCTGAAATCAGTTTGTAAAATCTATCATAAAATTTAACTACAATTAAGCTGTTCCAAAGACTTAAAAAGTCCCTCAGCTTTTGTCACGAGACTGTTGACTTCAGCTGAGTGTCTACTGGAATCACGGATTTTTTAGTTCTTTACAGAGTCTTGTTCGAGCTAATGCTTAATTTTTGGTGATTTTTTTAAAAAAAAATGGCATGTAGTATAAAGTGATTTTGAGGAAAGACTGTAGATTTAACCTCAGTTGGTTACGTTTTCCTAATAAAACTGCAGATTCTACCTCTAATAAATACCATATTTTTAAATACTATGCTTTAGAAATGTCTTAAACCAGTATTCCACTGATTTAGTAGTGCACTTAGGCAACTCTAGAATGAACTGAGGTGGAGATATACTTTTAGTTCTTGGTGTGGCTCCAAAAAACTGAATCCTACATTTCCCATAATGCATTTTTCATTAGACCTCTCTTGCCGTGGTGTTTCATTGAAATTCATGTATAAAAACCACAAAAATCCCCTTGCAGACTCATAGTGATCAATAATAGCTTTTTTTTCCCCTACAAAATCTTCAGAAATAATGCCTTCATCATTATTTTACAGCAGTACGATTCTGTTGGAAGAATACAAACTCTGATTTTGAATGAATGCCCAGCTGTGAGCGCAGCCAAAGCAGGAAACTTCGCTCTTTTCTGGCCAGAGGCAAGAGCAGCAGCAGCAGCCACAGCAGCTGATAGGAAAAAAAAAAAACTAATCGGCTTCTTTCAAAATGTAAAATGTAGCCCTTTTTAATTCAGCACCCTTCCCTCCACTGCCTCTCATCTTCTCAGTTTGCTTCCCACTGGAACAGGGATGCCCAGGATCTGCCTGTCACCCTTGTTAACTCACCTCTCAATAAAACAAAAATAGCTGTGATGCCCGAGATACGTTTCATACCTGCAGCGGCTGTTCCTCACTGTCTTGTTTGCCTCTGAAAAGCCTTCAGAGGAGACGATCTGGGTCCTCAGAGTGCTGCCAAGTGTGGGCGTCAATTTGAGGTGTTGCTTGTCCTGTTTGAATGACAGCTGAGAGACACACTTGTTGGATGTTCAGAGAGAGACAGAAGCAGGCAGCCAGGAGACATTTAAAGAAGTGTGAAAAATGCGCAGCGCTGTGACCTTGTGCTACTTGTCAGGCTCGTCCAACGACTTGCTTTTTTCATGGAAATGTTTGTGACAGTGATATTTACAGACATGAGACTGCGCCGGGTGAGGGATTGGTTCTGTTTTAAGAGACAAATCGGTCCAATTTCTCTGTTAATAATAGTTCTTCTGAGAAATAGATGCAGGATTGCATCATGGCTGTCTGCTACGGCTGCTGTTCAAACAAATTTGTTTTATATCGAGCGTAATTAAACAACACTGGCTTTGTTCTTAGGGTGAACAATGAGACTTTTTCTGAGCTTTATCTGCACTATTTCCACTCAAAAGTAAAGCCTTTAGTGTGTGTTTGAGTGGTTGCATATTCGTCCTCTAGCAGCCGCTCTGGTTGGTGTTTGTGAGCGTGCCTGCCCGCTTATGTGCAATTTTTGTAATCTGTAAATGAGCTTACTAGCATGCACGCTTTTGATCCAGGACTTGCTCATTTTCTTTATTACAGCAGCGGTGGGATTTTTAGATTAAATATCATTTACCATAAATCTCTTCCCAGAAAAGTGAAACGTAAAACGCTTTTGTCTGGGCGGTATTTTCCGTAACGAAAGGGGGGTTGGGCTGATAAGGCCCTCACATCAGTTTTTGCAGGGCATATCAGCAAACAGGCTGGAGTGTTTGTTCAGGAGTGATTACTCTGTGTACCAAGAGCTTTAGCACATTAGCCGGCAACATTTGTTTTACACTTGTGCTTAGCAATGAGCTACCATGTTGACCATGTGTTGTTTCCTCTGAACGTCAGGATTCATGACAGTAGTTCGGTTAATTGTGGAGTTCAGATTCATAACGTTAGTATGATAATTAACCAACAAAACCAAAAAAAATGCCAAAAATGTGAGACTACTCAGATGGGAAAGCAAGAAAACACTAAGAATTTTTCAATTATCGGTATTAATTTTGCAGCTCAAGTCACGGTTAGCATAAATAATTTAAAGACAGCATGCTTTGTCAGTGAATTATTGTCTTTGCTTTATGATTTCTTTATATTTTGAAGGTTTATTTTGCTGTACTTTCTCCCTCGCTCCGAAATGTGTAAACTCAGTGTCCATCAGCAGGTGTTAACTTTATTTCCCATCATGCTCAGACTAGGAGCCCTTTGTGGTTGTGGTCACTTGCCAAGTAGCCTTATCAGTTCCTGCTGACAATCTTGAGTTTCCCCTCAGTCCAGATAATGAGGGAGGCGACTCAAACCGCATGTGTCCCACATTCACAAAACACTTAAAAAAAAACAGAGGATCCTCTATTAGAAACGAGTGTGTGATGTACAGATGAGTGGAACATTTTTACTTAGTGTGGACACATTTCTCAGCGTGATATGAAGTCCTGCACCTCTATGGAAACAGCACAACCATGACTAGAAGTAGAAAGAACTCAGAAATATATTTTGTGTAGTATCAAAAAGTTGTAATACCATAAATCATAAACAAAAAAAAAAAAAAAGAAAGATGAATTTCTCTGATTACCTCCCAAAAATAAAAAAAAATCCTGCAATTCACATATAAAACATTTTCCAAGTGCCCAAAGGTGTCTTGGTGTACATGGCATAGATATTTTACTATTTACATTTTTTATTTGTTTCCATACTTATCTCCTCTCTGCTCTGTGTAAACACAGCCTGCAGTTCAGCCCAGAAAAATCCCTCAATTTTTGTTGCAGGGCTGTTCGTCACAACTGAGTAACTAATCACTTAATGACTGATGAGAAGTGCAGAATTTCTTACTTTTTACAGAATCTAGTTAAAACAAACTGGTTAATTTTTGGCAGATTTTTTGCATTAGATGTGTAGAACAATGGGATTTTGATTAATTATCACAATTTTGAACTCAGATTTGGTTCATTTCCCAAGCATCACAGATGAGTAGTTTAAGGACCGTGTAAAAGTTGAATATCTGACTATTCTTTCTGTTTTCACAGTTTGTGGCTCTGATAAATGGTGTCATTTTGGCACCTAACAAGAAAAAACATGCTGTTTAAACCCGGTGACAGATTTTGGGGTACAGGGAGTTAATGTGTGACCAAATGGTGATTCCTTGTTCTCATGTTTTTTCATTTCTAGCAGACATGGCACTAGAAGTCCACTATTGCCTCCTACCATTAAAAAAACAACAATGCATTTGTTTTTTTTTGCAAACGAAAGCGATGAATGTGTTTGATTGCATGTAGAGCAGAGAAGTGAGATCTTATCACTCACTCGAGACGCAGTGTTACGTCAGGTGTGAACCGACGTACTTTGAGCTGTCCACGTGTGATCAGATTACCCATGACACATGTTACTACCAGGTGTGAACAATGAAAATGAAGACATGAGTTAAAAAGAGCTGCGCTAAAGAGGGAAAGTGATGCTATGAGCTGGCAATGGTTTGTTTTCATCTGAGTCAGAAGTGCACTGGCTTTCCGGGAAGGTTTGCGTTGTTTACCACTGGAGCAAGAACTGGGTCTGCACGAGTCTCTCTCTCTCTCTCTCTCTCACACACACACACACACACACACACACACACACACACACACACACACACACACACACACACACACACACACACACACACAGACCAGTGAGTGGTTGCTTAGTAAGTGCCAGGTGCATATTTTTGTGAATGAGAGGGCTGAACTTCCAATTTCTGCATGTGAAAAATTAAAAATTAACACATTCCACGTACACTATCAGAAGACACGTCTGCAGCAGGACATAAACTGTGTTCAGATTAGGTTTTTACTGCTTTATTTTGCAGGGTCTGTGTGGGCGGGAGCTCCTTTGATGGCTCTGAACTGGTGAACTTGACACAGTGCTCCTTTCCTCGAAGGCTCAGCGGTATCTAGGTTACAAGCGCCTGTTCTAGGTTTACACAGCCTGGAAACAACACAAATCAGCGAGGCAAATAAGATAAAGGAAAATAAACACTAATCAGGCGGGTCAGGAGATTGCGCTGTTTAGGCTGTTAGCCAAAGATGAAATAATTCTCTGCAGGACTTGGACATCTGTAGATTTGTGGCATTAAATGTACATGATTTATTGTGCAAACTAGTCTAGCTGTGACGATTTAAGTCGGTTCTGTTGGTAAACCTGCAAGTTTCAGTCTTTATTTCTTAACTGTATGACACAAATACAGCACATTAGCTTTTTTGCTGTCATTGTTAACTCTAAATCGAGGTATACAGTATGCGATGACTGTAAAGCTTGTATTTCATGTGCTTAACACTTAAACTAGGAGCATAATTTGTTATAGCGCAGAACACAAGTGTTTCTCCATATAATGCAGTTCAGTTCGGCAGCACCACAAACTGCTATCATGATCATAAAGTTGATTCAACACCTCTGTAAAACATTTTGAACAAAAACAGAACATTCAACCCTCCATGAAGATAGATTTATTGCTGTATTAAGCTGCATTCATTTTATCTCGCAGACTTCCTATTGAGCCCAAAATCATTTTTACATACAGTACTGCATTCTGGGTTCAGGGAAGAAACATAACAGAATGTTCTCGTAACTTTCTGTCATTTGAACTTTTGAACTCAGATAACTGATTAAATGTGTAATATCATATCTGCATGGCTTAACTGCATCAAATCATTTGAACTCCACTAAGCCAGTGTCTGCTACTTTGCTAAGCTAGGATAGTTCCCTCTTAGCAGGTATAGATTAGCGTGTTGCTCTGCATCCTATATATAGTGGCAGTCAAGTTGTATTTAGCCGCTGTATTCACTGAATAACTGAGATGTCAAATAATAGAAAGGATATTTTCAGTTAGCTACATGGAAATAGTAGATCCATTTAGCTTTTGCTAGCAGTGACTAGATTAACTGCATTATTTCGAGGTTGAATAGTCGAATATTTCCTCTAATGATCAATCAAAAGCAGTTACTTTAGAAGGATATTATTGAAAATCTAGGCCTCAAAGTAGAAAGTGTGCACCTGTGTTTTTCACTTAGTGTAACTGCATAAACATGGTAGTAAAATGACCTGCAAATGCAAGAACCTTTTCATTTTTGGTGTGTGGGCTGTGACTGTCTACACACCTGCATCATGGCTTCTCATTGAAAAGAATTGCCAAGCTTTTGGCTTGATACAGCAGTTATCAGTGGAAATCATAGTTTCTCACAGCTCAGACAGTGTGAAGGACACTTCAAAACGTCAACCTCTCTGGATAGCGTGTAAGAAAAAACCCTTGTATGCTCTTTGGCACAAAATTGCAAGGTAAAGTGTTTTTTAAAGAACATGAATAATGAATATTGAGAGGATATTGTTTGGTCAGAGGAGGCTAAGATAAATTTGTTCAGCATCTTTGGTGTGAACCTGGTCAGGACTATCACAGTGAACGCACAGTCCTGACAGTGAAACTGGCCAAGTATGTAAACACTTTTGGGGTATTTTTCGGAAGAAAGGTAGTGACACGGTGCATCCTTCGCAAATAACAGCTGAAAAACAATAGTCTCCAAAGAATGGCTGCAGAAATCTGGCATCCTCCATACTGAGAAGGATTGAATCTACCATCTAAAATAAAGGCTGAACACTCACTGTTGAAAAGATAAAAAATCTTTAATCCTAGTAACAGACGTTGGTTGCTTTGAGTTCCTATTGGGGGCCTGTATTTTCGTTTAGTAAATCTAAACTACTAGTTTTGAATGTTTTAGCTTAGAAATAATGCAGTTACTATAAGGTGATGCAATGCTGAGTCGTTTGACATTTAAGTGATATTTCATAGAGGTGGGCCCACTTCTGTCGTATGCTGAAAAAGCATATGTTTAAAGTATTGTAGGCTGTATTTTTGAGCACCAGTTTGAAAGAGACTCATGCAGACTCTTCTGTGTGTAATTGTAAGTGCACTTTGACAGTCTGGTCAGAAGGGAATTTTGGCAGAGATGTCGAGGGACTGCTGCTGACGTAATCATACTACCGTCAAGGTAGTGACACGCACATACATACCCAGGTGTAGGGTTCTTCCCCTCGCTGATGTGGGATAACCGTCTCATGTGACACAGAATGCTGTAACTTACTACAAGTGTTACACTGAAGCACAGTTTTTACTGACGTCACCTTTTAGAGATAGATCCCAGAGGTGCACCTTGATGATTGTGACCTCGTTCAGAGTTGTCCCTGCTCGTCTTCACAGTCCTATCTACATTATTGATAAAAACGAATCCCAAAGATCGTGACTAGTTTCCTGCCTTTGGCTTTCATACTTTCAAAGTAATTGTTGTCGTGACCAAAAATTAATCTTGGAAGTGTATGAGGGCAGGCTCTAATAAAATTGAGCCTCCCTCACACTCACCCTGCTGTTCTATGTTGCCTTATTGTACAGCAGGGAGAGTAAGATTTCATTTTTGCTTGAAAATTTATGTTTTGTTGCCTCGTGATTTCAGATTGTCAATTCTAAAAAGCAGCCACTTTTGGTGTTTATCTCTCCAGAATAATTTAGTGGCACATTTGAACCATTTTTGGGACTCACTCCTGTCTTTGACAAACACTGCAGTACAGTATGCACACAGGTCTCTGGATGGCTGTAAGTCTATATTATGGATTTGCTTTTTATTACACCTGCCAGATACTATTAATGGGGAAGCACAGAGATTTAATGAACAGACTTGGGACTGGAAGATCAGCCGCTTGCACTGGCTGATAAAGGGAAAAAGTGAATGAGTAGGGCGTTCCTCTGTTCCCAGTAAGAAAAAGTATAGAAACGGAGGTGCCCTTAAGCAAGAAACACGACCCCTAACTGATCGTCACCTTCTGAAAAGTTCACAAAATGAAAGTAGAAGTGTCTCTGCAGTGGTTCCTGTCGAGATGTGAATGTGAGGACAAAGTTCAAAGGTGGTTCATGCATTATATTCCCATTTCTCCCATCACACCTTCCCCTTTTGCTCCTTTCAGTGACCCCTTTTCATCCTCTTCTCCAAATGCATGCAATCACGCATGGCACCGCTTAAATCCAGAGATGGAGGGGTTAAAAGCTTTCACTGCAATAAAGAGGGCCCGGCTTATCCCTGAGTCTATTTTTAGCAACGCGCACACAAGATATGGGCACGTGCATGCATGGTGAACAAACAATCATTATTTTTGGTCTCCCATGTTGATTCTCCTCTTCACGACTGAGCGATTTGTTGCCGTGTGGCGGCTAAAAATGGAGCACGGGACGAGTGCACGCATGACACAACCGCTGCCTCTTTTGTGCGGCGGTCATTGTGATAGATGCATGGCGTTTGTGCGCTGTCCACTTGTGCTGACACGTTGTTTCTATCGCACAAAACCAAATTACGAAAATGTGGCAGATTGCAAAACGCACTTCGGCGGCGTGTTCCCACAATGCCGCACCCTCTCTCTCCCCCATGCTCAACCCGGTAAACAGAGATGAGGTTCCAGCCAGCTAGACACCTCTGCCCTCCCATGTGCCGCCAACTTGGCTGGACATGACTAGCAGTCCATCCCAGAACAAACCCAAGGGGAGTCTTGTGCAACAACTGACCCCCTACATGCACAAGCTCCACTTTGTCCTTGTGCAAATGAAGCACAGCACCCATCTCGCCCTCCTGCACCCATCCCCCCCTCCCAAAAAATACCCAATCATGGCATTTACACAGGGAGTGTGTCCCGGTGCATTAGAAAACCTCTGTTTTTAATTGGACAAAGACAGAGCAGAGTGAACATGAGCTAATGAAAGGAATGGGAAGCATCTCTTGTCCCTGTGTCTGGTCCCAGCCGAGAAACGGGATACACTGTGTTCTGCCAACGAGCTGTCAGCGGCAATTATGGTTTACACTGCTGCCTCGGAGCCCTATCCTTGTGGCTTTTGACATGCTGCTCCACCGTGCTTGACACAAAGCATGGATGTCTGACCAGGGCATCAAGGAAATGCTGCTGTTACACAAGCGGATCATTGGTTGGAGCCATACAAGCACTTGAAACACAAAATATACCAACTATCAAATGTTTGCACCTGTTACTCTGAATGCATAGTAGGTGCAGAGCAACTGTGAAGTCTCATATTGTAGGCGTTTGTTGTTGTAGGGCATTAGGCCCAGCTACCAAGACTTGACGGTTGCACCACAAATCTCCTAGCAACCATTAAAAATCAACAAAGATTCACTAAATACATGAAAACCATTCTGGATGAATCAAAAGTGGCACAGACAGGACAGTTTAATAATTTATTCATGCCATGCTTTGGGCAAAAGTCAGGCACTCACTTTTCACAGATCAACTTGTGGTCATGCATTTGTCTGGCACTGATGCCTGAGAGCTGCCTGAACATAACAGTCCAGGCTGTCAGAATCGGCTTGAAAAGCTTGTTTTAGTTTAAAAAATGGTAAAAACTACACAATTTGTCAGAGCTTCTAACTGTAAAAACAGAAAAAAATCATCTGACTTTCAACTTTCCGACAATCTTTCAACTTTATCCGTGATATTAGTTGGAAAACTTAATTAAATTTGGAAATTAGCACAAATTTAAACACAGTTAAAGGAGAAATCCAGAAGCAGGAAAGTAGAAAAACAAAATTTACAGATGCAATTTCTGTGCTTAATAATAAAATAAAAATGAGTTTTGACCAATTAATAACATTTAATTACAGTTTTTAGTTTAAGCTGAAAATGCAGGATAGTTATTTACAGTTGGTCAGTTTTGTTTCTATTCTTAAAAAGCTGCATCCAAAATTATTATTATAGTCGATTTATATGATATTTTCTTTTATGTAAAATCTTGTGTCTGTTCAGCAGCAGATTTAAAGTCAGAGTGAAAATGTTTAGTTTTGAACACATGAAACGCATATTCATGAAAATGCATCAAGACGTTTCTTCAACCTGTAAAATCCTTCAAAAACTTCATTAAAACAATTTTTTTCTACCTATCTCATCTAAAAATTTACCCAAAATTAACAGTTTGCAGTCACCAGATTTTTTTTATTTGAAAACATAAAAATTCTGCACTACCTTTTACAACCATGACCTCATTAGAGATTTGGCTACAAGTTTTTGGCTGAACTGCAGGCTGTGTTTACACAAAGCAGACAAGAGACAAGTGTGATAACTGTGTAAAACTCTATGTAGTACAATACACACTACTGTACCTGATAAGTATGTAGAGCTCATATTATTTACAGTAGCGGTAACACTTGTAGGAAAAATGTTGTACATGTTGATTTTTTGTACATGGAAATTTTTTTTACAGTTTGTAGCTCTGAAAAATGGTGTAATTTTGGTGTTTAAAAAAAAAACAATACCCTTTTTAAACCTGCAAACAGGTTTTGGGGTTCCAGTAGTTGGGAATCTTTGGTTTTCATGTGGATTGTTGAAGTTCGACAGTTACATCTGAACACATGTGCTTTTATGAATACCTATGCTAAAAAAAAACACTGAGGCTGACTCCCACGTGAGTTTTAGTAACTTTGTCGGTGTATTTCTTGTTTCAACATCTACGTAGGTTTAATTTCTCAGTCTCTTCATTTAACTTCACCTCATGACTTGTGTGTCTTTCGGATGTGCAGCAGACACCCACGGGTTAATTGCCAATTCCCAACTAATTTGTGATTTTATATCAAATGACGCCATTCACAGAGAGGCACAAAGAAGTGCTCAGACATCACCCCAAATCGCATTACCACTGTGTTTTCCCGTCTCCACCAGCATGAAATGAGGGTCAGATGGTTGCTTCCGACTGTTCACGGGACGCAAACTGGTGGAGGCTCACACAGGGGTCACCCATTCTCTTTTATCAGTGGCCATGACGTCAGCCGGTGCCCTCGGGAAGCAAATTTGCGACCCAGAGGAAAAGGCTCTTCAAGGAGAGGCGTGTTTGATTAATCGTATTGTTCCTGTCTGGTTCACCTTGCCTACTGGAGTCACCCTGGACGAAGCAGCCAGAACGGAAGTGCACTGAATGTAATGAGGCTGGAGCATCCTTCCTGTCTTTCTCTGTCACTGTCTCTCTTTGTAAACGCCACGGCGGCACAAGCCGACATCTCATTCTCATTTCTCCGGCTTAACAAAGGCCTCTGTCAACATGCAGTATGCCGTCCATGTCAAGACCGGGTCAAGTTTTCCCATCTCTGCACACAGAACTGCATTGAGCACTGCAGTGGACGCAGCTCTCCGCCGCTCGGTTCGCTCATTACTCCCGCATCCTTCCACATTTACAGCGCCGATCATAACATGCGTGTTTTCAACGAGCGGTAGCTGCATTAGCTTGAGTTGACTGACTCTCCGCCCGAGGGTAGCTGAGGCTATTTATAGCTTCCCGTCTCCCGATGCTTCACCCAGTGGGACCGAGAAGATAGGAGGATGGAGAAAAAAGAGAGAAAGAAAGATACGAGGGAGGCAGGGAGGGAGGAAGGAGGGAGCTGGAGGAGGAGGAGGGGGCTGCTGGGTAACTAGGCTACATTTAAGATTGATGGACCCTGTTGCCAAGGTATAGGGCACTTCTCTTCTGCCAGTGTGTGGCGGTTGTATATGAGGTTTGTTGCTTCATTGCGTTGCTCTCCTCCGCTGTCTGCTGCTCTGATGTTCACACACACCTATGCTGCCTCCACGTGTGTGTCAGGTATCAACCGTGCGGTTTGGACTGAAAGCTGATCTGCTTTGTCTAACTAACCACAGACAAAGACATCCATCCCCCTAATTCCCAGTACTTAAGTCGGAGATGTAAAGCGGCTACCAGCAATTTGTGTAAAAAAAGGGCGTAGAATTACTCCAAGCCACAGGTGTCATTACGCACAGATGCACCTCATTTCCATTGCAAAATGCAGCCGAGTGTGTGTCATTTGAATGAGCTCGTCTAGAGATATCAACTGTCATTGATGCGGATCGGTTTGTTTTTGGAGAGGCAGGGATGTGTGTTCTTGCAGTATTTCCTCGCGTTTTACATACGCCGTGCATATATATGAGACCGCACATCCTACCTGTCTCGCAGAAGTTCGAATTTGAATGAGTTGTGTTAGTTTTTTTTATCACCGGTGAGAGGATAAACCCGTGTGTGTTGAGTTTTTCCAGCAGGACCAAACGCAAGTCCACACCCAAGTCCTCGCAGGGTTTGGTGCATCAGGGGGGTGCAGCCATTCATGCAAGGTGGTGTGAGACAAATACACACACATAATCAGTGCAAAATGCATCCTCCAGCTTCATGGCTAATTAAGTGTGTGTGTGTCTGTGTGCATGTGCCAGTCTGGTCCAGAGAGAATTCCAGAAATAGATCGTGCACAGTGAGACGCTCGCCTGTTTTCCTCTCTTTTATTCCTCCAAAGGGATTTTACATGGGTTTTCATCTCACATCCAAAGGAATAATTGCATGTTTGCACGCCTCAGATGTCTGTAAGCCTTGTGCTCAGAATATATATGGATCAGGTGCTTGTGATTACTAAAAATACATGATACATATATAGAATGTGCAGTTACACGTTTGTGTGTAGTCTCACTGCATGTCAATTCCATCCTCCTCATTCCTCCCTTTTTTTTTGCGCCGTTTCGTTGTTTTTCCTCCATCTTTCCATCGCCTCGTCCTCCTCTCTCCCCTCCTTACCTCTTCTTCTTTCTCTCCCCTATCCCCCTGATGCTTCCTCCTCCTCCGCCTCCTCCTCCTCCACCAACCCCTCTCTGTCGCTCTGCTTTTTATAGCCATGTCTTCCCAGGGCTCGGCAGCTACAAAAGCCTTTTCATGTTGCCACTATAATTACAGCCTACACACTTGCACACACATGCATACGTGCGCACACACACACACGCGGGAGCGCGGCACAGTGTGTCTTTGTGTCTGCATGTGTGTGCGTGCGCCGCATGTGCTGTTATACACAAAAGGGTGAGCTATTTTTACCTCTCTCCCTCTCTCTCTCCTCCTCTCCATCCCCCCTCATCCCTCTCTGCTGCTGCTGCCAGCCACATTTGCTATGCTGAGCACAGGCAGTATCAGTCAAGCCCCAACATCTCTGCTCTCGCACGCTGAACTCACACACAAGCACACACAAGATCTGATGAGCGCTTCTCCCTCGTTGTCCCTCCAGCTTGTTCTAGAGCTCCTCTGCAGCCAGGCACCTCTGCAAACCCACAGCTCGCTGCTTCACTGGTCATGGATCAGGCAGTTGCTCAGGTGGTGGTAGCGGCGCCGCGGCATGTGCTCGCCGCCGTGCAGATGACCTGAAGCCCGCTCACTCGGACTCTGTGGTTTTCACTGCCTGATTTAGCAGGTTCGTCGCTGGAAGCTGGTCTCAATGTTGCGGACCATATTTGAAGCGGAATGTTCTCTCTCTCCCACAGAGGGAATCCTGGGAAAGGAGCAGCCGCTCGAGGTTCTGAAGACATCGGCGCTCAACCACATCCCAACAGGTAGGACGCTCTGCATGTTTGTTTGTGTGGATGCGAGCGTGCACGAGCTCCTATGAACCAAAGCCTGTGTGTGTGTGTGTGTGTGTGTCTCACAGTGTGTGTGCACAGACGTGATTTCACTATTAACCACATCCCGAGTGACTTTGCATGCATAGGTGTTCCCCACTTTAAAGATCTGCCCCTTTGTAGCAGCACTGTGGCAGCGAAAACTCCCAAACATGATTTGTCCAATTGGTAGTTGATATGTTTGAGAAGAGACCACGCTGCTTCTTCTATGTTTTATTTATTGCAGTTGTCTTACAGTGCCATTTTGTTGAATGAAATTCAGCGGTCTGAATGTCGGCACTCTGTTTGTGAGCTCACATTAAACTGTTATCAGATGTCTCCAGAGGAACGCCTGCCAAAAATATACAGCAAAACAAGCTATTGTGCATCTCGTTGATGTGTTTGATTCTGAGACAAGTTCTGGAGACAGTTAAATCATCCCAAGACAAACCAAAGCTATGTTTTTGTGGACTGAGATTTCTGTCTCTGCATCCCCAACTACTCCAGAGTTCATCAAATCAAGATGAATTCTGTATTTAGAATCGCTTTCTGTGAATGAAAATGCAGATGCATCATCGGCGTCAGGAAGAGGAAGCAGTATAGAAAGAGGCGAGGATACAGAAATGAAAGGGGCACAGATGGAGATGAGGTAATCTGAAGGAGAAATGAGTCTGAGGTAATATATGCATAATGCATTATATTAAACTGCTCTGTGTGTTTCATTTTTACACCACTGAGAACAATTTGGATTTTCCCCATAGATGAATTTTCAAAACGAAACGGCAGAAGTGCGATTCATAATTCGCTCCCCATGCTGCTCTCTCTGTTTCTGTGATTTCACAGAGCAGCATTGAGGAGGTCGGTGCTGTTAACCACTCGAATAGCAGCAATCTCACACATCCTGTTGCTGTAGGAGAACAAATAAACAACAGCTCAGTTTAATCTTTACTTTGACCCGAAGCATCTCACTCTCGTAGCAAACCATCGCAGGCTTCACATGTTCTCTCATGTTGTTGGGGTTATTTTCTATGTGCCTCTGGCTAAGCTGATAAAATATTGAAATCCACTGGAGTGACTTCATCAGATATTCTCCAAATCTGTTGTCTTGGATACAAGAGCTGCGAGGGCATCCACGTCGGTAGTGTTTGTGACCTGGACCGTTTAGTTGTTGTGCACCTGTCTAAGAGCATTTACCGTGTACTCAGCTGCATCCTTTCACTACAGCTTGGAAAATGCAAATGCTGCAGTGCCTAAGTAGTGACTGGTTTGTCATCTAGTCTTCATGCAATCAGATGCTGGTAGATGCATTTACGACATGCTGTGTTTTCTTTGGAATGCAAAGCCGTGGTCGTTGCACCTGCACGGAGCTACATTACACACCTGAGTTTGGTTTTACACAAAGTAGTCCTGGTTGTTTTAAATGCAAATGCTTCTTTGGCACATTGAACTTTAGTTCGGATGTGTTTAACCGATAATTTGACCTCAGGACAAGTTTGCAGAAGCCTAAAGTAAAGATCAGACAACTACCAACATTGTCTGGCTCAGGCTTCTGATTTGTGAGGATGTTTGTTTGTCTTATGTGGTCGTAAGTTCAGTATTTTGGATTGTTAGTTGGAAATGTCAGGTCATTGTTTTTTTTTACTGTTTTCTGACATTGCATAGACCAAACATTAAAATGAGAAATTACAAAGTTAATGTTAGTTCTGTTTTAGCTCAATCTAAAGTACCGCTTGCTATTTTTTGTGAGCCTCTCAAAGCAACACTGTGTAACACTGACTGAGCAGCAGCAGCAACAGCGGCTCCTGTGGCCACAAGTGGTAATTACAGGATTCTGATGCATTAAATTCTGCAGGATTCTAAGTCTGAGTGGTTAATATTACGCAAGACGGCCTCTCAGTTGTTCATGCAACAAACACAGAATCAACATCTCAATGAAAAACAACAGTTTTACTGTCCACAGCACCTGGCAGCTTTGTGTTCCGTCTGTTTCAGCTGAATAAAACTAGTTTATGCAACGTTAGTTTACTTTTACTACTTGCCCTCTTGATTTTAGGAAACAGTATCATGAAATGAGGTGATGTTCATACTAAGAAGAACAATCTAGCCTCTTCTTTTAGCTCACGGGAGGCTCATAGTTGGTGTGTTTGATGCGTAGAGCCTGACTGATACTGTTATTTTCAGGCTGATATTGATGCAGATTTTTAGGGAGAAAAAAATCTGATATTGATTTATCTGCAGATATTATTTATAGTATATATATATATATGTTTATATATAACTTTGTATTGAATGCTGCTTCACTCTGCACCACCATCTGCTCAGCTGTGATAAGTACTCTGCTACATGCGCTGCAGACAGTAGTGAGTGATGAAAAGAATAGGAGCTGCTCTGCTGGACAAACTGTGTGATGACAGTATTTCTAAATGACCTCAAGCATCTTTTTTTCCCATTGTGTTGCCTGCAAAAAAAAAAAAAATCATACTGGACAATATTTATACCAATACAGATTTATCATTAAAAGGCCAATATGGGCTGATAATGTTAGCCAATCAGTTTGTTGTGCACTTTTTCTGTGAGATCGTACCTGATCACCTGAGTTATTTAGTGCAAGAATCGAAGTTTTCCAAATCAGTCTATTTTGAAAGTTAATTACAAGCTAGTGTTTAAGGTAAGTAGTGTAGCTCTAAATGTGTGAATTCACTCTTTTATGTCATTGTAAATCAAATATACGATGGAATACTTTTCAAAAAATTCTGACATATGATAGAACAATTGTATTAATAACAAAACTGATAATAAATTTGTAGATTACAAAAATACTCTTTGGATGTATGTGGTAACTTTTCTATCTGATCTAAATTCTCGGTCTCTTTGCATTGGGGAGTAGAAATATTACAATCACTGCATGACTTGAGGCTAAATGTGCTTAAGAAACATAGTGTTAACTCCACTCAGCTGAACACAGCTTTGCTTTAAAGTGTTGCTCACTATCCTTCGTTCCTGCGTCAGCCCGGCCAGTGAACTGTGACGTGCTCGATTTAAGGCCAGAGGCTGAGATGAATTTGTGCACGTACAGCACCTCAACCTTCACATGTCAGCCCCCCTGCAGGTCTGTTATGTCTCCACCTCGCATTCACCCGTCGCCTTCCTCCTGAGCTGTGGCGCTGCACAGCCTCCTATGATGTCATTAAGACAGCGACAAGTCCGAGCTTGCTTTTGGCAGAACAAGACTCGCTGCACCTCCACACGTTCCCTCCACCACGCCCTCCGTTCTCCACCCTGTCAGAGCTCTGAATCGTTTTTTCACCGTCACGGTGGTTATTTAGGACAAGGAAAGCAGCAGATACCCATCTGACAAGCTGGAAATCATGTCATGTATGAGAATAGGGCCAAAAAACATTTCTGTTGATTGTGGAAGGAATGAAATAACAGTTTCAGCTCTAAACTGATGTACATGCAAAAAAGCACCACGTATGTTTAAAAACATACAGGTATTTTTAGTTTAGCAGAATCTGCTGTTGAAACATTTCAGAAATGTTTGTTTTATGCACATATACACAACCTCGCCATTTAAGTGCATCCATGCAATCTTATGCAACAGCTCTGCCATTAATTCCACTTTTACAAAGCATCTGCATTTTCATTTTGTTGGTGTTTTAAAAAAGGTCATCATTCCACTTTAGTTTTGTGCTTGTCAGCGGGGTTGGATAAAATATTTTAATTGGAATATAATCCAGTACACTACCACTACCTACTACGACATCAGCAACAGACCTAAAGTAGAAACATTACCTCTGTGATAACAAAGAAACTTCATAAAAATAGAATTTATGGCAGATCGGTTATATTAGATAGGTGCATGTAATAAAATGACCAGTGAGTGTATTTGTGTGCTGCAGCCCAGAACTCAAAAATGTTTTTTGTGCAGTTTAACAAAGTTATAATGCCGTAAATCACAAAAACATGAAATGAGAAAAACTGAATTTCTCTCAGATATAGACAAAAAAGTGTTACCAATACTGAGGTCACCTTACATATGTTACATATTTTACAACTTAGATATTTATTTGTTTCCTTACTTGTATGTTATCTACTTTGTGTAAATACAGCCTATAGTTCAGCCCAGTTTGGCTGAAAGCGCCCTGAATTTTTGTCAAGTGACTGTTGGTTGCAGCTGAGTCACTTGTACACAGATTTTTTTTAATTTTGACCAAATATCAAGATTTTAAGCTTTTGTTTGATAGATTTTTCCCAACAAAACCAGTTTAGCAAATACAAAGCGCATCAATGACAATAAGAAACACACAAAATAAATGAGGGAATCCACTAAATCAGTAGCTAGTACTTTGTAAAAGTACAATAAAATGTAAAAACCTTTTTCTTGGCATATATCAACTGATATTGTTTGTGTCTGTAAACGGACCAGCGATGACTCCAAGCTTGCTTTTTGCAGAACAAAACTTGCTGCACCTTGACACGCTCCCGCCACCGCGCCTTCCTCACTCCTTCCTTCACCATTTTTTTAAGAGGTCACGGTGCCATTTTGGAGCAAGATCACAGTCAGTCTCCGCTGCGAGCCTTGCCACCAGAAAAAACTCTTACCGTCTCCAACAGTTTGCGCTCGCGTGGGAACAAAATGTGTGGTATTATAGAGTCAGCAGGAGAAGGAAACACCAGCTGATGCTCAACCAGCGCATCCACAGATGTGCCACTTGTTGCCTCTCATCTCATCCTGCTGCTAAATTCACGGTGAAACCTTGTGCAGAATATCCGCTCCTCTTTGTCGTTTCGTTGTTTCGGAATAAAACCCAAGCAGCTCTGCTCAGTATGACATCTAATAGGCCTAACGAGTGAGGAGCTCAGGCAGTCAGACTGTGGGATATACACTCGGCAAACCAAGCCTCAAATCAGAGACGCCAGCCCTCCGCATTGTCTGGTATAAATAGATCTGGAATTGGAGCCAGAAGAGTTGTGGAGAGTGCCCGAGGGGTTGTAAACAGATTGTGATTTGTTGCGGGGAGATGGAGGGAAGAAACGTGGGAGGGAGCTACTGAGGGGAGAAGGACAGAGCAGGGCCGGAGGATAGGGCATGGAGATGGGAGAGCAACCTGCTGAGAGGGAAGGTGAATAATTTCATATCATCAGAACAGAAGTGCTTCAAAAGAGGAGACTAACCCGTAGTGATGTCACGAATGCACACATGCTGATGAGACATTCTTGTGCGACGTTGTTTAAATTATAAATTGTCAGAGATTCCCCCTCATGCTTAAAAAATGTTCCATACCAGCCTTAAGGAAACTTTGAAATGTTGAAAGGAAAGCGGTGAATAGGAGCAGCAGTGTGAGGTCTCCACTCTGAAGTCTGAGCTCAGTCGGGCCTCAGATCCAGTCGGAAACTTGTCCTCAGTTTGACAAACTGGAATTGAAGTGAAGTCCTTGACAAACGCGTGTTGATGCAGGTGAAGTTGTCAGTTGTGTAAGAGTCCTGGAAGCTCCTCAGTGTCCCCTGAGACGACACGTTTCCCTTTGTTTTGGTTCTGAGCTAGTGCCCCCATTTTATCCTCTATCTGGCACACATCAGTAAACTGAGGTACGCGTTTGACGTCAGCGCTTGTATTCAAAGATGTGCTGATATCAGAGTTTATCTTTTTCAAGAGGCAGTCATGTTGGTCTCGTAGGCATCTCATCAGTCACACGTTTGTTAGACCCTGCTCGTGCTTTGTCATGCATGCTTAGTTAAATTTGTGTTGTGTCTGTCTTGACATTATGAGTCGTTCTGCTACTGGAGTGCATTTTATTGAGCTTTACCAGTTGCTGGGCTGCAACTCACTGTTATTTCCATTATTGATGAATCTCCTCAATATTTTCATCAAATATTTGGTAAAAAATGTCATAATAAGGAAAGATACCTGTCATAATTTGTGATTTACCTGTCTGAACCTTCAGCAGTTTCTTGGTGTTTTTTCTTCCTGCCAGATTTTCACTCACTGTGACCTCATTTTTCACTGCAGTCTAAACGTGACACTTAATGACCTCCGACCAGAACTTGTGTTTAAAATAAGCCTGAGGCCCAAATTGTGTGTTTGTTGAAACAACACAGACATCTAGTGTGCTCAATTTGTGTCACCCATTTATTAGTCTATAATTATTCATTATGAAAATTCTTCAAAATTTGCATCCTTATGTGTGACATTGAATGTAAACAAAGAATCCAACATTGGTTTGTGCCAATTGGGACCTCAGCCAACTCTGAGATGTCACTGAATCAAAATATAATTGTGTTTAAAATAAAATAAGCAACAACAGACAATTATCTAATACTTGGGATTAATTTTATCATAAAACATCTGTGGAGCCACCCTGCAGGGAAAGTCCTTACTCTGCTTCACCTGAAACCATTTTGTGGTTTTATTTGTTTGGAAAATGCAGGCAAATTCCAGGCCGAGGAATTTAAGCGTGCAGTATTAAAACCGCACAAGAGAGGGAGGAGGAAGGGGGAGATGGTTATTATGAGTAGAGCAGGGGAGGCCGAATGGGACGCATGGGAGAGGAGATATTCAGCGTGGAGGGTTTTCCTTGGCCTCAGAAGTGAGGAAAGCAGGTCGAGTGGGGGAAAGAGCAGAGTGGGTAAAGAGAGAGAGAGAGAGTGTGTGTGTGTGTGTGTGTGTGTGTGTGTGTGTGTGTGTGTGTGTGTGTGTGTGTGTGTGTGTGTGTGTGTGTGTGTGTGTGTGTGTGTGTGTGTGTGTGTGTGTGTGTGTGTGTGTGTGTGTGTGTGTGTGTGTGTGTGTGTGTGTGTGTTGTGTGACGTCGGTTCCTGGAAAAGCAGAGGGCTGCAGAATAAACAGGCTGCATGCCTGAGACTGCCCTGTGATGTCACCACTGGGCAAACCAGGGACGAGAGAGGCAGGAAGAAAGACAGGAGAGAGAGAGAGAGAGAGAGACGCCCATCAGATTAAAACAAGAAAGGCGATGAACGCGGAGCCAAAAGTGACAGAGGCTGAGAGCAGAAGTGTTGTCATTCCCTGTAACCGACTGAAGGCTAGAAGGGGAGGATAAGGAGGAGAGGACGGAGGAAGGAGGCTGCTCAGAAAGAGGAGGAGAGCACTGATGGGTACGACAGCGAGGATTTCTCTCTCTGCCTCTTTTGTGTGTGCGAGCAGTTAGCCAGATGCCACATTAGGTGTGTGTTTGTGCGGCAGCGAGTGTGCGACACTGTTTTTGTTGTGTCAGGGACTCAATATCCATAGAGGAACATTTTGTACAGGGGAGAGTGTGGAGAGTTATGGATTTGCATTAGCCAAGATTGGTGCTTTGACAAGTGCAGTTTTCAGTCGTAGTCACATCTTTCTTGTTCTTTACGAGGACCCTAAAATACGCGTCTTGCTTCTGTGCTTTCTAACACCAATGGATAGAAAATGAACAGAAAAATATCTAAAAATCTACCTTAATCCACCAGCAGGCACCCACAACTCCTAAATTATCTTAACTCCAAGCAGTTTTTATTTTTTCCTGTCATATTTTTTCTCACTGCGGGTCCTGCAACTAAAACTTGAAATAGAGACAGCTCAAAAATGTGTTTTTCCCACTTATAATAGCACACTTATAATAGCTGAAAATCATCAAACATAAAAAAATGTGTTTAACAGAAATGAAAAAAATCTGCCATGACTAGGAAGAGAGAAATGTCAAACATGTTTTCTGTGCAGTATAACAACATTTTAATGCCATAAATTACATAAAATTAAAAAAAAAAACATCAAAAAAAATTTGCCTGAAGTTGAAAAAGTGGAGTCAACATGCTGAAGTGCCCACACATGTCAAAATACTAGAAAAATTGCTATAGATATTTTGCTACTTACATTTTCAATTTGTTTCCATATTTGTCACCCCTGCTCCTCAAATTTTTATGCACAATTGTTGGTTACAGATGAGTGTGTAATTGCTTTACTGTGACCCAGAATTTTTTTGTTTTAAGGATTTATTTAGTTTCATTTGGAAATTCTTCTTCTTTTATTTTTTAATGAAACATGTTCAGATTTTTTTTTTCCAGTATTCGTAACACCTGTGGGCACATAGAAAGATGCTGTATGTGTTGATCACAGGTGGTTATATTTAAAATTTTTCATTTTTTATGATTTATGACATTATAGCTGTGTCATTTTTAAGTTCTCTGTACTTCTAGCCATGGTTGTGGCTGCTTCCATAGAGAAGCAGAAATGTTCAGAAACTGCTTTGAATTCAGAGGGTAATTAGGGCAACAAAGGGCGCAAATGTACTACTTACATTTTTAATTTCTGTGTCAACACAGCTTCCAGTTCACCAAATAGTCCCTGAATTTTTGTCATGTGACTGTTGGTCACAGCTGAGTCGTTCATGGGTTCATGGTTGCGAGAGGAAGCGCAAAATTTTTTCTTCTTTACGCAATCTGGTTAGTGCAAATGATGTATTTTTGGCAAATTTTTAAATGAGACATGCAAGTTTTTTTTTTTTTTTTGGCCTTTTTAGGTAGGTACAATTGAGAGACAGACAGGAAAGTAGAGAGAAGACATGCATTAAAAAGCCATGAGCAGGAATCGAACCCAGGCTGTTGCATCAGGGACTCGCCCCTGTTCATGGGTTGCTTGCTTTCTGCCTTACAGTTTCAAGGTCTTGATGAATGATGTTATTTTTGCAGTGCGCTTTGGGGTTCAGAGGGTTAGTAGTCAGGGAGATGGCACATAGATTCAGGTAAAGCTCTGACATTTCCAACACAAGATTGTAACTTTAAAGAATAAAATGTTGCGGTAAATAAGAATTCCCTACAATTTCAAGTGCCTACAACCCTCAAATATTGTCTCATTCTCGAATGCAAACTTTCTGTGCAGAATGATTCACGGTTGTAGGAGTTCTTAACAAGCTCTACTTCCCTTCTCGTCTCGTCACCTGCCAAATTGTAGCTGCTTCTAAAACGAGCAGAGGCCAGAGAACAGCCAAAACGAGGGCGTCGCTGCATTTAATTAAGCACCGGGCACCTTGTTAGGCGAACTGACAAATGGCAAAAAACGTGTAGTGCCTTTTCTAGGAGGGAAATTAATAGTGGAGGAGAGGAGGTGAAAAAGGGAATGAAAGGAGGCATCCAATGACTGGGAAATGTCAAAGCTCGTGCTGAGGATTGAAACAAATCAACTAGTTTCCACTTAAATGAAGACTCGTATGTTGTTGTCGTCCCTTTCATGATCCTTAACGGACCCATTTTGCGTGTTGCTCTCTGATGGTGTGGATGAAGGTAACCACGGGGGTTTGTTTCACCTGCTGCGTAAAAGCACACAACAGCACAGTGAAGTTTACAGGCACCATATGGCTTTAATGGGAGGGAGGTTGTTTGGATGTACGGTTAGAGTTTATCTGAGGATGACGATCAGAAGACGAAGGAAAAGACTCTTTCCAAGCTCCAATAAATGCTTCATGGCTTCTCAGTGAGTGATGTATTGTACAGAAAATTTAAAGAGAATGTCTATGTGTTCCGGTGATGTAGGATATTTGGGGTCATCTCCGAAAACTGCAGTGGAAATGAAAAGAATGCTTCTTAATGTTTGCTTCAAGCAAGAGGGATGTGTCTGGGTTTCTGTCGGACATTTCTCAAATCAGTTTGTCACAGCTGAGTGATGATTTGACAGATTGCTTCCATTTATGGACACTGAAGCCTTGTTGACCTTCTAAACTCCAGGCATGTTTTTGGGTGTTTTGTGACATTTTTACTAACTCTGGGCTCCTTTTTCACTGCAACATAAAGACCTGTACCTCTATGGAAACAGCACAACCATGGATGGAATAGGGAGCATTCTTTGCAGTAAAACAAACTTATAATGCCTTTAACTAAAAGAAAGAAAAACTGAAACGTGAATTTCTCTGATTATTTATTTGACAAAAATTGACAAAACCTGGAATCAACTATACTATATATAGATATTTTATTTCTTATATTTTTAATTTCTTACCCAACCCTCCTTTTATTTGTTCTGTGTAAAACACAGCCTGCAATTCAGCTGAATATTTTCAGAATTTTTGTCACATGACGGTTAGTTCTAGCTGAGTCTCTATTGCAGGGATGTCAAATTCATTTTAGTTCAGGGGCCACATTCAGCCCAATTTGATCTCAAGTGGGTCGGACCAGTAAAATTATACCATAATAACAACTCCAAATTTTTCCTTTGAATAGTGCAAAAAAAAGTACATTCTGAAAATGTTCATATTTAATGAACTGTTTTTTTACAAAACATTATGAACAAACTGAAATTTCTTAAGAGAAGCAAATTCAATTTCAGCAACATTATGCCTCAATTTATCATTTACACATTACAACTTCCAGATTACAGAGTATCTACAAAGGAACTGCAACTGAACGTTACAGTATTTTACTGTAAAAAAAGAGAAAAAACAAAAACAAGACAAAATATTACAAAATGAGACAAAAAAATGAGACAAAACACGAAACAATAAAAAAGAGACAAAAAATTAAACTAAAAAGTTACAAAGTGACAAAAAAATGGACACAAACGAGACAAAAAATGACAAAAGCGAGAAACAAAATGACACAAACGATACCCAAAACAAGCAAAACACAAAATGACAATGAGACCAAAAAAAAGAAGCTGGACAAAAAGGAACACAAAATGACAAAAACATGAGACAAACGATAAAAGCCAGACCGAAAAAGACAAAAAACAACAAAAACAAGACAAAATATGACAAAAATGAGACACAAAATGACAAAAGAGCAATATAGTGTTTTACTTTATGATCAAAATAACTTGTCGTGGTCAAGGAATTGTTTTAAATTTATAGTTTTACAAATTTACAAATTGCAGTTAATGTCTTCTCCGTAATGTCTACACTTTACAAAGTCGTCCTGTGGGCCAGATTGGACACTCTGGTGGGCAGGTTTTGGCCCTCGGGCTGCATGTTTGACACCCTTCCTCTAATGGCTTCACTGTTGTCTCTGAGAGCACAACATTTTTAGTTTTTTACAGGCTCACTTTAATGCGTAATAAATGGTGTAATTTTGGTGTGTTTTTTTTAAAACAAATTTCAAACCTGCTGCCTTAATTTTTCCCACTTCCATTAGTGTGATTTTGTTGAGGCTTGAGTGTGAAGTGTGATGTCCTAAAAATAATCATTCTCTCTGCGATTTCAGCACACATGCTTAAACTAGTGCAGGCCAAGTGCAAATGAGCTTCTGGATAATGTGCATGTTTGATGGAAGTGACTGGATCCGTTCATACTCTGCTATTAAGTGTGGCTGCGATGGCGTGTTTGCCTCTTTATTAACACAAAGTTCCAAGCAAGTATCTCTGGCTCTGGCTCCGCTCTCTGCAAACATGTAGGTAAATAATCAGCCAATCGACTCCTATTTATTCAGATTTAATGGGGAGGAAGCTGCTTGATTGGAGGGCTTCCTGTGCATGTGATTTGCGGGTGGCTGGCCGACTAGAGCTCTGCATCTTGCAGAGTCAATACGATCTTTGTCAGATATCGTCAGGCTTCACGTGTAACAACAGCATCAGTCACAGATTGTATGAGTGCAGCAGAGCAGGTTTTTTGCTAGACATGAGGGGGAAGAGGCATCAGTGGCAATTTTTTTTGAAGCAACGTGAAGCTTTGTTGATTCTCATCTATTTCTCCCAGGGAGAATGCACTTCTGGAATTGGTAGGATTGATTAAATAGTCACCAACATGATCACTTTCTGACAGAAATTAAAGATTTTTACTTTTTGTTTGTCGGCGTATTGATAAAATTTAGTTATAATCCTTGTACTGCATTCTAACTGAAAGCCCATCTGAACCTTGTAAAAAATATCCACAAAGTTACACCATTTTTCAGGGTCAGAAACTTTATAAAACGAAACAAAAAAAACAACAACAACAAAGAGAATGGTCACATTTTCAACTTTCTGATGGTTCTTGTGTTTTGCGACGGTCAGTTTAGGAATACTTTAAGTCTGAGCTTAAAATTGTGATATTTGATCCAAGTCACTTTTTGTACTGTGTCTCATTTAAAAATCCACCAAAAACAAACCACTTGCACTAACAAGATTCTGCAAAAAACTAAATATTCTGCCCTCCTCGGCAGAATTGAGAAAACATGAGCGACTCAGCTATGACCAACAGTATCGCGACAAAAAGTCAGAGACTCTTCAGTTGAACTACAGGCTGTGTTTACACAGAGTGAGTTAGTGTAATTAAGTTTTCCTCTTAAATCAAATGCATTTTTAATTAATTTAATGATTGGTAGCAAAAACAGTCTTAAAGTCTTTAATTGGATTACTCATAAAACATAGTTAAAGCTTGTTTTTCTATTTTATTTAAAACAAATTTTTGTGTGTTATGGAAATTGGCAAAGATTTTAAAAAATAGCTTGCTCCAATTAGAACAATTTTCTGCTTTAATTTTATATATATATATATATATATATATATATATATATATATATATATATATATATATATATATATATATATATATATATATATATATATATATATATATGTTACCACACTATTAGTTGTATCACAATCAGAAATCTTCCCTAATTTATTCTTTTCGAGGAATTTAGTAGTAAATGAAGGACAAGCATGTTATGAAGTCAAATTTAATTAAATTTCTACAACTTGAATTTATTTTATAAACCAACAAAGTTCGAATTTCATTCACACATAATATTAAGTACATGCAACATTATGATGTAAACACAACTGTAAAGGTTTGGTTTAAATCAGTAAAGCAGGACTTTTATCTTGCAATTGCGCATTTATTTAAGGGGTTAAAATAGATCCCATGAATTATTTTTTAGGGTGTATATGCACTGCACAAATCCTGGTTAAAAAAATAGAAGACCTTTTCAGTAAAAATCACAAAGCTTTGAGTCACTTTCGGGCATTTTTGGAGCAGGTAGACACATTAGACAACATTTGGAAGAGCTTTGATTTGATCCCATTCAGCTGCGTAACCTTGCAGTTGTACTCGCTGTGCCGACACAAAATGCCTTGTAGAATCAATGTGACGCACAGGAACATGTTACCGTGATTTCTCTCGGCCTTGCTCTGTGTTTTGATCTCGTCTCCTTTTGTGTTTTTATGTGCGTTTAGATCAAAACGTAGCTTGAATAGATCGCCGGCAGCTGATCGGACACCTATGCAGGGCCTTATATGTAGACGTGGAGGGCCAATGACACCAACTGTGGCGCTTTACTCCTCAGCTGACTGAATTATTAAACCTCTGTGCCTTTTTTAACTAGTTTTGCTAAAAATACACCAGAAGCTGATACTCTCTGATACTTGCTGTCCTTTAGTATCTGTACTTGAGTCTTTCAAAAAGCTGAGTTAATATATATTTTCTTACAGTGTTCTCATTCTTCCTCATCAGTTTCTGGCAGTTTTTCTTTACTCACCGGGCCTCATTTTTCACTCCAATACAAAGTCCTGTATCTCTATTTAAACAGTTCAAGCATAGAGAAAAGTTAAAAATGCCCTCTGTGCAGGGTAACACTGTTATAATGCAGTAAATCCGAAAAATGAAAAAATCCAAGTTGAACTTCTTTGATTATGCATTCTACTAAAGTCGAAAAAACTTAAAATCAACACTGGAAAATAAAAGAATACCTCTACAACCTGTAGGTATTTTACTATCTACATTTTTTATTTGTCTCCTATATGCTCTGTGGAAACACTGCCTGCAGTTCAGCTGAAAAATCTCAGCGTTTTTGTCCCATAGTTGGTCCCAGATTTGCTAGTAATGGCTTTACAGTTGCACAAAATATTAGATTTTTCTCAGAATGTGGTGGCTACTGCAAACGGTTTATTATTTTTTTTTAAACTGCAGAAGAAGTGACACATAGAATTAGTGAATTTCTGATGAAATAACATAATTTTAAGCTCAGATTTGGTGAAGTTTTACAAATGGAACCGTTGGTCACAGATCTAGTTCAAAGACTGTCAGAAAGTCCGTTATGTGCCAATTCTTTCTGTTTTTTAGTTTCTGGATCTGGTAAATGGCTCATTTAAAAACAAGCCAACAAAAGGGGTGACTCTACATACTTTAAATACTCCCTAAATTTTTGGTTTGAGTCTATACTTCCATTTGCTCTGTGCCTCCACAACCTGTAGAGTAAGGTGATTATGATGAAATATCATGATTTTCAGCTTGGATCTGGTTTGTTTTCCTTAATGGAACCGCAGGTCACAGATGGGTAGTTATAGGATGACTGTTCTTTGTCTTCCTGCTTTTACACTTTTTGGCTTTGATAAATGGTGTAATTTTGGCATTTAAAAAAAAAAAACATACCTTTGGCGGTGACTATTTCTGCCTTAAATATATTTACTACGAACATTTTTAATTAATTTCTATACTTCCATCTGCTCCATGTAAACACAGCCTGCAGTTAAACTGAAAATTGTCAGATTTTTTTGTCACATCGCTGTTGGTTGTAGCTGAGCCATTAATAGCTTTCTGGTTACAATGCAGAGCACAGAATTTTTCGTTTTTTTACAGAATCTGGCTTCAATATAGTTTATTTTTCAGAATTTTTTTAATGTGACCTGTAGAATAAGGTAATTTCATGATTTTGAGCGAGTTCATTTTCCAGACAGAACTTCAAACTATAATGATTCTTCCTGTTTTTACAATTTCCTGCTTCAATAAATGGCAGAATTTGGGTGATTTTTTTCCAAAGAAATAGCATGCATTTCAAATCTTCTTCATGGCTTTGGGGTTTAGAGGGTTAAACCAAGAACCAGCACACCATAGTGTGCTGGGAAGGACAAACAAGGAAGTCCGGCTCTGATCCAGCGTGTTCCCTCCTCTCTCCATCCCTGCAGTGGACATCAACTCGGCGCTGCCCCTGCGACTCCCTCCAGCCGCCATCCCCATGGATCTGCGCGTGGACCATCACCAGCAGCAACAGCAGCAGGTGTCCTCGCTGTCGCCGCCCGCCCAGCAGTCGCCCGGCTCCCTGGGAGGATCGGGCCCAGCCGGCGGCGGCGGCGTGGTGGCGGCTTCGGTGCGCGAGCAGCAGCTGCAGCAGGAGCTGCTGGCCCTCAAGCAGAAGCAGCAGATCCAGCGGCAGATACTCATCGCCGAGTTCCAGCGGCAACACGAGCAGCTGTCCCGCCAGCATGAGGCCCAGCTCCAGGAGCACATTAAGGTACATCATTTACAATTAGGAGTGATTACATCAATGAACACATTAGTTGTTTATTTCTGTGTTGTGCTCCGGAATGCTGCAAAATATACTAGAAAAAGTAAAGAAAATCAATTCAAAAGGTTAGCTTCCTTAAAGATTGAATACGTTGAATATACTCTGCCTTTAAAGAAAAAATAGCACCGTTGTTTAGCTTCTGTCACATTTTTGCTCATTTTGAGCTAATTTTTTTGACTGCAATATAAAGTCCTGAACCTCTATGGAAACAGAATAACCATTGCAGGAGAGAGAACTCAGAAATGTCTTCTTGTACACTACAGCACAATTATATGGACGTAGATCATTTAAAAAGGAGAAAAAATTACATTTCTTTCCTTATTTATTTCACAGAAAATACAAAAATCTAGAATCAGTTATCAATCCCAGAAAATAAATGGTGACAAAAAAATTATTTTTAGACCAGCTGCTCTGCGTAAGCACAGCCTGCAGTTCAAATGAAAAGTCTCAGGTTTTTTTTCTTTGGTGACTGTTGGTCATACCTGAGTCGCAGATGACTTTTTCAGTTGTGCCAAAAAGTGCTGAATTTTTAACTTTTTTGCAGAAATCTGGTTGCTGTAAACATTTTTTCAATGAGACATGAAAAATGAAGTGATTTTGATGAAATACTGTAGTTTAAGCTTAGATTTTGTCAGTTTCCCTGATGGAATTTCAGTGAAAAAAAGGATTGGAACTCATGTGCAAACCTGACATGAATATGATATTTAGTTTTGTTTTCAAAAATGAATCATCTCTTTTGGAGTATTTCACATTTTAACGCTCGCATTTCTCAAGGCGGTCTCTAAAACTGAACTTGTTCCTGAATTTTTAAGAAGCAGTAAATTGCAGAGCAGGAGTCCACCACTATTCTCTCTATTCCGGTTATTCTCTTACAATTTCTGGCTCTGATAAATTGTGTCATTTTGGCGATTTTCAAATTTATTTTTTTTTAATGGGTGAAATGCCTTTCAAACCTGCTGGCAAGTTTTGGATTTCAAAGGGTTAAAATTCAAGATCCTAGGTAAAACAAACACAGTCGAAGCAGTCCAGTTTTTAAATTTACGTTCTCCAAAAGGCAACCGTCTAAAAGTAAATCTATTTAAACGTTTCCTAAACAAAGCAAAGACGGCTCTTAATTTCGTCTGCCACAGGATTCTTCATTAACATACTAAACTCAGCATCATGGAGCAGCTCCGTCAGCCTTAAATCACCAGAGCAGAGACGAAGCGCAGAACAAGGAGGCACTTTGGCTGTATTTACTGTAACTCCAGGGATGGATAAGAGCAATATAAGGACGTGTTTGGATTCAGAAAACGCGTGAAAGGCGGACTGTTGTTGCTCTGCTGGTGTGTTACATAACTGAACCCTTACGCACAAGCTCTGTCATAGCCTTGCTTTAAATACCAGTGCCCAGTAATACATACTGTGTGCTCAGAACTGGAGCGAAGTCAGCGTAATATGAACAGCAAATGTTCGATATTTGTTTTGGTGGAAATTGCACAAATTGGTAGCTGGAGCTGGGATCACTTGCATGTGTCGTAGTGACCTGGAAATACAAAGTGAATCTAGATCATCCCGCCCACACTCTGCAGCTTTAATACATCAGGGCTCCTGAGAGCACCAGAGCTCTCCTGTGGGGCTGAAATGTCATATAAAAATATTCCACTGTTTGTTCTTTTTTAGAATATTACTGCTGTAATATGAATTGTAATACACATGCAGCTGAACTACTTATTTTTTTTGGAACTTAAAATAAAATGTCTAAAGATGGATTGTGGGCCCAGAAGATTAGATTGCATTGCGCAGGATTACATTAGTTTGAATGTAATTTATTTCTTGCGTGCAAGTTGATTTATTCAGGAGGTCTGTCTTTCGTCGTTCTCTTTTTCTTCTTGCATTTGCTTCATTTTTTCTTCTTTCATTCCTTGATGTTTTCCTGTCCTTCCTGTCTTCTTCTTTCTGTTTTTTTCTCTTTCTTGTTTCCTCATTTTCATCAAATTAGACAAAGATGCAGATTTTAAGCAGGAGGTTCTTTAAGAGAAACAGGGTTCTTTTTGCATCTTCCAGCAAAATGCAACTGAAAAAAGGAGCTTCACAGCTTGCAGTGCATTGATAAACTCACAGCCTTGTTTTGTGGAATGAACAGCTACACTGCGTCTTCATCGGAACAAAATGGCCAAAGATGTGAGGCAAACCAATGTATTCAACCAGGCTGTGATTGGATAATTAGCTGATTTGAAGGATTTCAAATCTATTGGATGACAGATCCAAGGTGCCAACATCATGTCAGAAACAAGAGATACAGGTTCAAAGAATACAGAAATATGAGCTGTCAAAGGTGACATACCAGAGGAAACATGACAAAACAAACAATTCCTTCATATCAGAGATAAAACAAACAGCTAGTTAGACAGCTTTGAACAAACATGGCAAATTCAGTTCTCCCCCTGTGAGAAGGAAGGGTTTTTCTATCCCCCAGAACATTGGTTAATTCTTTAAACAACCATTTCTGCAAGCAGTTCTTGAAGAAACCCAAAAGTGCCTCAAAAAACCATGAAAAAAATGCTTCTGTTCAGCAAACACGGAAGTATAAACTAATTTCCAGATTTGTGGAGCCTCCCGCCTCAGTAAATAACCTTTCTCAATGAGGCTTTAAGTAATATTTTTTAAAAGACCTTACTTAAATATGTAGCGGGCGGCGGAAATTGATGGGACTCGGAAACACCCCCACAATTTAATCAATTGTTCCTTGTATCATTTCCAATGGACAAGTCCTCAGCGGTCGATTTGTAGTAAGACCATAATCATATGATCGTCAGCAGGCAGGTGGCGTAGCCTTTGCTTGTTGTCATAGTTACAGTGATGCCGTGCCGCTATCTCGCAATGATACAGAACTCTTTAACAAATCCGTGGATCCAGACTATAATCCGCATCACTGCTAAAAGCTAATCAGTTGGTCCTGGTGTAATTTCTGGCCTTCCCTGAAAATGTCATCCAAATCCATTTGTCCGTTTTTGAGTAATGTTGTACACAGACTTTCAGACAGACAGACAAACCAATGCCGATCGTCACATAACTCCGCCGCATTCTTTGGCAGAGTAATAGAGTAAGTTAAATAAAGAACTGCAGAGTTTTTTTGAGAATATTTGTTACTTTCAATCTGTTTACATTTCCTAAGAATCATCCATAAACTCATCTTAGACCTAAGCTTTTCATGTCTGTATCTAAACAGCATTTCTGTTCAGGGAGTTTTTCCTCGTCTGCAGCTTCACGGCTCCACATTGTGTTCAGGCGCTCTGCGGGTCGATGCTACCCATAATCTGTAGTATCTGCTGTGTGGTGGAGCTGCAGATGGAAGCCGGTGACGCACAGCCTGAACTGGGAGGCCCGGCCTCAATCAACCCCATTCACAGCTGCTGTGTACACACACTGAATTGTGCGGCCATTAAAACGTACACATCTTCTTAAATGTCAGCAAGCACACTGTCGAATGCTGGACCGGTTTACCTGCATGCGCTTGCTCATTCCCACATCTGCACTTTCTGGACGGCAGAGGGACTCTCTTAAAGTGAGAGATATCCCGAAGCCCTTCGGCGTATTTGTCAAAAGGAAACTCGGTGTGTACATCTCTGGCCTGCTGAGCCACAGGGGTTTTGGGTGTGTGTTTGTCTGTGGGCGGAAGGTTACTTTGAGCCTTCCCACCCACTCAATCCCTGATCCCCCCCAACCCTGATTGAAAAGCAAAAAACGGATCGAGGCGTCGGGCTGGAAGCGGGCCAGAGAGCCGATGAGCTTTTCTCACGAGCCCGGCCTCACCTTCCTCTCACCTTCAGCCACTAATTTATTCGCAGACTTGTCTCAAACATTTGATTTTCCCTGCACGGTAAACACGAGTTCATGTCCCAGCTACTGAGCGTCTATTTACGGTGTTTAAAAACGCAATCAGAAGTTGATTACATGGCGTTACAGTAAACTAATCAAATATTGCCACTGGTTGTGTGGTGGTAACGCAGAGAGGAGGGCCGGATGTCAATTCCTTGGCACATCAGACAGAGGTCATTATGCTACTGGCTGAGAGCAGCCACAGACATTTATTGTATATTGCAGAGACATTAAAGAGTAATTGGCTGTCTTGATTTGGTGCCCTACGTTGGCGAAATGAAAAGGTGAAAGCAGGTTTCAGTGAGTGTTTCTAGCATCTAATTGATGCTCTTATCCACAGTGACTCACAGCGGTGTCCTGGGTCTCATTCAAGGACACTTAAGTGGGATGAAGAGGTGTTTGTGAGCACATTTTGGTTTTTATGGTCATTTTATTTTTGACTTTTTGCTTACCGGACAAGCTGTTAGGCCACAGGTGGGTTTGTTCCTTTGGTACAAAGGCTTGAAGAAAGCAGATTTTTACATTTAAAGCATCTAACAGATGCTCCTCTCTCTTTGTGGTGTGATGAGGAAGTAAGCAGATTGGATTATGTGTTTTGCTCAAGCCTCATCCGCACTTAAATTGCTTATATTTATTTAAAGGCTTAAGCGCGTGGCCCCAAGGTTTTTATAGAATTGCAAAGGTTTTATTTTATTACTTTAAACAGCTGTCGGAATTATTTACATCAGATGGCAACTTAAGCAGCCCAGCAGTGGAATGTAAATAGATGTTTAACGACGAGAAAGTAATGAAATGACTACACTGAGTGGTCTTCAAGAAGTGATGGTGTCCTATCAGGCTTAAGAAGTGCTAAAGAGCTCCTAATGTATGTGGCTTGCAAAAAGTTTAGCAAAATTTTATGGCTGCACATTGTATTGTTTCAGCACCGACATAGCTGTGGGCACATACAGTAGGCAAATTAACTCAAGCACTTCATGCTGCAACTTTTTCAGAACTAATCTGCAAGAGATTCTGGCTGAATGTAGTTTACTCCATTTTAAAGGTTCTTGGATACACGGAGTTATTTTCTGTTTTATTTATTTTTTTTGTTTCTCTTGATCTAAAAAACACAGTTTGTTGACAAGTCGGCTACACATGTAGAGAGCACAATGAGCAAAGACAGGAGATAAGAAGTAAAGCATACGTAAAGAGCTGTGTGGAAATGTTTCAGGTACAGAGAGGATGATGTTGATCTAAAAGAGGTTTAGATTTGTCAGTGTCTATTTTTGCCAATACATGAGGCAACTAATTTGTTTGACCTTTTCCATCAGCACCACAAACCTCTGTATAATGAGTGCAAAGCAGATCTTAATGCCATCCATAGTAAAAAACTATATTGGATGCGTTTGTCAGTTTTAAACTGTATGTGTGAAGGTTTTAATCAGTTTGCTCTCAAAAAAACTCTCCACAGTAAGTTATTTTTACAAATTTCTTTCGATATTTTATGTGCTCCTTGATAAAATCACCTTGGTCATTCTAAAATGAAATACTGCAGAAAGACAAAATAGGCCAGTGTCAGTTTTTTCATTATCGCCTGTGTTCTGATAACAACTCTGTCGCGAACATGCAACCTCAAGCATTTCTCAAACAATCATCTTCTGCGCAGCCTCTCAGACGCGAGGCCTGCAGAACCCTTCGGTGGTGACTTGTGTTGGAGGAGTTTTTCACTGACGTGGCTTTTGCTGTTTCTTCCTGCAGCAGCAACAAGAGCTTCTGGCTCTGAAGCACCAGCAGGAGCTGCTGGAGCACCAGAGGAAGATGGAGAACCACCGTCTGGAGCAGGAGCTGGAGAAACAGCAGCGGGAGCAGAAGCTCCAGCTGCTCAAGAACAAGGAGAGGGGACAAGAGAGTAAGTTGCAGCAAAATAACCCAAACTGAATCCGACACCAAGCTGTGGCTCCTACCAGATATCTGTCAGCTGTGACTGGAGCCCAACTGATGCTGGATCCAAAAGTCTGATATTGATGCATAAGCTGGTATTGTTATATATAACCATATAGATACCCTACCATTCAAAAGTTTGGGGTCACCCAGACAATTTCTTGTTTTCCATGAAAACTCACACTTTTATCCATGTGCTAACATAATTGCACGAGGGTTTTCTAATCATCAATTAGCCTTTCAACACCATTAGCTAACACAATGTAGCATTAGAACACAGGAGTGATGGTTGCTGGAAATGTTCCTCTGTACCCCTATGTTGATATTCCATTAAAAATCAGCCGTTTCAAGCAAGAATAGTCATTTACCACATTAACAATGTCTAGACTGCATTTCTGATTCATTTAATGTTATCTTCATTGAAAAAAAAACTGCTTTTCTTTCAAAAATAAGGACATTTCTAAGTGACCCCAACCTTTGAATGGTAGAGTAGATACATACAGTATGTTTGAGTTGTATTAAAAGAAGGAAATGGTGAGCATTAAGATTCCAGCAGCGAGTCACAAATTAGTTGGCAGCTTACCATGAAGACACCGCTCGACTCCACACCAACATCTGCTCAGCTACATGCACTGCAGATGTGTAGAGACAAACAATGGAGTCAGAGCTGCTTTGGTGACAAATTATGTGATGTTTCTAAATAAACTCGGGTAACTTCTTTTGCATCATGTTCAGGGGAAAGAAATTCCAATGTCAGACAGCATATAAAATAATCATATTTATGCCACATTTCTAGGTGAAATTTAATGTAAGATGATTTCGAAACTTATCTTGTATACCTTTTATCAAAGCCAGAAACTGTAAAAACAAAGATAATTATGGAAAATTAACCAAATTAGAGGTCTGAGTGGTGATGTTTCATCAAAGCACTTTATTCTATGTGTTTGTTTTGAAAATTTGCCAAAAGTAAAACATTTGCACTAATCTGATTCTGTAAAAAATACAAAATTCTGTGCTCCTTGCTGCAACCGATAGGTTATGTCAACAGTCATGTGAAAACCATTCAGAAACGTTAAGGCTAATGTATGGAAAGTATGGAAACAATGAAGTATGAAAACAAATTTAATATGTAAATAGTAAAATATTTATAGTATGTAGAGGCACCATTTAAGTATTAGTAACAGCAATGAGCACTTGGCAAAATGTTGTGTATGCTGATTCCAGTGAAATCGAAGAAATTTAACTATTTTCCCCCCTTTTTATATGATATAAGGTATTTTAATTGTGCTATATTGCTAAAAAAAAAATACATATATTTTTCGTCCTCTCTACTATGCTGTTTCCATAGAGGTGAAGGAATTTATATGAAGGTAAAAAAAATGAACCCACAGCGAGTAAAAATATGACAGGAACCAAAAACACCAAGAAACTGCTTAGGGTTCAGAGGATTAGCAAAAGATTACATAAGTGTAAGAGAACAAGAAATAGGCACAACTCCATGTCAGTCGCTGGTAAATATCAATAAATCTCACATTTATTGCGTCTACTGCCGTTATGTTGACATTTTAACCAGTGTTAAAGCCAGTAAATGATACTTTGGTTAAAATATAGAAGTCCAGTCACTTTTAGGATACAACCTTAGTTTCCGGCCTTCACAGTCAGGTAGTTTAAGTCGCATCGGCCAGGGTCAGAAATTACTCTTCATTCTAAAAGCTCCAAGCTTGAAAGGACCGTTGTGTGTTTCTGTGCATACACATTTGTGTGTGTGTGTGTTTCCATTTTACTTGGAAAACCTGTATATTTACTGTGGTAAACTAGGTGTATTAGCCCGGTGGCCTTGGCGGGGGCTCGGCCGAGTTATTACCGCTGCCTGCTGGATGTCTCTCAACAGTTCATTGAAAGCAAGTGGACAGGAGTCCTTGAGAGCAGTTTACACTCTATATGGAAAATGGTTACAGATCGAGGCTGCATCCGTGTGATTCCAGTGTATGAGAGAGAGGATTGCAGTGTTTGCTCTCACATGTCAGCGCGAGTATGGTTTGTGGTCTCGGTGCCTTCAAATTTCTCAGTGTTTTTACATCATTTTTGTGTCTTTTTCCTGCATTCTTGTTGTTATGGTCAGTTCTAGAAGGCTGTGAATGGTCTGTAAGATGGAGCAGAGCTGCATCTCATGATTATTTTATAATCTGCTGGTTGTTTTCTCAACTGATTGATGAAAAATGTCTAAACAAGGATCCTGATCCCAAAGAATTCCTTCACGGTTATATATAAACAGAACAGTACTGTTTTCTGACACTGGAGAAAGCCTGGTGATTGATAAATGACTCAACTGTCATGAAAAAGGATGGATTTTCTGTCAGTCAACTAAGTAGTGCATTGTTTCAGCTCTGCAGAGGGCCATGCCTGATGTTGCATTGTGTTAATTAAAGCTGGAAGAGATGTAGTGCAAGAAATACACAGTAGCTCTCGTTCTCCAGCCATCTCAAGCTGCAAGATTATGGTCAGATCTATGCACACTGGAGCAGCGGTGTTTTTACTAACCCTGCCATTTCTGTTCCCACCTAAAAGACTACTTTGAGATTTGTGTATAAAATGGTGCTTAAGTTATTTGGTTAATGCATGCTTGAAAAGCATGGGCTGCCTTCAAATGGTGAGGGAAAAAAAAGAGATTTTCTTAAACATTTTGAGGTTAAAGAAAGAAGGAAACGCCAAATCTGCACTTACTCTCAGCTGTGGATGGTGTGGTGCTTTGAATGTTGAATATTAAACTAATGTGAACAACACCAAGACTCAGTGACAGTTTAAAATTAAGCAACGACTGAATATACAGTCAAATTAGAAACGAATCAGTTTCACAACCAAAGCGTCCTCAACGGAAATGAAATGAGAAGAGTGAGTGTTGAGTTTTCCATGAAGCTTTAGTAGAATTATGATGAGGCATTTGAGCCATTGCTGCAGACTATTAGATAACATGCTAACTGTCCATGATAACTTGGCCCAGTTTTCATGCTCCATCACAGACTTTCTACAAGTTCAGTTACTGTGGAGAGTTAAAATATCAAAATAAAAATCTTTAATATTTCTCTTCATACTTTCTCCATCAGGCGCTGTGGCCAGTACTGAGGTGAAGATGCGTCTCCAGGAGTTTGTCCTGAACAAGAAGAAGGCGTTGGCCCAGCGGAGCCTCAACCAAGGAGGCCTCCCCAATGATGCTCCTTACTGGTACCGGTGAGGAACATTTTCTGCTTGATTAAATAGAGACGGAAAAGTAGAATAAATGCATAAAGATTCAGGTGGCACTCACAAGGAACAGCTAACTCCAACCAGAAACTTCATGACATGTTTAGACATCATCTTCCTCCTGGATAAATCAATATCACTGCTGTCAAAACAATTTCAATACCTTGGCTACCATTCTTCTATTCCCAGTGGTTTGTAATGATTGTAAGCAGGAGAGAAGAGCAGAATGTACCTGCAGATCGTTCGAAGTTCGGATGGTAATTCTCTCCCTGACAGCAGATGAATAATGCATTATATTGTATCTTAATCTGTCAGCGAGTTTCCTCTCCTCCTCACCTGCTTCGCTGTGTGAGGCTGACTGAGAGACACATCGAAAAGTGTTATAAAACAAAGATGGCAACACACATGCACGCTCACGCACGTACACGTGAGAGCAGGATATTGCAACCTGATGATAGGGGCTCTTATATCAGCGACTCGGCCTTGAATGTTTATTGTTGCATCTCTGGAGCCTTTTGCAGGTGTGTACACTCCTGTTTCCTCTGTGGCAGTCACGTCTAACATGTCTTCATTGTCTGTGAGGAACTGCACATACGACATGCTCATGCAAACTGAAGAATTTAATCTGCAAATATGCGAAAAATGTCCGAATTTGCTAACAAAGTAACTTTACATACAGCTCCAATACGTTGATAGAGACTGGGCCAGAGATTAAAGCTCTGCAGTCAAACAGTTTCATTTTCCAGATTTTTTGTGAATTATTAAAATATGCGCCTCCAGTACACAGATAAGACTAAAAATTGTGCAGTTTAACAACCTTATTTTACAGATTTTTCCTGAATTCTTACAATCAAACCCTTAAAAATGTATTTAAAGCCCTAAAGATTTTGTAGGTTTTGAAACGCCATTATTCTGCTTTTTTCCCCCTGAATTATTACGATGAACACCTTTGATACACTCTTAGACCTGATAGTTCTGCAGTTAAACTTTTTTTTTATTATGATTGAACACAATCAAACTGATAAGCCTGAAAATTCAGATTTCCTAAATTTTGTCAATTAAACTCTTTAAGTAAACCGATAAACCCAAAGTTCTAATAGAATAATAAAATGTGTATCCAGAATTACAGCATTTGAATGTAAAAGCAAACAGATGTAGAATGTGATTTTTTTTAAATTACAAGAAAAGCATTAAATTGATAGTACAGTCATTAACTTTATATAAAGAGCTACATATTTATTTACATTCAAGTATTTTTATTTTGTGCAAATTTGTACAAAACTGAAGAAAGCAGAAAAATATAGTAGAAATAATATAGTACACAAACTATATCTAACTATATAATGTTTGTCATTTTACAGGCTTTTCAGTACTTAAATAAAACAGAAAATTGGTTATTTTAAAGTAGACTTTTTTTTTTTTTTACAGTGTTTTATAAAGTCCTTTTCTCAGTGAATATTGAAAATCTTTGCAGAGGATATTTTTTTAAAATCCTGGAAAAAATATGATTGGCTTTGGGCGGGCTGAAAGAATCCTGCAACACGGACAGATTTTCTTGTGTTTTTACAAGAAAATAAAGAATAAACCTTGAGATAGACACTAATCGTAGTTACTACGAAAAATACTTTGGAAAACCCTGCTAGTGTGGCCGTCGGATGAAGATAGAGGAGCACAAAGGACAATTTTTCCCTCTGAGCTGAACACAATAAAGTCAATGGGACTTTAGACTACTGCTGCCTTGTAAAATAATTTCGCTTTGTAGTTCACAATTCCCAAATTGTTTCATTTTGACACAGTAAAAGGGCAAAAAAATGCATAACCTATTAAATAATGTTACATAATAGTGATGTGTGACCCAGTGAAACACCCACAAGTGTTGACTTTCAGCAGCTCAAAGTGTGTCTTTTGATATCTGCCTGCTGCTCTGCTCCTCTATGATCTCGTGTACATTTCATCAGAGTGCGTACATCTGATTGTCAAGAACATGCATTTGGGCTGAAGCCAGCTCGGCTTAACTTTGCCTGCGAACGCCACCTCGTTCTGTAGGCAGTGAACAGATGGCAGCACATGTCTGCATCCACGCCAAGGGATTTACATGATGGTTTAATCATACAGATCTGTGACAGCCATGAAGTTAGTTAGTTAGTTTGTTAGTTGCTCGTTCAATCCCAGGTGTTGTTGGTGGTTTGTGACTTTATTTATTGCTGTGTCTGTGTGTGTGTCTGTGTTTTGCTGCAGTAAAACCCAGCACAGCTCGCTGGACCAGAGCTCGCCTCCACAGACTGGCATGTCCACCTACAACCACCCGGTGCTGGGTGTCTACAACCCCCGGGATGACTTCCCGCTGAGAAAGACTGGTATATGCTTACACACTCAGTTTTCACACTGAGAGAGGATTACACACACACTCATTTCAGAACTGTAACATCCAGTCGCAGCTATGCCAACTCACGTCTGGCATAATTTAGTCGGCATCAGAGCTCTGCACTATTCATCACGTCCACATTAGGCTGCCTGGGTCTCCCAGCATCCCCCACATGAGAGAGTGTAGGTGGTTCAAGAGTTCAATAGAGTGAGAGTTCAGTGGAGGGAGAGATTTTTCACCATTTTAGCACCTGGAGTTGTATTAGATTTTAATATCTACTTATCCACAGAGGTTCTTTTGAATTAGGTTGTGTAGAAATGCCTAGAGATACTTGCTAATAACCATTTTCTGCTTTTAGTTTGTTTGATAATTTCAAATTTAAACTAACTGGCTCTTACATGAGGGTTTTGTTAGTTTAGTCTAATGGTGCAACAATTATATTTGGGGCTCCCCAGGGCTCTGCTCTTGGCCCTTTATTGTTTCCAACCAAATCATATTTCATTGCAGTATTTCTTTTAATGTTCTGTTGAGAATACTCACTTAATAAAACATTTGGCTTCTTCAGCGTTTATTCTCTGATGACCTCCCTCAGTTACATTACATATAATTTCTAAGGCTGGACCCAAATATCCGAATATTCGTTTGTTGTGGTAGAATCTGAATATTAGTTTTGAGATCCGAAAACTCGAAGCCTTCCAACTCTGATGTCATGCTTCACTTCGCCCGTGTTAGTAAACAGACGCCAAAATGCTGAGACAGAGCTATCCATGCTAATGCTAACGCCGTCACGCTCCGATGATGAACCCCCCCCATGTTCACCATTTATCAGAGCCAGAAACTGTAAGATAGAATCACCTTATTTTCAATTTTCCTACTGGTTTTGAATGCATTGTGTGTGTCTTTCACTTGTGTTGGGTAAAGTAACCAAATTTAAGTTGTTAATTGTGATATTTGTTCAAAAACTTGATTCTACATGCATCATTTCATGCATCAGATTTGTAAAAAATGAAAAATTCTACACTCCTTGACCCAACCCTGAAGTCATTAGTGACTCAACTGTGACAAAAAATTCAGGAATGTTTCTGCTGAACTGCAGGCAGTGTTTACACAGAGCAGAGGGAGGACAAGTGTAGAGGAGAAAATCAATTACTGTTTCTTCTTTTTCTGTGATTTATGGCATAATAACTTTGCTATACTGCACAGAAGACATTTCTGAGATCTCTCTACTGAGCTGCAGGACTTAAAAATATGAGTCCACAGTGAGTAAAAATGTGACAGGAGTAAAAAAATAGCCAGAAACTGTAGTTTAGATGGTTAAAACAGCAGTGTTTCTGGGTTCTACTGCACTCTGTTAGCAGCCTTGATTTATATAGAGCACCTCTCTATAAACAAGGTTACAAAGTTCGTAACAAGATAAAAAGGCAATAAGATTAATGCAAAAGTGAAAGTAAAAATGCTTAATAATCCATCGTTAGGTCTGCGGTTTAAAATGTTGTAATTACCCTGCCTGCAGTGTTTCTGCTAACTGAAGTTATTCAAGTAGTGTTTCTGAAAGTGCTGCGAATAACAAAAATATGGAAAAAAAGTTGAAATTACAGAAAATACTCTGTACTCGGTGGTGGTTTTTTTTAGATGTAATTTATGAAAGTATAACGTTGCACAAAAGACATTTCTGAGTTATTTTTACTTGTACCTCTGCAGGACTATATTGCAGTGAAAAATGAGCCCACAATGAGCAAAAATGTGACAGGAGCAGCAAAACAACCAACAACTAAAAGTGAAATGAAGCCATGTGTGACTATAGAACACACGAGCACTGGTCTGCTTTATTTGGGTTTGTACTGTACATTTCTGGTTCGACGGGACAGAATTTTTTTGGCTGGGTTTTGACATGTAGATTTAGCATCTTTTCAGCCACGAAGTACTGACAAATTTCTTTTGTTTCAACTTTTATCCACGTTTTTATGTCCAACTGTGTAACTTTAAATATTTGCAACATTTTCTAATGCATCACTTGACTAACTTTAGTTAGTAGAAACACTGCAGGCAGGGCAAGTACAACATTTCAAACTGTGGACATGAAAACGGATTCTAAACTGTTTTTACTTTCACTTTTACTTCAGTCTTATTGCCCTTTATCTTAATTGTTAAGAACATTGTAACCTTGTTTATAGAGGTGCTACATGTAACTCAAGGCTGCTAAACCTAGAGACGCTGCTGTTTTAACCCTCTAAACTCTAATTTCTGCGTGTTTTTCTTTTTTACTCCTGTCACATTTTTACTCACGGTGGAGTCATTTTCCACAACATAAAGTCCTGCACCTCTATGGAAAAAACACAACTAGTAGCATTAAATTACATGTAGTGTAAGCATGGTACAGGAAAGTTATAGCATAAATTTAAAAAAAAGACAAATTGTTTGCTTTTGACATTACTCATTTGGCAAATGTAGAGATATTTTGCTTCTTACATTTTGTTAAATACTTTACACTTGTTTCCTCTCTACCCTGTAGCTCAGACAAGTTCACCCGGACAAAACAAACAAAAAAATAGTGACTTTGATTAAATATGAATTTAAGATGTCCATTGACACCTGGCCTATAGAAGATTGTTTTAAGGATGGCTATTATCTCTGTCTTAAATGGTGTAATTGTGGTGTTTTTTTTTTTTTTAAAAGATAATGTGCTTTTCAAACCTGCTGGCGGGTTTTGGGGTTCAGAGGCTTAAGCAGGAATCGTACTCGTGCACAGAGCAGCATGTTTTCTTTGAGATTCAAGATAAATCTTGTCAGAAGCCATTAGAGAATCCAAAACACTGCAGAATGTGCCACTGGAAAGAAGTTTTCTTGTGGGCTGCACTCGTCAGGCTTCAGCGCTGGAACTTCAGGAGCTTTTGCAGAGTGAAACCAGCTGTTTCCAGCGTGTTTTTGTCAGGTGTGTGTGTGTGCGCTGCTTTGTGTGGGCGTGTAAAGTGTGAGTGGTGTGTGCGGTGGTGTATCCGTGAAGCAGCGGTCGTCTTACAGTGCAATTATTCACTTAGCGCAGCGGCAGGCGGCTGCAGCCGGAGCTCCAGCCCTGTTGACTCTGAGCCTTCGGGCTGCTGGCTACGACAACAGATAGACCACAGTTGACACTGGCCCACACAGCCACATTCCTCCCTGGGAGAGCAGAAGAAAAAGGGAGGAATAGGAGAGGAAAAACGCAAGGGAAGGAGAGATAATGAGTGCAGTGATAACCAGGAGGAGACTGGAGAAAGTTTTGGTGGCTTGGCTTTTTTGTTAAGAAGGGGCTGAGAGTTTGTCTCCTTTTAAAAGCAGAGAAATTGAAGATTAGGGCACAGAAAATGAGAGCTGGCAAGCAGGATTTAGACGAAATCCAGAAAGTGGCACAATCATGCCACACTCCCAAAAACCCGCTCTATGAAGAGAAAGGAAAGGGGGGGAAAAAGCGGGAAGATGGCAGGGAGTGAAAAGATCGTCCCTGGAGTGTCAATTCGTCCCCTGATTTCTATAAGGCCGGGGATTGTGCTCAGCTGCAGAGAACCTGTGCCACCCTGATATTTGCCCACAGCGATGACGTGCTTTGCGGGGTTTACTTATGGTAATGCCAGCTCGGGAGAGTTTAGAGGCTCTTTTATTTCACCGCCAGGCCATAAAGTAGAGGACTGGAACCCAGGACTCCCAGCAACGGTCAAAGGAGGCAACAACGCTCTTTTGTGCATCTCTAGCATCTTAGAAATATACTGCAGCAGATATTCACAGTTAAAACAGTGCAACAACAGCTAAAAAAATCACTCATAATGTGAGTTTTTAAGCTGTTCCAGTGCAGTGGTGACAACTGTGGTAACATCACAACATACAGTAACTGAGCAGGGTCTCTGCCAGAAACACAACAGAAGAGCTGCAGGTGTATCTGCCTCCAGAGCAGCTAAACAAACTCATATTCACGCATATAAACTGCTGCACACTTTGTGAGTAAATTTCCACCCTACACAATGCAGTAAAAGCAGCTTACTAACTTGCTGAATAGTTGGAGGTGAGCAACTCTACGTCTGACAGCTCTCTTCGGCTGCTCTTGACAGTTCTGTTGCTCCCCGACATATTTAAAGCTGATCTGTTTCCCTTAAAAAGTCATAAAATCGCACAGTGTAGACATACTTTTGTTGAATGGTCTCTGCGAACTCTAACTTTTGCAACAAATGCTTGTGTTTCCAATGACTGTCATGCCAGGGTTCTCTTGTTGTTTGCTTTAAATGTGAAGCAGCAGTTGCAGGAGGGTTTGTAAAAGACTTCTAATGTAGGCTGCGTTCTAAATTGCATCCTTTTTTCTTTCAGTATGTACTTTATCTGTCTTGACAAAGTATTTGCTGCGGCATGTAGAATGCGTACAATTCAGGCATCCTACTTCATGATATTGGATCTTAAGCGTTGACTGTCTTCTCTGTCACAGTCTGCAGTACAAAAGGAGGTGTAATTTAATTGTGCATTGGGCTCTAAAAATGTTTTTGTTTTTGTGACTTCAGTCCTGCTGGTGGGATAGGAGGGTGTGAGAGCTAAGAAACAGGTGTAAAGGTTTATTGAAGGTTGTTTTGTTCCCAGTATTTCAATTATATTTCATTGCAAATATGCATACATCGTTTTGACCCCTAATGCAGAGCGATAATTACTGATTGTGAATAATGTTCATCACCTGAATGTCATTATGTTGTGTTAGGCCTTTTTTATGTGTAAGACAGTAGAGAGAGACAGGAAACATGGGTAGAAGAGTGGGGGAAAGACATGTAGTAAAGGGCTATGAACTGGATTTGAACCCATGACTATAGCCCTGTTGGTCGTCCACTCAGCCAGCTGAGCTATCTGGGCACCATGATTAACCTTTCTTACACAGCGGACATTTAGGTGTGGCGGGGCATCACAGAAACAATGGCACATCTGAAATATGTTCTCACAGACACATAAATGCCTCGGAAACATGTCGACGGGGTGGGAAAATTTGAGGCCCTCGCTGTACTCTGTGAGAGCAAACTGTGCCTGTCTTTTCCCTGGTAGCCTAACTGGGGCAGCTCGTCCTTCACATGGACACAATAGCACAAAGATAGACTGGTACCGTATAGTACATGCCGACGTTTGATAACCAGACTGTATAGCTTGCCTATACATACAAAGCAACATGTGGCTACATGATTAGTCACTGAATACACGGCCTTTCACGTCTGCTGTGAGGCCCAGGGTGACAATACACCATTTGTGCAGTGATATCATGCATTATCGTGTGTGGTCATTGTTCTCTGAGGCCTTTCATAGCTTGTAGTGTTTCCAATTAGAGTCTGCAACAGTCTTTCTTTTTTATGAAATTAGAAAACACGTCCACAGACTGCCTTAAACAAATCTGATACTTGATTTTCTTCCCTTAATACTATCCTCACGTCGTAACGGATGCATTTCTGTCAGCACCGCATTGTGTTGTTTTCTTTTTCGTCCCCTCAAAGAGCAGAGAAAGCATCTTTTCAGGGCTATTGACATTTTCTGCATCGATTCCACTTGGCTTTGGCTGCTGGGATTATTTACGGTGCTGTCATATTGGTTCATTCACCTTTAAAAATGTGTTGAAGTAAGAACCAAAAACCTAATTACTCTCCTTTGAAGGGCTTCTTATTATTTTCCTCAGTAACAGGCGCTGTCTTTAGATCAAACTGTGGGAAAATAGGTTCTGTCACTGATCTTGGAAGCTGTAAATGAAGTGGTAACGTCTCATGTTCGATTATGTTTTGATCAGTACTTTTGATCAAAATTCTCTCCCTGAAAAAGTCATGATCACTCAGCTTTGATCACGACAGGACGCACATTTTTTACTCAGATTTCAGAATCTCTTGTCATTCTTGGTGAAAATGAGGACATTTGGCTCTTTTTTGAACTTCAGCTTTTAGTGTCTGTACAGAGTGGACCAGCAGTGATTAAAGAATAAGGTCTACTATACAGACTTTACTTTTTAAGTCAGCTATGGGCCTTGTTAAGTCAGTCATACAAAAGGAAACAGCAAAAACCATTTAACCCTCTGAACTCAGAGCAGTTTCTCTGCTTTTTTTTCTTTTTTTTTTTTGCTCCTCTGACAATTTTCCTCACTGTGGTTAATTTTTTCATTGCAATATAAAGTCCTGCACCTCTATAGAATCAGAACAAAAATGAAGAAGGAAAGATAAATGTCTAATATTCTGTGTAACAAGTTATAATGCAATAATTCATGAAAAAACAATGAAAGTTGATTTTCTTTCATTTTTTTGCTTTACAAATATGAAAAACAACCATTTAAATTGTATCAAACATTAGCTAGTTAGCTTTTAGCTGGACTTGTTTCCGATTAAATGTAGCTGTTGCTTTATTATGTGTTTTTATAAACTCTACTCAGGAGCATCAAAATCAGTTTTTCAGTCGCGGGAATTGGGTCAAAAAACAAGATTAGCTTTAGAAGGACTGGCTCTAGAGTGCAGCATTTTGTTTTTTCTTTAACTTTTATGTGTTGTGCTTATTGAAAGTAACACATTATTAAGACATGATGAAAAAGATTCTTTGTTGGGCATTGCTGTACGTTGCGTCCTGCTGACCTAAATCTTTAAAAGCCGTGCCATTTTCTTTACTTCCAGAGATCTAACAATCTAGTACAGTATGAGGCCTCAGAAATCCTGTGTTGGATTTGTGGTAAATCGTCTTCACAAGCTAACTCCCATCAACATTAATTGGTTTGACTCCATCTGGACGGCACTCTCCTTCCCACTGTGTGCAACTGTACCTTCACACTTCATATTTCACACTTCCTTCCTCTCCACACATTTATTTTTACCTGACACTGCAAATGGGAACAAGTTCTTTTTTGATGAATGTCTCCTAAAAGGAAAGTTTGCTCCAGGGAAGGCAGCTTTTCAGTGTTTGTACCTGTACCCTCCGTTTTTAAAATAAAAGAGATGTAGTAGCAGATTAATTTGGTTGTGTCAGGGCCTGGAATATTGGTGCACCACTTTTGGATTCAGCTCTCCTTTGATGTTTAGAAATTGGATAATGAATAGCGAAATTATCCGACGCTGCTGATTGGCAGGACAAAATAAACAGAGCGTTAGTCACTATGTCTAGAGCCAAGGTGACATGCCGTTCCCTTCTCCCTGTCTCCATTCACAAGTCTGTGACAGCAGAGACAAAAGACCAAAAGGCCTTTAGGCAGTCAGACATGGCTCCCAAATTGGAGCTAATTGCTTTTTAGCCACGATGCTTTTGGGAAGATCAGAATTTGGCCTGCTTTGAGGCATCTCAATAGGAGGGAGGAATTGTACACTAAATGAATAGCAGCGTGTAACAGTTTGTCTACCAAACAGATTTCATAACAGAGCAGTTCTGTGGAAGGTTCTCCATGACAGATCAATGTGTGGAGCTCCCAGTTTCAGCTGAAAGCCTGTGAGACTGTAGCTCAGGTAACTCTCCCACCCTGCTGATTGATTCGTCCAAAACTGTACTGCTGCCAGTTATCTGAGTAACATCAACAAGGCCTGGCAGGAGCTGAAGTATAAAAGAAGCCAGAACCACCATGCTGTGGTGTAATAATGGAAATGGCGCACTGTTGGTGAAAGTGCTGCAACAAAGAGCGAAATGTCTAAAAACCTCAATGATGAAGTCAAATGATACAGCCGCAGAAAAGTTCAATAGTGTTCCCATTTTTAGCGAATTAAAGATTGTGTTCCCAGAATGTGCCTTTCAGTTTTTCAGCCCAAAACACTGCAAATACCAGTCTAACTTCTGGCTTCAGTCCTGTTCTTAATGGGATGTTTCAGTGTTTCAGTCTCTATACATACAAAGCAACAGGTGGCTACATGATTAGTCACTGAATACACGGCCTTTCACGTCTGCTGTGAGGCCCAGGGTGACAATACACCATTTGTGCAGTGATATCATGCGTTATCGTGTGTGGTCATTCTTCTCTGAGGCCTTTCATAGCTTGTAGTGTTTCCAATTAGAGTCTGCCTCAGTTGTCGCTTTTATGAAATTAGAAAACACGTCCACACACTGCCTTAAACAAATCTGATACTTGATTTTCTTCCCTTAACGCTTTCATATACAGTATTAAAATACTGTATATGTGTGCAGCGGAAAACAGGAGAGAAGCAAACAGAGTTTATATTGAACTAAAGCACAGCCAAAGACATGAAGACCCAGCAATCCACACACACAGTATAAAGTAAAGTTTCCACCACCTCTGATTGTCTCTTAACTTTACAGTTTCCACAGAGTTCTGACCTGTGGACAGACGATCACAGCTAATGGTAGTGTTTGCTAAATTAGCTGCATAACGGGCTAACAGTAAGAATTTTCTGATTGCTGTGTTGATGTTGGCAAAAAAAATAAAAGTAATCCACTGAGCCTTCAGTTCCTCTGATGCTGGGAGTGCATGAAGACTCTTGTGTTCACTCTTGCAGCCAACAGCAAAATATTTGGTGTTTTGCATGTGTCTGAGATATTTTATTTTTTAGCACAAGTAGCTCTGGAAATTTATCCCTAAACCTGGTGAAGTGAGAGGCAGCTGTTCATTCTGAATGGATCACTTGGAAGCAGTGAGGAGGCAGGGTTATGCAAAGTTTGAGCACAACGATTATTGGTTAGTCAAAACACAATCAAAATAGCTTTTCACTGTGTTGGTGGGGACAATTGACTTTTAGTATATTGTAGTTTCTTAGACTGCCCCAAGAACCACCTCATTCTTCGTATAACAGATAATCCAACACAAGTGCAGCAGTTTGTTAAAAGTAGGTATGTGAGAGGATATTTGTACATGTGTTGAAGACTCAATGGATTATTTCCATTCAGGGAAGTTTTTGTTTGTCAGAATTTGGTGTTTTAATAAAGGCGCCACCCAAGCTGATGGATGCAAAGAAGACAGAGTAACATGACAGAATAAAATAGCACACCAAAAAATGTCTTTTCTGTTCTTCACTGTTTCATTAAAGCTCCCCTCGCTCAGGTGCTTGTGCTCATGTTGGAAGGCTTATAATTGCATTACACCAAATAACATTTGGTTTCTTTCCATCCTTCTTTCAGCCTCTGAGCCCAACCTGAAGCTTCGCTCGCGGCTGAAGCAGAAGGTGAGCGAGCGTCGTAGCAGCCCGCTACTGCGCCGCCGAGACAGTCCCATCACCACCGCCAAGAAACGCTCGCTCGACATGGCAGGTAAGAGACGCGCCGGCCTAAATCTGTCTGCCGCTCAAGGAGTTTCTATTCTAGCCGGCTGCTGTTGTCTTGCGAGTGTGTGCGGTTGATTTTCTTTTCTGCGTGTGTTTCAGACTCTGCATGTAGCAGCGCCCCCGGCTCCGGCCCAAGCTCCCCGAATAACAGCTCCAACAACATCCCCAATGAGAACGGCATCACTGTGTCAGTCTCCAACAACACGGAGGTAACACATACAAACACAGCCAGTGACAGCCCTATCAGTTCATCCTCGATATATGAATTTGCAGATGTAGTAGTGCTATTTAGCTCTCAAAGAACGGAGGCTCCAAATAGTAAATAGACTGTGCAGCCCTTTCTTCAGCAGCTACTAGTTATTGTATTTTAAACACTGCAGCCTGTAGCATGCACAAAGCATGCTCTGAATGATGTATCTTCAGATGATGGGTCTGCAGAGGAGGAGACAGGCTGAGGAGCTGGCACGATGCTATTTGCGACAACCATTAAGGGCACTCAGGCAGTGTGGAGGAGGCTTGTGGCTGTGACAGTTTTCTACCACCAGTAGGGTGTCAGTGTAGCTCTTCCCCCGTGTCCGGACATCTCCTACTGTACTGTTTTTCCCCTTGTGCTGGAGGTTGTTTCATGACACAAACACAGATAAATCATTTAAATGTGTTTTCCAGGCGTCTCTGGCCCAGAGGCTGTGCAGCGGTGCTGAGCGGGGCTCCGTTAACCAGCTGTCCCTCTACACTTCACCATCCTTACCCAACATCACCCTGGGGCTGCCCGCCACTGCCACGGCCACTGCTGCTTCCAACGTAAGGAGGAAACTGCTGCCAACTTGGCGAAAAAGCTTGCAGACTGACTGCGGACCCGCTTAGTGCTCTGAACCTCGAGTGTTTTCTGCTCCTGTCACATTTTTGCTCACTGTGGGCTCAGTTTTTACTACAATAATATCCTGTCTTTATTGCACTTGGATGACCACAGCATATTTGGGTTCCAAATATTAGTATGTTTCCGAGGGTTTACCCATTTATCTCATCTATGGAAACGACACAATCATGACTGAAAGTAGAGAGAACCCAGAAACATCCTCTGTGCAGAATGACACAGTTATACTACCTTAAATCATAAAAGGAAAAGACTATAGTGGAAATTGCTTTCATTATTTATTTCACAAAAAATGTTAAAATCTTGCAATCAACTGTCTGAACATACACTTAGCACATTTTTAAAAAAGTTTTTCGCATCCAAATTCATTCATCTTCTGGCTTGAATATGTTAATGACGCCCAGAAAAAATTAAGGAAGAATTTGAAGTTAATAGCAGACTAACTTTCTTGACTAATTAGTTAAATATACCAGGTCATTTTGTTTGGTAAATACCAAACAGTTAATTGTTTTATTGATGAATCATTCCTATCGACTGTGTTTTAATCGTCCGAACCCCCAAGCATTTTCTGAGCATTTTTTGTTCCTGTCACATTTTTCGCTGCAATATAAAGTCCTGCACCCCTATGGAAACAGACCACTGAAATGTCCTCTGTGGAGTATTCCACAATTATAATACCATAATTCATAAAAAGACGAGACTGAATTTCAATTTCTTGCACAAATAAAAAACAGGAATCGATGCATGCAATATTTTTTGTGCCCACAGGTGTTAATTTGAAATAACACTTGTAAAATAAATAGATTTAGGGAAAATATCAAGATTTTAAGCTTAAATTATTTAATAATACTGACAAAACTGCTCATGGGAAAGTTGAAAATGCGTAGATTCTTTGTGTTTTCACATTAAATGGTGTCATTTATGTGTTTCTTACGTGCTGTACTTGGGCTTCAGAGGGTTACCTGTGAATCTGTCGCTCTCCCTCTCGTCCAGGTGACCTCAACCCAGCAGGACGGAGGTCTGCAGCCGGCCCTCTCCCTCAGCCCTCCCTTCCTCTCTGGGGGACACTTGACTCCATACTTGGCCGAGGCCGGAGCAGGAAGCGGCGGACACGGTGCACACAGCCCCCTGCTCCAACACATGGTGCTCATGGAGCAGAGTCCAGCACAGAGCCCCCTGGTCACAGGTAGAGCCACAAGCTAATGCTGTTTAATGTGCTGCGAAACTGGTGCAAAAAAACGGCACAGAAAATGAGCGAAGGCGTTTCTGCTGTCATTTTGCCAGCATAAGGTGTCTTATCGCTGCCACTGACTTATTAACCAGATACTGTTGAATGCTTTTTCTTATTGTTTATCCAATATTATGGAGTCTGTTAGTCCCTACAGCTGGTTAAAAGTGAAAAATTATTATTTAGCATCCCAAAAAGTAGTTTTCTATCATTTATGAAACTCAAAGAGAGAAAAGTGACAAAACAACATAAAATAAATGTCAGTAATCACTTACATCGTCGTCATTCAAGAGGTGAAACAAACTCCAAGGGCAGTGCTGGAATATAACTGACTGCATTTACTCAAGTACTGTGAAATTTTGGGGTACTTGTGCTTGAGCGTTTCCATTTTTTGCTTTTTTTTCTATATTTAATTTTAGTAACTATAGATACTTATTCAGATTAAGCACAGCCTGCAGTTCAGCCGAAACGTGCCTGAATTTTTACCATGTGACTCATGACTTGCAGCTGAGTCGGCTTTTTAGATGTGTCGAGAGACACAAAATACTTAGTTTTTTACAGATCCTGGTTAGAGGAAAGATTTTGTTTTTGGAAACTTGTTGGGTGAAAACTGACAAACTACTCAGCAGTAAATCTTAAAGTCAGCTTCACATTTTCCTGCTGTAACATTATAGTGATGAACACAAATGCTTCAGTAAGTATAATCCAAAAATATCAAATACATTATTGTGAAATTGACAATTCATCATGAGAAGCAGGTTTATTTTTGTAACTTTAAGGATATTTTGATTCGAACGAAAGATTATGTCGGTTCATCTGTATAGAATTTTCTTGATTGATTAGTTGGTTGTTTGGTGTTTGTGAATATTGTTGATCAGTGTTGAGAAACTGATAAATGTTTTGTCCACAACCCAAAAATATTCAGTTTACTGTCATAGAGGAGGAACGGAAGCAGAAAATACTCACTTTAAAGAAGCTTGAGTCAAAGAATTTCTTTGAGAATTTCTCAGACTCATTAATTGTTAATCAAAATAGTTGATTCATTTAATAGTTGATAACTAAATGAATAATCAGCTAATTTTTAGAGCTCAAATTTTGATGCTCATGAGTACTTCCCAGTATTTCTATTGACACTGGAGACTGTAGCTGTTGAAACTGACCAATCAAAGGAGTTATCAGCTTGTTGCGGATGTTGATTTCTGCGCTCTTTTCACCTCCGTGTGGCAGTTTTTCATGTACACAGAAAAAACATTTGCTGCATTAGTAGTTGCTGTTTTTCATAGAATTGCTAGTAATGAGGGGAAATCAGCCAATGTGATGGAAACTCTTCGCTTCTGAACGGCGCACAAAAAAGCATCACCGCCACACTGACAGAGATGTGTGTTCGTGATACTCCCCCCCTCACACTGACAGACGTCCATTCATTAGCTCAAACTAATGAGCTCCTTTCATATGTCAGCGTATGCTACGAGACTGTGACATGGGTGCATTGTGTGCCCTTTTCCCATCAGCCTCATTCATTGACCGGCACTCTGCTATTTTCATCGCGACATTAGCAGTGAATGAGCGATGACGCACGTACAGACGCATGCGTGTGTGTGTGTGTGTGTGTGTGTGTGTGTGTGTGTGTGTGTGTGTGTGTGTGTGTGTGTGTGTGTGTGTGTGTGTGTGGACGCAGAAAAACGTACAGACGTGGACATGTGCTCGCCCACACACATATCAAGAGCAGAGGAATTGTCGCAACCCCAGATGTGATGCATTACTTTTCACATTTTTTAGCCTTCAAAATTATCACATCAGCTCCTCTGTTTGTGTGGTAGCTACACATAAGCAGGCGTTTTGTTTTTCTTTTTAGGAACCATTTGAAAACAGCGTGTTTGGCATTTTGTCTGATATTTACACACTAATCAAGCTTCTCAGATCATTTAGCGGCCTCATCCAGGGTCGGTTTTATTACTTCTCTCGCTGCAAATGGACTACTTTTTTCGGTTCGTATCATCACAATGGAAGAATCACAGCATGGCAGCACAGATGGTTGTTTTCCTTTGGCTCACAAAAGGCATCTGCTAACTAATCTTAGGTCCAACACCAATAACGAACAATTAGGGACCTGTGTCTTGATGTATATTTATCTTACATATGAGGGATTTTGCTTGTACTCTAATCAGTAGAGTTTATACTCAGGGTCCAGGATTTTCTTCAGGTGTTCTTGTTCCGCTCGTTGTGGTCTGGAAAGTCTTGAAACGACCTTTAAAAGTTATTTGAAGCCAGACGAGGACAACGAGAAGCTTTTTCTGATTTGATTTTTCTGATTCTGCTTGTCATTTTTAATTTGGAAAAACATGGCGGCTGCTCTGGAAATGCAGTCATATTTCCCCTGAGCCAGCTACCAAAATAGACCCTGCAGTCACACAACCATGTATCATTATGACACTCTAGTCTAAATAGTTTCAGGTGCTTAGAGAGACGGGGAGGACACATCATCATCAAAACACAATTCTCCTTAGCTTTCCTAAACAGTGCTGCTGTTCAGCTGCCATCTTTGGGCTTCACTGACTCCTGTCTAGTTTCGTCCTGCAGTTAAAGCTAAACTTACAAGATGTTTTCTATCTCTCTGGAGACGTGTTAAAAGTTTTGATCAAAGCTAGTCTTATTATCAGCTCTGTGCTACAGGGTTTTTCCTTATGTAACAAAGTCTTCCTTGTGTGTGTCCCAGGTGTAAGCGGCATATCGATGCCGACAGCAGCATCAATGGCCAAGCTGCAGCGGCAGCACCGACCCCTGGGGAGGACCCAGTCAGCCCCACTGCCCCAGGGTAGCGCTGCCCAGGCTCATGCCCAGGCCCTGGCCCTGCAGCAGCTGGTGGTCCAGCAGCAGCACCAGCAGTTCCTGGAGAAGCACAAGCAGCAGTTCCAGCAGCAGCAGCTGCACCTCAACAAGGTAAAGGCTGGAGACGCTTAACCCTCTGAACCCAGAAGGTGTTTATTTCTTTGCTCCTGCTGCGTTTTCACCCACTGTGGACTCATTTATCAACTGTAATATAAAGTCCTACACCTCCATAGGAACAGCACAACCGTAACTAGAAGTACCGAACACTCAGAAATGTCTTCTATGGAGCGTGACTCAGTCAAAATACCATTTTTCATAAAAAACAAGTTGTTGATTGTTCACTACTGTTCTTGTCTCCCTTCTGCTCTGTGTAAACACAGCCTGCAGTTCAGCTGAAAAGTCCCTGAACTTTTAGCATGTGACTGTTCCTTGCAGCTAAGTAGCTAATGGCTTCGCGGTTGCGACGAGAAGCAAAGAATTTTTGTTTTTTACAGAATCCAGTTGTGCAAAACGATTCATTTTTAGCACATATTAATATGAGACTTGCCGAATTAAGTGATTTTATTTTTTTTAAATATTTTTTGCAGCTTTATTTAACAGTCATAGAGAGAAGGAGACAGGAAAGTGGGGAGAGAAATGGGGGAATGACCTGCAGCAAAGGGCCATGAGCGGGAATCAAACCCAGGCCGCTGCATGGGGACTATAGCCCCAGTTTATAGGTCACCCATTCAACCCGTTGAGCTACCCGGGTGCCCCAAATTAAGTGATTTTGGTGAAATAGTCATTGCAGTGGGCTACACAGTGGGTTGGTGGTTAACATTGTCGCCTCACAGCCAGAAGATCCCCGGTCCATGTCCCGGCCTGGGCCTGGGATCTTTCTGTGTGGAGTTTACGTGTTCTCCTTGTGCATGTGTGTGTTTTCTCCAGGTACTTCCACAGTCCAAAAAGATGCTGAGGTTAATTGGTAATTCTAAATTGTCCATAGGTGTGAATGTGAGTGTGATTGTTTGTCTCTATATGTAGCCCTGTGATAGACTGGTGATCTGTCCAGAGTGTCCCCTGCCTTCACCTTAAGTCAGCTGGGATAGACTCCAGCCGCCCGCGACCCTAATGAAGATTAAGCAGCGTATAGATTATGGATGGATGTCATTGCAGTAGGTCAAAGAGTAGAATTCCAAGGACTGTCAGAAAGTTGAAAACCTGCCAATCCTTTCTGTTTTCACAATTTCTGGCTCTGATAAATGGAGTAAAGTTTGGAGGATTAAAACAACTTTTTACTGTGATCAGATGCAGTATTTCACTACGTCTGTGAATGTGCTTGAATAGCAGTGAAGCTGTTTTGTTATTCAACAAGCTGTACATGTTTTCATCATTACTGTTGTTGCTGATGAAGGCAGGTGAAGAAAGAGGCCGTGGATCCAGCATCACATTCAAATAAACTGATGATTAATTATGGTTGTAGCTGCAGAGGGCCAGCAGCTCAGTGTAGCAGTTTGTGTAGGCAGCAGCTCAGCCAATAATGTGTTCGCTGTGGATGTGAGTGAAGTTATTGACTTTATTCTGCCCTTCTCTTTCTGCCTCTGTAGTATTTTTGTTTGTGAGTAGGTGGAGGCAGGTATGGGTTAACATGTACAGCAGTGTGTGAATGTTTGCGTCTACGTCTCTGTGACTGTGGCCGACACGAGTTGCCACGGGCTGCGAGGTAACTGTGCGCTGCCATGGCGACCGAGCGGAAGCCCGCACCTTATATGGGCAGGGAGGAAGCGAGCAGCCGCCGCTCTGGATGGCTTTACCTATTCAGGCAGAGCACTCACTGGAGGAGAGGTGGGTGGATGAAACAAGGGATTTCCTCTCCTCCTCCTCCGCCTCCCCCGCTCGTCTCCCTCCCTCCATATGCTTCAGAGCTCTCCAGTGGCAGCTTTTCACACAAACACCTCGAGAAACAGCCGCCGGCACGCCAAGGATGGCCGCTGCGGTTTTGTCAGGACAGAAATGAAAATCAGCCCCTTTAAACGAAGAGCTGCTTTTGTGCAGTGTCACTTAATATGAGTAATGGTATCAGTTAATTGGTGCCTTCATTGATCAAGCAAGAATGAGAAATGTTCTTCGGTTTCAGCGCTTTTATGAGAACATTTGCTGCTTTTCTACATTCATGTCAGTGTAAATCCAACAAAATTTAATCCATTTTAGTTTCAGACTGCCAGTGTAGAAAGACTCTGCCCTTTCTTTGTCACAGATTTAAAGAAACAGTTTAGAATATTCACCTCTCTCATGTGAAGCTACAGCCAGCAGCTTGTTCATCTAGAGCAGGGGTGTCAAACATGCGGCCCGCGGACCAAAACCAACCCTCCAGAGGGTCCAATCTGGCCCTCAAAGTGTAAAAATTACAGAGAAGACATTAACTGCAGATTGTACATTTGTAAAACTGTAAATTTAAAATAATTTATAGACCATGACAAGTTGTTTTGATCAGAAAGTAAAATACTACATTATCATTGTTCGTTTGTCATTTTGTGTCTCATTTTTGTGATACTTGGTCTTGCTTTGTTGTTTTTTGTCGTCTTTTTTTTTTGTTCTGACTTTTGTTGTCTCATGTTTTTGTCATTTTGTTTCTGGTTTTTGAGTTTCCTTTTTGTCTCATTTTTGTTGCTTCGTGTTTTGCTTTATTCATTGTTTTGTGTGTTCTTTTTGTCATTTTTTTGTCTCATTTTTGTTGTATGTCCTTTTTTTCCTCTGTAGCTTTTTCTTGAGTTTTTTTTGTTTTGTTTCATGCCGTTTGTCTCATTTCTTGTCATTTTGTTTCTCGTTTTTGTCATTTTGTGTCTTGTTTTAGTCATATTTTGTCTTGTTTTTGTTTTGATCATAAAGTACAATACTAGATTGTTCAGTTCCAGATACCTGCGACTGAATGTTTTGTGCCTTGGTTGATACGCTCTGATCTGTAAGTTGTAATGTGGAAATGATAAACTGAGGCATAATATTGCTGAAATTGAACTTAATTTTCTTGAGAAATTTCAGTTTGTTCATCATGTTTTGTGTTGATGATTTGAAATGTGAACAACAATTGAGACTGTCATGAAAAATCCTGTCTGAGCTCGTATTGACAAAAAAAGAAAAAAAAACATAATACAGAAATCAACTAGAGATATTTTTCTGAACCATGTGTAGCTGCATGTCACAATAATGCAAAATAAAAAACATACAGAATATTTTCTAATATGAAATACCTGCTCACAAAAATGCAAAAAATAGTTACTTTTGGTGATGACTGAGCAGATATCACAATAAGCTGCAGATTCTGAATCAGCTGCATGATGAGAAATAATTGTAAAACTTTTGGGTTTTAATCTTTTATAGTTCCTGAGATGTTTTTGTTCAAACAGCCTCAGATTTCAATGTGTGAACAAACCTGTTAAAAGTGGGTCGGGGGGGGGGGGGCAATTTTTAAAAACAGTTTTTCTCGGAAAGTATTCGATATATTAAGCTAAAATTTCACAAATGATTTCTAAAATATGTTTAGAAATGTGCAAATATTTTGTAAATATTCAAATTTTATGCAATAAAAATGTTTGGTAAATCAGAGACGGTTGAGCAGAAATGCTTCTAGAAATCTGACCCAATGATAATTTTGCAGTAATGAACAAGCTGAGCTGTAGTTCTTCATGTTTGCAAGGTTATAAGCTTAGAGTTGTCAGGTTCATCGTCAAATTGTCGCTGTACTTGCGGTCTGTAATAAAAGGACGGACGTCGGTTTGAACCAGATAAAAAGGAGGTTTCTGGGAAAGTAGAGCAGAGGGGGGGCAGCGGGGTCGGGGCCGGAGGTGAAAAATGGGGTAAAGAGACGTCTGTTTGGACGCAAAGAAGACAAGGGCAGCAGTGGCGAGGAGGAGGGGCTGAAGGGGAGCTGCTGAATGCTCTGACGTCAATGCTGTCCCCTGGATGGGGGCCAGAGGACCAGAGGCTCGCTGCTCTGGGAACTCATACGCCCCCTCCAACGCACACACCTGTACACCAGCCCACTCTGGAGACTCCCAGCAGCCACTCGTCCTTCTCTGCACATCATAAACACACAATGTGGAGGCGAGCGCTCCGTAGCCCTTTCAATGGCTCATGTCAGCGAAAGTGAATGAACAGACGACTGAATCACCGCTCGGCTAACAGCGGGCTCCAGAATGAGTCGATGAAAAGCAGCACAACGGGGAGTGTGGAATGTCTCTGTTCAACGAGACACGTTTTGCCCTGGAGTACAGTCGGCAGAGCGGCCACTCACATTCAATTAGAACGGAGAGGTTTGAAATGAGAAAGACACCAATCTGACTCAGTAATCCAAATTAAGCTTGTTAAAAGAAGAATGCTCCAGAGAAAGGAGTGATTTGCCAGGACTTTGATTCAGAAGAAAGCATTTATCTGAAGGCAGCCTCACACGTTGGATGGGATTTGTCACATCCTGCTGTTCAATTGTGAAATAAATTTCGCGTTGTAGCATCGTCACCCTCCTCCCTCACTGCCCTACTGCCCTGTGACCCGCAGATGATGGCCAAGCCCAGCGAGTCGCCCGTGGGCCGCCAGCACCAGAGCCACCCCGAGGAGACGGAGGAGGAGCTGAGGGAGCACCAGGACACCCTGCCGCCGGGGGTCACCATCAAGCAGGAGCCGCCCGACCCTCAGGAGCTGCAGGAGGAGCTGCAGCAGCACCGGGAGAGGCAGGCCGAGCAGGAGCTGCTCTTCAGACAGGTAAAGAGTCCAAAACAGCTGTGAAAAGTGAGACATCTGCCCTAGTTTACAACAGCACAGGCAGGGAGAATCAATATGAGGTTTCACAGAGTTGATTCCTGCTTGACTTGGCACTAAAATGCTGTAGGTGTTTCTGGGGAAGACTGAGAGAAGTGAAAACTCAAAAAAAATACAGATAGAAATGCCATTTAGATCATGAAAACATTGCACTGGCATGATTAAACTGAAAGGGAAAATCAAAGTTAAAGCATTTGTTTTGGCTGCCATCTTTTGGCCATAAGTTGTACTTGCAGCATAAAATCTGTCTTGAGTCTCATATAAAGCATTTGCATTTCTCACAAAACAACTCACAGCAATTCGTCCTTTTTACTTGTATTTTTCTTTATCGTAAGCAGCAGGCCCTGTTGTTGGAGCAGCAGCGGATTCACCAGCTGAGAAACTACCAGGCGTCAATGGAGGCCGCCGGCTTGTCGATCTCCTTCCCAGGACACCGCCCCCTCTCCAGGGCCCAGTCGTCTCCGGCCTCGGCCTCGTCCTTCCCCATCAGCGTCCCAGCGCCTGATCCTCCCGTCAAGCCTCGATTCACCACAGGTCAGCGTCGCCATCCAGGTTTCCTCCTGTCACCTCACCTGTAGCTGCCTTTTCATTCCCCTCATAGTTTTACAGTTTTTATGCCCTCATTTTATGCACTGTTTGCTCATTTCTAACTGCAGAAGACAGAAATAACAACAGCGAGGCCAAACAGAATGTCGCACAGTTTGGATGACATTACGACAAAACTGAAACAAGAATATGAAAGATGCAAAAATGCAACATTAATTTACATTAATTAATAAACACAAATAATAGTTTCCAGTAAAAGCATAAATAGCAATTAAAAAAAGCTCAATAATGTAAAAGCAAGTCTGTCACAAAAGGGTTTTAAGTAGCAATTTGACCTTTTGAACTTTAAGCTTCACAGCATTTCCACGTCACATTTTTCCTCACTGTGGACTCATTTTTTACTGCAGTATAAAGCCCTGCGTCTCTATGGAAACAGCACAACCATGACTAGAAATCTTTGGTGCTTTACGGTACAGTTAACGTGCCGTAAATCATTATTTATCCTAGAAAATTTGCAAAACCTGGAATTAACATGTCTAGCATTTTCCAAAGTCTCCACAGATGTTACTGATACTGGGGGCGCTACATAATTACATTTTTTCTTTTGTTTTTATGCTTGTGTCCCTTTGCTCTGTGTAAACACAGCCTGCAGTTTAGCCGAAAAGCCTCTGAATCACACATTTTTCTCTCTTTTTACATAATCTGGTTACTTTAAACAGTTTATTTTTGTAGAAAATTTTTAATGAGACATGCAGAATAAATTGATTTTGATGAAATGTCACAATTTTAAGCTTAGATTTGTCAAAGTTTAATTACCAAACAGCACTTTGCATATGGTTAGTTCAAGAACTGTCTGTTTTTGCAGTTTCTTGATCTGTTAAACGGTAAAATTTTGGTGAATTTCGGACCTGCCAGTGGCTTTTGGGGTTCATGGAATTAAAGTAAAAGGCCAAATATTATTTATTCTTCAGTCTTGATGGAGGTTGACTTTATAAATTGGTTTTCTTTACTTTTTGTAGTACAGTTTGCAGCCTTCTGGATCTGGCTGATAGGAACACAGAAATAGAAACCTCAATAATTAATTTATATAAACACCCGTAATTGTAATTTTCCTGATGGAACCACACGCCACCCATGAGTAGTTCAAAGACTGTCAAAAAGTTAAAAAAATGTGAAGATTATTTCTGTTTTTACAGTTTCTGGCTCTGATAAATGGTGTAATTTTTTTAAACATAACATGTCTTTCAAACCTGCCGGCGAGTTTTGGGGTTCGGAGGGTTAAACTGCTGTCAAGTTGCCAGGAGTATTTATTGCCGTGATAACAGACTCCCTCTGGTGTGCCTCAGGCGTTTATTTGAGATGTTTTTAGGCTTTCACTCCCATCATAATGCACTGGGGAATGGAAAAAAAGAAAAATCCATCCAAAAAGCAGGTGAATTGGCCAGAAAATGGTGCATCAGTTCCACCATCCATCTGGTAGCAGATAGAATGGAGCTGGATATGTGAATGTTGCCAGAACCTTTTCTCTCCCACTCTTTGTTCCTGTCAGACATCTGACTCTGAATGATGAAAAACGAATACCAAAGGAAGCTGTGGAGAAATCATTCTTGAAGAAAGAAGCTCCTGCTAGCCATATTTTATGGTCTCATCTTTGTTAGCTGTGAGGATGCTGAAGATTGTGACAGTTTTTTGCATGCATGCACCATCGCTGAGGGTATTTTTAGTTTGGCCTACTTATCAGTTCCAAACTACATAGAACATTCAGGGAAGAAGTGGCGGCAGAATGTGGATATCGGCCTCGGAGGCTTTACATTTTGAATGAAGTTTTTGCCACTTGAGGAGAGTTGAGGTAAAACCTGCAAAAACCAGGTAGACTTTCACAATAAAAGCTTAATTTTGCCACCTTGTTCTTTGTGGGAATAGGTTTTACTCTGAAACACAACGAACATGTCTGATCAGAAGTGGTGCAAGTTCAGAATGGACACTTTATTCATCCTGGATCTGTCAGTAAATACTAGGGCCCGACCATTTATTGGCCGGCAGATTAAATCGGTCGATTCTCGCCCTTTTCAAAATAATCGTCATATATTCTTAATATGTCATAAAACAGTAAATGCTATTAAGTGTCAGAGTCGCGCAGAATGATGTCCTTGCACTGTTTGTCCAATACATGGAGCGCTGACTCCATTCAATCCATAATGTACAGGAGTATATACAGTCAGGCAACATTACAGGAGTGGGCTGAGCCGACAGGTAAGTTTATAACGACGTTGTGAAATTAACAATGACTCAACATGTCTCCCATTTCAGTTTAACTCTCTTTGCCATGTGTTATGATGAGTGACGTGCTTTGTTGCATCAGTCATGCTCTTCATTTACGTTGCATTGCTAAAGTTGTGCTAACCTAGCTTAAATTACTCCCTGTCGGTTTGTGTTAGAAATAACATCACTGTAGTTATGCCAACCTAGCATAGCGTTAGCTACCAGCTTAAAAGCCAGTAAGTACCTGCAGAAATAATGTAAGTGTACAAAATATTTGAGAGTACAGAACAACTGTTCATCACTCCATCAGCTGCGTGTTGAGAATTTAAGGAGGCCCGAAAAGTTCAAATGATGAATATTACTGTCTGTCTTCTGCAACCATCATGATGTCACTCTTAGTTTTACTTTGTCAAAAAATACTAGAACGTGACACAAGCTGGAACTGCAACTCTCTGTGTGTGTTGTTGTGGAGTACCATTAGTATCAGACTATTTGTGACCATTATATATTTAAAATGCAACTCTGTCAAAGATGACACATTTTGACATCTGAGAAAGGCATCTTTGGTTTTTATTTTGGTTCATATGAGTCCTGACTTTATGGCAAAGAAAATAATGGAGTAGAAAAGATGTGATTTAATGTTAAAGGGCATCAGAGGGCTGCATAATATTTTGCCAGTAACTTCAGTCATTATGTTGCTTATATACAGCATATATATATAACCTACCTCTAATTTGTAGCAACTAGAAGTACAAGACAAGATGTATTTCATAACTCATTTATAGATTGACTTTTTTAAGGTTGTATAATTTCCCAGAGGTTTAATGCTTTGTTGCATGTTTTTGTACTTGAAAATTGTTCTGATGTAATTCATATCTTTGTTGTTATAAGCGTTAAGGGACCAAAAAAGATGTTACTTTATTGATTATATATTTTTTAAATTAACCAGTTATCGGTATTTTTTTCTGCCAAATATCGGAATCGGCATCAGCCTCAAAAAATCCATATCGGTCAGGCACTAGTAAATACTACACAAGCATTTTAATAATGTGTTTTTGTGTGTTTCTGCAGGCCTGGTGTATGACTCTCTAATGCAGAAGCACCAGTGCATGTGTGGAAACACCAACAGCCACCCAGAGCACGCAGGTCGCATTCAGAGCATCTGGTCTCGGTTGCAGGAGACCGGACTGAGAGCGCAGTGTGAGGTAAGTAGAAATATCACCTCACTGACCGTCACACAACGTAGGAGCCTAGATATGAGAGCTGTGTTCGTATGTGTGTGTTTGCAGTGTATCCGTGGGAGGAAGGCCACTCTGGAGGAGCTGCAGACGGTTCACTCTGAAGCCCACGTCCTGCTGTATGGAACCAACCCACTCCGACAGAAACTTGATTGTAAGCTCAAACACACTCACCCGCAGCATTAGTTCGTCTCAGCTGCTAACAGCCTCTAATTGACTGGTTTTATCTCCTCATCCAGGTTCAATCACTCCCATGTTTGTCCGGCTACCGTGTGGAGGAGTCGGGGTGAGTAGCGCTCACTGTTTGATTGTAAACCTGCATTTTGTGGAATCAGCTCAGTAACACGAGCTTTGCTGTGTGTTTGTCTGTTTTTAAGGTGGACAGTGACACCATTTGGAACGAGGTTCACTCGTCCAGTGCAGCTCGCCTCGCCGTCGGCTCGGTTGTAGAGCTCGTTTTTAAAGTTGCTACCGGCGAGCTGAAGGTGACAACAATCACTTTTTCTCTTTCTCCCGTTTCGTCTGAAAAAAGCATGTTTCTTGAGGAGGGATGGAAATTTTAAACATCTTCCTTGAATGATAGTCAGCCAATCAGAATTCGGTTCATCACTGAAATGAATGAAACGCAAAAAGTGGATGTTTTTAACAGTTTATAACCTCTTGCACTTAATGTTTGCCTCAGAATCAGCTCAGTTGCATCAGGAATTTGAAGAACAGATAAAGTAAACATTATGTTCCTTGAATCATAAATTAAACAGCAAAAGACACTTACATAAACTAGAATAGTAAAGTTTAGGATCAAAAGTACTGAAGACAGCAAACAAGCTGCAGTCATCCACAGTGGATAATCTGTCCTCATATCTGATCAACATGATAGAGTCACTTGTTCACTAGTACATCCAGCTGCTGGAAACAGCTGCTCAGCTGGAATAGATGTCCACAAATTCTGTCAGTATTACTGTCACCTCTAGAATGAATTTATACCCAAATTTAGACACATTGTAACTTTAATGTTTTTGGAAGCTTGAAATCAGTCGTTTTTTACAGGTAAACTACATTTCCATCATCTTCTGCCTTGTGGGTTCATATATTTTTGGCAAATTTTAAAATGAGGAATGTAGAATAAGGTTGTTTTCAAGAAATATCACAATTTCAAAGTTAAATTTGGTTAATTTTCTGCTGAAAGTCCAACGATTCTTCCTGTTTACTAGTTTCTTTCTCTAATAAATGTTGTAATTTTGGAACTTCTTTAAAGATAACATAACTTTGAATCTTGCCAGCGGATTTTGGAGTCGGTCGGGTTAACAGATCCCAATCTTTATGCATTTTTCATTGAAAAAAATTGATATTTGTATTGTTTTATTATTCTGCTTTTGTCTTTCCCAAGATGCCTTTTAATTTAAACTAAACATCAAAAGTCAAACTGAAGAGTGGGATCCTCAGTAAGAATCTGCTACAACCTGCTAGATTGTTGTGAAAACACTAATTCTCTGTGTTACAATCACGTTTCTATACTTCATATCCCCCACAGGAGTGTGTTTGGCTAAATGATGATGTTGTTGCTGCCTTGTGGTGATCAGTGCTGCTGTGGCTAACAGACTCTTCCACCTGTTTTTCCAGAATGGTTTCGCTGTGGTCCGTCCTCCTGGACACCACGCTGAGGAAAGCACTCCCATGTAAGGCCACAGCCATCACCACACTCAGTTGGAGACACTTTATCTATGCATATACAAATACCAGCGTTGGAACAGGCTCCTCTGGACTAGAAATTACATAAGCCTTTGAGCTTATTTACACATAAAGTACTGAGGGCCGTTATTCTGCCAGCTGTCTCAAGGTTTATTTACTCTTCACCTCCTCGTCACAAAGTGTTTAAAATGTTCCATGAAAACGGAACAGGAAAGTGCTGAATTTCATAACAACCAGGAGCCGTGTTGTGCTGTTGTTTTAGGGGTTTCTGCTACTTCAACTCCGTGGCCATCGCAGCCAAACTGCTGCAGCAGAGACTCAGCTTCAACAAGATCCTCATCGTGGACTGGGTCAGTACCGAGAAGCAGTTTGTACTCAACTGGACCCAGACAGGTTTTTATGTTCTCACACAGTAAAGGAAGGCCTGAGATTATATCCCGTGTCCTGTCTCCCTTCAGGACGTTCACCACGGCAACGGCACCCAGCAGGCCTTCTACGATGACCCCAATGTCCTTTACCTGTCTATTCATCGCTACGACGACGGCAACTTCTTCCCTGGAAGCGGAGCGCCTGACGAGGTGAGTGTCTCTCTGACATGTCCATGGTCATCACACCTGAATGAGACACTCCAGGTGCATTGTGGGAAAGTTTTGGCACAGGATTTAATTCATGTAAAAGATAAGGAGGATGGATTTTGTCTGCTATCGAGTTAACAGTGAGTGTGACATCTTCAGAAGCACTTTCTAGTAATCTAGTGCTTTTTACTTGTACATTTAATACACTGTAGTAAAGTTAACATTTTAACATGCAAGATCCACAATAATAATAATAAATATCAATGTTCTATCAATTTCAGCATTATTTAGTTTCAGTCTAATTATCATGTGTGATATTACTTATCAGTTTTTCTATTCTACCCTTATTTTAAGTTACCCTTTTCTATTATTATTATTTATTTTCATATTTACAGTATATCTTATTGCTTTTCTATTTTTCTATTAGGAACTGCATTTCATATGTTGTCTAGCTTAAGTCCAAGCACTTTCTGGGCATATTTGAAAGTGGTACAAATAATTATAAGATAAATGGATGAACACAACAACACTGATAAAGGTTGAAATGCCAGAAATTGCTCTGTATAGTTAGTGATGCTTATGAAAAGACAAAAGACTCAAAATATGCAAAATTTATACATCAAAACCCACCAAAAGATTTATGTTTAGATATGATTTGAAGTTTGTTATTGGGAATAGAGAGGCGCTGATGTCTTAAAAAGCACAGCAAATAATAACTTTTTTTAATAGATGATGCTGGTTAAATTTCTGCACACAAGGACAGAACAATTTAAATATTTCCTTTTTGCAGTACAAACCCAAGTAAAGCACATCAATCCTTGTGTGGTCTGTATGTTTTAGATACAAATATTTTTATTTAACCAGTAGCAGTTTTTTGCTGCTGTCACATTTTTACTCACTGTGGGCCCGTTATTCACAGCAGCATCTTAATAGAGACAGCACTGGCATGCCTGGAAGTGGAGAGAACTCAAAAAATACTTTTGTGCACAATGACAGTTACAATTGCTGCTAAAAGCCAGCAGACTTGAATTGTTTTTTGTTGTTTGTGTTTGTGCTGTAAATACAAAAGTGAGTTCCAAGCTTGTCCCTGCAGGTTGGCAGTGGTGCTGGAGTCGGCTTCAACGTCAACGTTGCCTTCACTGGAGGCCTCGACCCACCCATGGGAGACGTAGAGTACCTGGCTGCCTTCAGGTACCAGATCTGATTTGATTCCACGTCATTATCAACCAACCTACAAAACAAACACTGCTATTAGACATGAAGTGTCCAGTTCAGCTGTTTATGCTCTTCCTTCAGTCCACACAGGAACAGAAGAACCTTCTTAGTTTGTTCGGTTTGTTCAGTTGGAGCTTAAAATCTTTTGTTTAAAAGCGCAAACTGATATTCTTCAAATAAAGTATGGAATGTTTTGGATCATTGTTAATTTTGTCATGAAAACTAAAATGAAAAATCTTTGGTGGCAACTTATTTTTCACAACGAAAATCTTTAAAAATTGCAAAACTGAAATGTTGCAGACGAAAACTAACATAAATCAAAAATTTTGACTAATATAAACAGACATTTTCCTCAAAAGACTGAAGCTAAATCACCATCAGGAGCCAAAATGAAAATGGATGTTATATTAGCTGCCATTAAAAACGTAAGTTTGACCCACAGTCATTCCCATTTGTCTACAGCTCTGCTCCGTTATAGTTACTTATATAATACTTTTATACTGAAATCCAAGTAGATCACAGTTTTGTTGTTTGTTTGGCTGCAGCTAATCATTACTGTCATTTTTCTTCATTGATTAGGCTTTAGGTCAATAAAATAACCTTTTAAAACTCAAATATATTCTATTCATGATCCTGAAAAACAGTAACGATAACTGAGAAGACGTATTATTATAATTACTGTTATTAGCCACAATACAGGAGTCGCATCGAGGAATTTTGCTCCAAAGGTGCCACTTGCGTAAAATCAATAGTTAGCATCTTTGTTCTGTGTTGAGTTTAGTCTTCATTGGTATTCTGGCTGTACAACCTCCACTCTCCTTCTCGCCTCCTGCAGGACGGTGGTGATGCCCATCGCCAATGAGTTTGCCCCAGACATCGTGCTGGTCTCCTCAGGCTTCGATGCTGTAGAGGGACATCCTCCTCCGCTGGGCGGCTACACCCTGACATCCAAATGTGAGTATCTGAGGCGTGTTTTTTTTATCTCTCACTCTTAGAGCAGACACTGAAACACATCTGCTAAAATGTAAATTAGAGTGAACCTCTGTGGCGTTCTGCGGATTCATTTACATTCATTCACCTCCGTCCTGTAACGTCTCCTCAGGTTTCGGGTATCTGACCAGGCAGCTGATGACCCTTGCTGGAGGCCGGGTGGTCCTGGCTCTGGAGGGGGGTCACGACCTCACCGCCATCTGCGACGCCTCGGAGGCCTGTGTGGCCGCCCTGCTGGGCCAGGAGGTAAGGAGGTCGCTTTACCCACAGACGAGATCTGAATCTTATTAAAAGACGAAGGAGGGCATGCTGCTCTGGTTGTAAAGCTGGACGTTGAAGCACACAAACCCTTCATTCCTGCCTCTGTTACTCAGTATTTATTTTAATCTCATGTTTATCTACTGTTGCAGCAATTGAACTACATAGAACAAAGCTGTCCTGATTTTACTGCTTGTCTTCATGTATATATCGTAATATACAGAGGCAGTGGTGGAATTTGTCAGAGCTAGATCTCCATGGTAACTGATGCTGTGGAGCTAGATCTCCATGGTAGCTGATGCTGTGGAGCTAGATCTCCATGGTAACTGATGCTGTGGAGCTAGATCTCCATGGTAACTGATGCTGTGGAGCTAGGTCTCCATGATAACTGATGCTGTGGAGCTAGATCTCCATGGTAACTGATGCTGTGGAGCTAGATCTCCATGGTAACTGATGCCGTGGAGCTAGGTCTCCATGGTAACTGATGCCGTGGAGCTAGGTCTCCATGGTAACTGATGCCGTGGAGCTAGGTCTCCATGGTAACTGATGCCGTGGAGCTAGATCTCCATGGTAACTGATGCTGTGGAGCTCGATCTCCATGGTAACTGATGCTGTGGAGGTAGATCGCCATGGTAGCTGATGTGGAGCTATTTTGGTCAGGAGCAGGTTCTGTTAGGAGTTCAGATTTAAATCGGTCGTAAGAAGCGTCTCCCTTTTACCAAAACATTTCCTGATGATTCTTTATGAGTGATTCAGATTCTCAGCTGATATTTCGTCTGTGAACACGTTGATCTGTACATTTCTAAAACCGCTGAATGAAGCGGTTACAGTGTCACACACTGTATGCATCGCGTTGCCATTGAAACCTGAAGTGTATTTCATGGATAATGCAGAAATCACATAAATATGTTTGGTCCGTTTACATCCTGGTACTGCAGCTGATAGAACACTGATTAGAGCATTAGTTATCTATTGGTATTTATTACAGTGAATATTTAATCAGTAATGTTAGTTGCACTTTGACCAAAAATGAAAGCGATATCCTGCATTATGAGACAGTGTCAGATTAAATGTACTTCAGTACAATATGGTTAAAAAAATAAGTTTAACTTACTGTGCAAAGAACATTGAAAACCACCATACTGAGGTTTAGTTTTTGTTGGGCCTGGATATGTCCAACATGCATCGTAGTGACTTAACACTGAAGGGTTTTGTTCTCTTCTCTCATCTCAGTTACACTACAAGACTGGAAAATGTTGTATTATAAAAACTGGTCCAAAACTCCTGTTGTACTATAGTAAATGTATTAAATGTAATTATTTGGTGGCAAAAGTACCAAGAACGCATCAGTAGCTAAATATTTAAGCACATCTTGAATACAGAGTAATATAGTAATGTTGTACCCTCAGGATATGTAAGAGGTATAAAAAGTGTAGTTTTGGAAAATATGCTGATTTAAGTGTGCATTTGTGTGGAGGAATAAGGAACTACTCAGTTGTGCTTTTATGTTTACCCATTAGTTTTGTTTACTGCTCACTTTGTGGGAATAAAAGACAAAAGTCACAGCATCTTCCATTCAGGGCCTGAGAAACCAAACAAGGTGCGAGATGAAGCTCTGAGTTCCACTGAGCCTGACCTCTGGTGGAAAATATTTCAAATGCAGCTCGTGTTGACATTTTCGCTGTTTTTGTGCCCCATGCAGCTGGACCCGCTGCCGAAGGCCGTCCTGGAGCAGAGGCCCAACCCCAACGCTGTTCGCTCTCTGGAGAAAGTCATAGAGACTCACAGTGAGTTCACACCAACTCTGATATACACCGAAGGCCTCTGGTTTAGTTGTATTTCAGACCTAATTCTCTATCTTTAAGCTCAGAAACAAGTTCTTCCAAATATTAAGGCAGATTTTTAAGCCGGATTCACAACATTTTGCGCTAAAAAATGTGCTGAAAACTCAACCACTGAAAGAAAACAGTCCCATTAGTTTATCGTAAATCATTTAACCCACACACTGCTCTAGCTTAAAGTTAGCACACCCCCCGTCTGGGTGACTCAGCTCCTCTGTTTTTCAGGTAAATACTGGCGCTCGGTGCATCGCTACTCACCTCGGCTCGGACTCTCTCTGCTCGAGGCCAAACGAGGAGACTCGGAGGAGGCCGAGGCCGTCAGCGCCATGGCCTCGCTGTCCGTGGCCAACACCAACACCATGGATCAGAGGTAAAACCTTTCAAACTGGTCTACAGGTTTTGATGTTCAGAAGATTATCTGCGGTGCAACATGTGTGACGAATAAACGTTAAGCGGTGATGTTTTATTTCCTGTCAGGCCCGAGGAGGAGCCGATGGAGGAGGAGGAGCCGCTGTAACGGACGGAGACGTGAGGGAGTCTCAGAGTTACCGTGGACCTCTCTGGAGAAACGCCTCTTTGAGCAGCAAAGAGCCTCGACTGATCCCTTCATTTATCCCCCACCCACCCACCACGGCCGTCACCTTGATTGGCGGCCCCTCGGCCAAAATCGAGGGAGAGGAGGGTGGGCTCAGCCTCGGAGCAGGGAGCCAATCAGGAGACAGAGGACTGAATTGGGGGGAAAAAAAAAACAAACTGAACATAACGGCGTCGCTTGGCAGCATACGCTCAGAGACACTCATTTTTTCTGTCGGTCTTCCCCGCCCCCCATGTTAGCCCCCGGCGGCTAGCACGGTGCAGCGGGTGTTTGGAGCGTCTCGTCACAGGAAGGTGGGATTATGTGCAGGAACAAACGGTGCTTTACGCAGCTGCCCTCAAAGCGAACGGACACCAGGGACAGCAGACGTCTCCGGCTGCTCCTCAGCAGCTCGGCGGCTTACTTTTCTCTTTTCTTAACTCTTTTTCCCGCCAGAGCGGGGGGCATCGCGATACTATTTTACAAGATGCGTTCACTGTGGACTTTGGTCGGTCGAAGCTTGAGTAGGCCTTTGACAAAGATTTGACGGTGAGACTGTCACCTCGCTGGACCAGCCTGTCGTCTGAAGGTTGACGAGTGTAGAGGAGTGCCTTGGTGAGGGTCCGCTGGATTTCAGGATTGTTCAGGAAAAGATTGCCTTAAGTTTCAAGATTTTTCCCCTCCAAAGTGCGAGGGAGGGAGGGAGGGAGGGAGACGGAGGAGTCGAGAACGATGAAAATAAAGCAAACAATCTTTCAGCATGTTTACTTGGAAACGTGACGACGACAACATTTCTGTCTCTCACGGCCTCTCTTGAAGAGTTACTTTACTTTTTGGATGGATCTATTTTTCTGTAAAAAACAAAAAAAAAAGGATTTGTAAAGGTAGTTGCCAGCTTCAGTAGAGAAAAGGGTGCAAATGTGGAGACTTTCAAACAAGGAATTAGATTGAAAACGTGTCAAATAAAGGATTAGCCTTTTATGTAGCTTCCCTTTAACCGAAGTCATCGCTTTGTAAAACACATGAAGCATGAGCAGAGAGACCAGATGTTTTTTGCAAGATTCTTGAATGTTATCCAAAAGAGAAAGCCAAGCAAGAAAAGCCAAAGCATGAGTTTGCATTTACAGTTTCACTCCACTTAGCTGGCAGACATTTCTCGTATTGGCCCTTCACGACGAAGCTCCCAATACCCAGTTCAATGTTTACTGATTTAATCCTTCGCAGGTCAGGTGAGATCATTTCTTTACGCGCTTCGCCGGTTGGCAACTACCTTAGTTACTAGTGTGAGCTACGCATTCGTCATGTATATTGAATTGAGTATATTTTGAGAGGCAGTAATCGAGTATTGTCCGTTTGTATCTACATGTATGATTTCCACACCCAGTTGTCAATTTACGATATCAAAAAGCGTGTTTTGGTAAGAGTGTCCACTTTTTGTTTTTTATCGTATCAGATTATTTTTCTAACTTTTTTCATCCATAGATTTTGTTCTGTGTTTTTATCCGTTTTCTGGATAGTTATAGGGCTGCCATTCACACACTTAGTACTATGGTCATTTCTTTCTTTCTTGTATTTATCAAAAACAAGGAGCAACACTTTCTTTCTTTCTTTCTACGGCTCCCTAAGCCTTTCTGCATTTTCATCGATTATGTATTTATAACATGTACTGTTTATAGGAGATTTGTATATGGAAAATTTATAAATGTACTCTAACTAATGACAGCTATGATATTGTGAGCAAAAAAAACAGTCTGGTGTATGATATTACTCCATGAACTTAAAAAAAGCAGCATATTTAACTCGTCATCGACTGCACTGTTGCCCTCAAGTGAAACGTTGTCATTACATGGCACTGCAATTGACTTTTTAACACCTTTCAGAGTGAAACATTCGATCACTTTGTTGCCTAATCAATACATTTTCCTCTTGTGCATGGGTGATATGCACTTACCTTTCGACTGTGACAGCATCACGCATCCATAAAGGGGTTTAGAGGCCGTTTTATGTAGCTAGCTGAGTTTTTTCCGCAGCGGGAAAAGAAAAGGAAGCGACGCCGACGTCAGGAAAGTGGAATTCAGGATGGAAAACATCAGCTAATAATTTAAAAATCTCTTCTTTCTGAGCATGTGTTGCACTATTTAACCTCGGAGCTCCGATCTTCTCTTTTCCCGCTGCTACGAGTAGATCATTCAGATTAGCCCTCAACTTCTGTCACTTTTGTTTGATATCATTTTGTAAACTTGAGTTGATGTTTTTTTATTTGGTTTTTATTTCCACGCCTAACAAACATTCCACTTGTTACTTGTTTAATTTGGCTTAGATTTTTTTAAAAAGGTGAATTTGAGTATTTTTTTTGTAGAGAAACTTTAATACTACTCTTTCTTTTGTTAGTCGTCTGCTCGCGCCAACTTTAACTCTTTGCATGGTTTGTGAGTCAGCATGCCTGCTTGTCTATGTAACAAAAAATGTATTTGCACAATAGAAGAAGAACACTGGAGGACTTAAAAGCGAAACCTCCCGCGGCACCAGGCGGGACGGTTTTCTTCCTCTCTGGTGGGCAAAACAATTCAAAAGACTTTGTCCAAATGACTCCACTGGGAAACATTTGATATCGCTCCTTTTGAATATTTGAATTTTAACACGATTCAGCACTTAACGGACTGAGTTTAAGAGAAACCTGCTCTGCCAAACCTCCGCTACATTCACACCTTAACAAAAAGACTCTTCCCAAAGAATGTTCCTCTTTCAAAGATTTCCAGACGGGCACTGCTGCGGTAGAGAAATGACGGTTTGGAAAAAGGGCATCGTCGTTTGATTGTCACACCCACCTCGGCCAGTTCTATATATAACCACTGTGGCTCAAGAGCAACTCTTGGTTTACATGTAAATGGATTAAAAAACAAAAAAGTTATTTTTTGTTTGTTGTTTGTCTCTATTGATGAAAAATGTTATCTTTCTTTGGGACCTATGCTTTTGACATTTCATCTCTGACATCATCAATAAAATATATTTCTGAAAAATACAAGCGTCTGCTGGTTTTTGTTTTTTTTGGTTTAAAGGTCACAACTGGGATCAATTCAAGATTTGCACTTTATTTGCTTTTACTCACAAACTTGTCTGCTTTTATCACCTCACCGGAATGATCACTCAAAGTCCCCTTCAGTCTAAATCATCAACAATGCTGGTTTTGGAGGAATTAGTCACAGATTTCTTCTCTCTTCTGCTGATTGTTACCGGCTGCCCAGCACATGACAGAAAGTGCGTCTCAGCTGAAATGAAGAAGGCACAACTGGAGGCATGGAGTCTCAGATGACTTCCCTCTGAGTGGAAAATCTAATTACCAAACCGAGTATCACAAGTGTGCTGTCCGGATTAAAGGCAGAGTCCAGCTATCAGGTGGTCTCTAACAACAGTTATCTCCAATATCTGGCCTACAAAATGCCACGAAATGGAAAAAAAAAAAAACAACTCATTTGTACCTACTAAACCCCAAATTAAAACAGTTAAACAGCTACTTCTGTTCATGCAACTCGGGTTATAGTATTTATCATCATAAAAAAACTATAAAAATCTGCAAATATTGTGTTTTTATAAGCAGGAATCGGTGTATCTGTTCCCTATAAAGGGAATAATTACTAGTTTGTAAAATAATGACAAGCAAAGAGTGAGAGGTTTAAATAGAAGAATAAAATGTTGCACAGGGTCTTGTATGAATAACTGCGAATAAGGATTATATGAGGAATAAATAATAAATGAATGAACCACTTCAAAAAAGGACAGTGCTTCGCTTAAAAAAAGATATAATTGCATAATTAATAATAGAGGGAATTGTGTCTATTTGTGGTTGGGTTTTTTTTTTGGGGGGGTATGTTTTTTTTCTCTCTCTGTGGGAATATTACATCTCTTTGTGGTTGTTATGTGTCTTTGGTTGTGTTTCTGTGGTTTATTTTGTGCCTCTCTGTGGTTGAGTTGTGTCACTCTTTTTGTCACTACAAGATGCTGTGACACACACGGCATCCAAATAATAATAATAATAAACATAATATCACATGAGACATGTTAAAATAATATAAATGTAATAGTTTTGAAGCAGCTTTAACCCAATCCCCCTCAGACAACAGACTCCAGCAGCACAGTTCCTGTATCAGAGCTTCTGTCCAATGAGGAGCAGCCACTTCCTTTAGCTGCAAACACTGACGGGAGCTTTCCTCTCTGCCTTCGGTCCCTGCCGCTGCACACTGCGATGCCCAGGCTGCAACACTAGCCAGCTCATTTTCCCTTTAATTACCCTCCAGCGGGGACACCCTTCGTACCGTCGCTACTCTTCTTCCTCCTGTTCCGTCGAGCAAAGCTGCAGCGGCTCTGCGGACATGCCGAACATCGTGCTTTTTAGCGGGAGCTCGCACCACGACCTGTCCCAGAAAGTGGCTGATCGTCTGGGACTGGAGCTGGGCAAAGTCATCACCAAGAAATTCAGCAACCAGGAGACATGGCGAGTACATGTTGACAGTGAACACAGTGCTTGTTGTCCCGCTGAATGTCTAAATGTGCACGTTTAAAGCGTTAGCAGGGAGTTTCGTTGGCTGCCCGTGTTGCTTCATCCCATGTGGGTTCGTTAGCTCGAAGCTAACAATAGTTGCTAGCGCTGTAACGGCTACACGTGACGAGCTAGCCACATGTAAACACAGTGGACTAGCAAGCTAACACCTCTGCTTCCTTTATCGGACAGCGGTGTTGGCCGTGTTAGCACTCAGTTACTGTCATTTTGTGTATTCAGACGACGTGTCCATGTGGTTTGTGTGCCACTAAAACGAACCGGAGTAGCTGTGAAATTACGTAACGTTATATTGTGTTGGTTGCGTATCAAGCTAACTCCGCTAGCGACTGCTTGCCGTGTTACGTCTCGTTACGGAGGAGGTCACATTTTGTACCTGAGCCGCAAACTCTCCTCCAGTGGCCTTTAACTTCACCCAAAACTGCAAAATAAATGTTACAGACGATGAGAAGCAACTGTTTGTGTTCTTAAGCCCGGTGAAAATGTCCACTGTTGGCTAGAAAGCAGCTAGTTTTGAGGAAGGAACGTGTTACTACGGTTGTACGAATTTTGACGTGACACCTAATTACCTTGACTGCTACTATCTTTCTATCTGTTGCGTTTAATGGCTCTTCGTGGTTGTTTTGTGGTTATTCAATATCTCTTTGTGGTCATTTTCTACCTCTTAATTTTAAACCCGGTTAATATGTCCACTATTAACTAAAAAACTGCTATTTTTGAAGAAGGAAAGGATTATTACAGGTGAACAAAATTCGACGTGACACCTTAATAACAGAGCTGCCACTAATTTTCACTCCGTACTTCTGTATCTTTGTTGTTTTGTGTGTCCCTTTGTGGCTGTTTGTGTTTGCAGTTACTTTGTGTCTTGGTGTTTGTTTTGTGGTTGCTTTTTGCTCTTTTTTGGTTGCCTTGTGTGTCTTTTTTGTTGTTTTGTGGCTATTTTGCATTGTCATGGTTGTTTTGTGTGTCTTTTTGGTTGTCTTGTGTCTCTTTTTGCTCGTCTTGTGTGTCTTTTCGGTTACCTTGTATGTCTTTTTGGTTATCTTGCATATCTTTTTGGTTGTTTTGTTACTGGTTTGCATTTTCATGGTTGTTTTGCGTCTCTTTTCAGTTGTTTTGTGTGTCTTTTTGGTCGTCTTGTGTGTCCTTTTGGGTTTTTTGTGTCTCTTTTTGGTCGTCTTGTGTGTTTTTTTGGTTATCTTGTGTCTTTTTGGTTGTTTTGTGTCTCTGTTTGGTTGTCTTGTGAATCTTTTTGGTTGTTTCATGGCTCTTTGTGTCAATTTATGGTTTTTTTATGTGTGTTGGTTGTTTTGTGACTGTTTTGTGTTTCTTTGTGATTATTTTGCATCTCTTTGCGCTTGTTTTGTATTGTTTTTGTTTTGTGTCACTTCGATACAACATCTCCTTAAATATACAGATACTGAACTGATACTGTGTCAAAAACTTAAACATCAGGAAAAGTAATTGAAATAAAATGATAGAAGATGGAACTCTAGCTTGTTTTCCTGTTTCTAGGCGCTTCTTGCTCCTTTCACATTTTTCTGCTTCAGAGATAAATAGTTCAAGGAACGCCAGCTATTTGAAAAATCCGACAATTCCTTTTATTCTCACAGTTAAAAGCTCTGATAAATGGAGTTGTTTTGCTAATTAAAAAGAAAACAAAAAACAAAACACACATGACTTTCAAACCTGCCAGTGGATTGTGGGGTTCAGAGGGTTAAAAAATAAAATCAGAAATTAAGGCACACAACAACAGGAGTTAATTACAGCACCTCAGTGTGTTCATAGATGTTAATATTCAGACAGGAGGGGAGAAAATCTGCTTTTTGCACATTCCACATAAGAACAGTTGTACTAATATAATGGGGAAAGTGTCATTTTTGTTGCCAGGGCAGCACAGTACTTTCATAGTGTACTACCCTCACTGTAACACTTGCACTTTACAAATAGATACTGTTGCATAATTGACACAAATGTGTTTGATAGTGGTTGCTGGTTAGCCTGCAGTTCTTTACAGGGTTTTTACATTTACTTGTAATCACATGTGGCTCACTGGCTGCACCAGACAGAGCTAGAAGCTATAAAATAACTTCAAACACAGCAGTCAGACATATTATCAAAAGTCAGGCATAAGTTTTTTTTTTTTAAAAGGATAACGTGCAGAAGCACTCCAGTTAAATGAGAATACTTGTATTTATCTCTCAATGCTGCCCGTCTTGTAAAGGAACTTAAATCACATGCACTTCATTTGGGCTTATTTCCAAAGCGGCCGAGCTGATTGACCATTCCTCTCGTTTTAAAGAGCCTTGCAGGGCTTTTATGACTTTACTGCCTCTGCTGCTGCACGGCCTTGAGCAGAGTCAGTTCAGGTTGACCTTTTGGCCTGTTTGTGTGACTGCGTTGACCTGAACTCATCACAACTGTGTCAGTCCCCTGCAGCTTCACATTCTGCAGCGTTTTACTCCTGCAGATGTGACCCAAGCATCTGTTCTTTTTGTTAATAATAAGAAATCAAGATCTTGTGGCTCAGTGGCATTAACGTTGTTTGTTGGGTTTTATTCCTGCTGGGGTCGTTCACCGATGCTTTCACTGTAATGCCCTGTAGATAAAAGCTTTCTCTTTTTTTAATCTCCCCTTTGCGTTCCATCTCTGCTGTCTCGGAGCTTGTAAAAGCGTCTGGACCTCTTTATCCCTTTATAAGACCCTTTCTGTTGGTGACGTTTCCACCCGCAACTCTGAAAATCCAGGGAAAACTCTGATTATCTGTCGCGAGTTTTCTCTCTAGGGAACGCAGCTGTTTGTGCGACACAAAGAGCAAAACAAAGATTATTTTTCTCGTTGTCTCACACAAACAGGGAGGTGATAGCAGCTCCTCTCGCAGGTTTTACTCGCTGAGCAAACAGAGGGAGTGAATTCCTGGGAACAAAATGGCTTCATGACTTATTTTACCAAGAATAAAGTGTCCAAATGAAGATTTTAGTGATACTTAACTGCAGGCTCCACACTAATCATATAAGCCAAAAACTGATTTATATTTCATGAACAGGGTGAGAAAATAGGCTCAGATTAGTAATAAATCCTAGTTGTCTCTCTGTCTTTTCCTGTGTTGTGCCACATTGACTGCTGTGTTTTCACTTCAGCACCCGTGGCAGGAAATGTTTTGCACAAACTGGTGTCCATCCTGAATGTCTGAACATACAGTTTGCACATTTTTTCAAATGTTTTTGCAGTAAAAGTGAACATTTCCTTTCACTAAGCTGTAAGCTGATGAAGGTACAGTTAACTGTTTGTTACAAGATAACTAAAAATGGATGAAGAGAACTGATCAATGTTTGTGAAAGCCTCAGGTGACCTCCTCAGATTGCTCGTCTCGCTGTCCAAATTCCAAAGATATTTGCAATCACATGAGGCTGAGGAGAAAAGATAAAGTTAATTAATTTGCGGCCTCATGAGACAAAAACACACAGCAGATCATCACAGCTATAATCTTATAACATGACTGAATACTTTATTGTTACAAACTGAAATATGCACATATCATAGAGAAAGTTGTCATTAAATTGCAGTCAGATTATTCTATTATTCTTTACTTGATCTTTAATGACATAGTTCCTGATTTCAGTTATGAATTTGACCATTTAGTTGTCATCAATTTCCAAATTTCTGAGTACTGTGGCTTTAACTCTCTGAACTCCAAGCAGCAGTTTCTGGGTGTTTTTTGCTCCTGTCACGTTTTTACTCACTGTGGATCATTTTTTACTGCACTATAAAGTCAGAACAACCATGAAGAAAGAGAGTGTCTTCTGTGCAGTATGACACACTTACAATGATGGGATTCATGACAAAGAAATACCACAAGATTTATTTTGATTAATTATTTTACAGTGATTTAATAAAGCATGGAGTCAACACTGACAGCATTTTACACGTGCCTACAGGTGTTACAAATACTGGGGAAAAATGGTGACTACATTCTACAGATATTTTACTACTCATTTTTTATTTGTTTCCTTTCCTGTCTCTGTGTAAACACTGCCTGCAGTCCAGCTGAAAAGTCCCTGAATTTTTTTTTACATTTTTGTCTTGTGACTGTCGTTTGCAACTGAGTCACTAATAACTTTCTTGTTGCATTGACGAGAGCAGGATTTTTATTTTTTTACAGAATCTGGTTTATTTTTGGTGAATGCTTAAATGAGACATGTAGAATGAAGTATCACGATTTTAAGCTTAGATTTGGATCAATTTTCCAACTTAACACTCACCACAAATGAGCACTTCAAGGACAGAAAGTTACGAAACTCAATGATACTTTCTTTTGAAATGGCTTCATTTTGGTAACTTAAAAAGTCTCAATTTGGCATCATTTTAGCATTGAAGTGAACTCAAATACATCAAGCTACAACATGTTTCTACTGCTTGGTAGAAGGAAAACTTAACAATTCTCAATTTCTATGACGAAACCTATAAAGGAGCATCTGATGGAACAGAGCTGACTTTGATTTAAGGGCCCTTGGATACTATGAGTTGTTTCTAATTGAATTGTATTTAATAGAAACAGTTTGTTGACATGCAGCTCCACATGTGCACAGCTAAAAAACACAAAGAACAGGAGAGAAACTGTGAAAAGAAAGATATGGTTTCTAAATAAATTAGTCGTACAGAAAAGATGATGTTGATCTTAAACAGGTTTTCTGTCTGCAGGTTCTTGCAGCTGTTGCCACAACAAGAGGCAACATAACTCATGTGTTTGGTTATTTAAATCAGCATCACAAAGCTGTGTAGAACGACTGCCGAGCAGATCTCAATGTCACCCAAAGCAAAAAACTGTTTTGGATTTCTTTGCCAATGTTACACCAAATTTTTACATTTATTTTTTATTTTCTATGCAGATACGCTCACCGACAAAAGTACTCATGTCACTCCAGAATGATCAAATCTTTCAAAATAATTTTTCATGTCATCCGGTGAAAAATCCTGTATATTGCAGATGAATAAAATGTAATTTTTTTTCCTGTATAGTTGAGCCTTAGCTAGTAGTAATTAAGGTTTATTTTGCAGATTTATAGACACTCATTCATATCTATTGCGATTTTTCTGGCCGATGCTACAGTTTGATTTGCAGTATAATTTTTAAAAGTCATGTTTCAGTTCAGTATTTACTGCGTAGTAGATTTAAAACAGGAGACTGAGTATTACTACATGACTGTTTTGATGGTATCTACTGACGTGACAGTTTAGGACCCGGGGCTGTTACTCCCTTTCCAGAAAGGTTTCTACGTGTTAGCCTTTCTTGAAACAATCATGAGGCCTCGTGACTGTCCGTGCAGCTTCGATTCTCACCCCGAACAACTGTACATGTGAAGAGATCACATGAGTGAAGCCGGGAGGACCTGGTCATCTCCCACAGAGGAATGTTTCACACACTTGCTGTGGGCTGTATTAGTGCTGCTGTTAACCTTGGAGCTCCGTCACATACCGGTTCAGAGTGAATCTGGGCTGAGTGGGCGAATGCAGAGTCGGGCTTTTACAATAACTGGAATGTCTGAAAGTGCGTCAGTTTCATTCCCTCTAAAGTCTTACGTTTCTTCTTGCACACAGACAGAAACAGCAGCTGGGAAGCTCAGAGTCAGACTGGAAAAGTTCAATTCAAATTTTCAGCTCAGACCAACGTACTAATTATTTTTTAATTGGCTAATCCACCCGTTGGTGTTGTGCTGTTTAACTGGGACCAGTAATAAGAGAAAGTGAGGACACTATACAGGACCGCCAGATTGAAAGTCTTTATTATGCGTCTTTTTCTGTAATTGTGTGTCCTTGTGGTCATTTTCTGGTCATTTTGTGTCTCTCTTATGATGTTTTTGAGACTCTGTCATCAATTCATGTTTCTTTGTGATTGTTTTGTATGTCTTCGTGGTTGTTTCGTGTCTTTTTGTGATTATACTGTATCTCTTTGTGATGGTTTTGAGTCTCTGGGTACGTCTTGTTTTGTTTGTCTTTGTGACTGATTTATGTCTTGGTTGTTTTGTGTCTGTTTGTGGTTGTTTTGCATCTCTGTGTGATAGTTTTCTGTATCTCTGTGGTTGTTTTGACTTAGTTGTTTTTACTCAGCTCTTTGACAACCAAAAATATTAGCCCTCCCTTCACACATTTGTGGTCACATCTGTCTGTTTGTTTTCTTTCTGTAGTCTTTAGTCATTACAAGACTGTGGCCTTTGAATGTAGGCCTGTTGAATATTCCATGCATGTGTCCAAGTCTTGTGAATTGATTTATTAGAAATGATTACAGCTCAGAAGTCTAATAGAAATGATCTTAGACTCTTGAATCTCGCACTGAAGCTAATGTGTTGGTGTCCTAAAACCTGTCTTTCCCCTTTGTGTTTTTTTTTTTTTTTTTTTTAAACAGCGTGGAGATCGGGGAGAGTGTGCGTGGTGAGGACGTGTACATCGTGCAGAGCGGCTGTGGTGAAATAAACGACAACCTAATGGAGCTGTTAATCATGATTAACGCCTGCAAGATCGCCTCCTCGTCCCGAGTCACCGCCGTCATCCCCTGCTTCCCCTACGCCCGGCAGGACAAGAAGGACAAGGTAAACTCCCTTAAACGCTCTTAATCCAGTCACAGAACGTCATATCTACAGCGCAGAGACACATTTCTACACAAAACGCTTCAATCAGTACTTTTTACTTAAGCTATGACCCTGTGTTTTGCATTCTGTGCTCTAGATAAAAGTCATAAACTATAAATCCCTGTGTGTGCTCCAATAAATGGAGGCTGCTGTGTAAACAAAGATGAAATCTAAATATGTGTTCATAGGAAAAGTTCCAAGAAATCCCTGCAGCTGCACTTCAGAATGACTGAGGAGTGTTTCTATTTTCTTCCGGCACTGCGGGTCGACATGTTAGCTCATTCACAGTGATGTATTAATGAGAAACACCACGAAGTTAAGTGGAGCAGTGAACTCTGTTTTGCAGGCTGCTAATCTTGTAAATGATTATCTTGTGCTGCCTCAGTTGTTGGTGCAACTCGTTAGTACTGTCAGAGTTATGGTGGTGAATTCCTCGTATTACCTTCCTCCTTTTTCTCCATTTAATCTTGCATGAGGGTGTAACATTCGAGGGTCAAAGCTCTGCAAACACTCTCTTACCTCATCCATGTTGACTCCAGATCAAGATTTCGCACTACAAAAACATGCCGAGAACTTTCACATGCAGCATTTTGAGATATGTTAACGCGCTGAACTGCTGGCAGATTTAAAAGCCATGTTATCCTTAAAAAAATCACAATAATTACACCATTTATCAGAACTACAGAGTGTGGCAGAATCAGAATTGTCAGATCTGCAACTTTCCTGTGGTCCTTGAACTCATCATGTGTGACCTGCTGTTCTCGCAGGAAAATTAAACAAGTATGAGCTTAAAATAGTGATATTTCATTGAAATCATTTCCCATTTTCAATATTAGGTTTGTACTTTGCTCAGACTTGTTTTATGTTACCTTTCTTATGCATTTTTTCTTTGTTATTTTATTAAACGAAAACTGTTCTGAGACCAGTATAATATGCTTCACATAGATCATTTATCTAATCTTGGCATCGAAAGTCTCTTTTCTTTGACACTTCAAGCTTAACTAGTTAACTAGCAGCTCAGTTAGCCCTGATCCATGAAGCATTGTGAACTTCCAAACTTTGAATTTTCTTCTAGCGGCCACACAAACACAGCTCAACACTCAAGACTTTGACTTGTCAAATGCATTATGAAATGAAATGTTCAGTTTCAGATTTTTTTTCATGTGGCTTTCAGTCGTAGCGGAGTCTGATGGCTTCAATGTTGCGCTAAGAAGCACAGAAATTTTAGTTTTTTGCAGAAGCTGGTTCGAGCAAATTATTTTTGAATGCAATATGTAGAATAAAGTGATTTTGGAGAAATATCCCAATTTTAAGGTTAGATTTGGTGACGTCAACAGAACAATCAAAGATGAGTAGTTCAAGGGTCACATCAGAACATTAAAAATCTGATGATTCTGTTTGTATTGACAGTTTCTGGTTTTGATCAGTGGTGTAATTAAAATCCGTCCGCTGGCATTATTACTCATAAGGTTAAAACAAATCCTAAAGTACTGACTTTATCAACATATATACAACTACACAGCACTAATACATCAGTACAGGTCACTAATGTGTAAACAGGGGTTTGGTAGTAGGTAGTCGGCTCACATGTATATAGACAGGACTTTTCTTGAATGAGTGCATCAGCTAAACAGCACAGGCCTGGAGCAGCAGCAAGGCCTAGTTTTTCAGAGTGGCCATAATGGAAAGGTTGCAGGTAAAGTCATCAGAAAATGTCTTTGAGTAGGACAAAGCTAAATACAGGAGCAGCTGAGGGCCGTTTGCTGCACTTGAATCCTGCAACAACAGCAGCCTGGAATCAGCCCTTGTAACAATTTCTTTCAAATAGTAATTAATCCTAGAAGCACAAATTTATTTAAAGCCAACTACGACATTCCAAAGACGATTCCTAAAGAGAAAAAACGGCTGACATCACTCGATGTCAGAGATCAGATCAGAAATCAGTGTTAAAATGTCCTGCAAACTCACTGATTCTGATGACAGTGGAGCTCCAGCGCTGCATAAACTAGAAAAGTCCTTTTTTTTCCTGGCTCATCTTAAGCTACTGTGTCCTGATGTTTGTTGCAGAGTCGAGCGCCGATATCAGCCAAACTGGTGGCAAACATGTTGTCTGTGGCCGGAGCCGATCACATCATCACCATGGACCTCCACGCCTCACAGATCCAGGTCAGTGCCAAGCTACAGTATTTACCTTGTAAAATACGGAGCTTATTTGTGTTTCCACTTGTGTCTCTATGATAAATCTGTATCTGGAGCCTGCAACCAGTTTGTTTGTTTCAGCAAAAAAAACTTTCAGTCTGTATCATTTATTAATTAGTGCTGAATTATTTCTTAGCCAAACACAGTGACTTCTTTTGGTTGTCTGGCAAAATTTACAGCGATGGAAAGGATTAAAATCTCTTTTATTGTCAAGTCGGTTTTCACATTACATTTTTAAGGCCTTACGCAAGATTTAAAGACAAACCAAGTGTTACAAGTCAAACAAACAACAAGGGTAGCAAATCTGGGGATTTTTAAGTGATAAGAAAGTATTAGAATAATATATGATGAACAGTAATATGTAAATTTACATAGCATGTGGTGCAAACAACTGGAGATGTGTGAAACGGTTAAAGACCTGTAGAAGTAGCCGTACCCGTCATAAAAAGCTAAACTGAGCTGTAGAGGTGCTGCTATTTGGGCTGCTGTCCCTCTGATTCCAGTCTTTATGCTAAGCTAAGCTAAGCAGATTGATCCTGAGCAGATAGGCAGGTTTCTTATAGATTGTTTACCAAACTATTTAAGCATCTGTTTCATCGCTCACTTGAATTTTATCATGTTTTGTTTTTAAAACAAGGCGAAGTGGTGATTGTATCTCATCAATAGCGTTTCATATTGCTGGAGTTTCATTTTTACTGCTTATCTCTAATTCCTCAGCTGACCTTTGTTATCTGTTGTTTATGCACAGAAAATAACTTTTGCTGTGGTTTTGTTTTTTTTTTCAAGGGTTTTTTCGACATTGCAGTAGACAACCTGTACGCTGAGCCTGCCGTTCTGCAGTGGATCAAGGAGAACATTCCAGAGTGGAAAAACTGTATCATCGTGTCTCCAGATGCTGGAGGGGCCAAACGGTAGGATGCTCTGAGGTTTTACAGATTCTTGTAGCCCTGCTGAGGTGTCAGTCACAAATCAAAAGTGGCCCAAGGCGCCTCTTAAACACCCACCGACAACAATCACATGAAAACCTAAGAAAATGTTCCTTTGTGGTGCAGAAAAAAGGTCCCCACTGGGTGTATTTTGGGTTTGAGGTGACGGTGAGCAACAAATACAGTTGTTGTAGAAGATCTGTTATAGAACAGACACAAAACAAAACCGACTGTCAGCACTTTAAAAAGCATCACGGGCAGCGGAATGACAAACGCACAGCCAAAAGCTCTCTAGATTAGTCAAGAAAACGAACTAGTTCAGTCTTGTTTGCAGCTGTAACTCCAACATTTCTCTGAATGCTGGATAAACAATGTGCAGCTACATCCTGCTTCAGTCACGTTCAAGAACTGAATGTGGAATATAGGAGGAAAAAAAACTGCAGTGTGGCCACTTTTGATCGTATTTGATGTGGTAATGCTCCATGACACGTTTTAATCTGTTACACAGTCAGTGTTGAAGTGAAGCTTGACTTTAACCTGCTGAACTTCAAGCAGCTTCAAGTTTCTGGGCAGTTTTTCACTCCTGTCAGTTTTTCCTCTCTGTGGTTCTAAAGTCTAATCTAAAGTCCTGCACCTCTAAGGAAACAGAACAGCCATGAAGAAACAGAGAGAACTGTGTCAAACAGCACAGAAATGTCTTCTGTGCATGTACAACATTTACATTTTTAAGGTGTTGCCATTACAGACAGACAAAGTGATGACTTTACATATTATACATATTTAACTGCTTACATTTTCTATCTGCTATGAGTAAACACAGCCTGCAGTTCAGCTGAAAAGTTCTAATTCTTGTCACAGGGCTGTCAATCACAGCTCAGTCAGAACTTTTTGTTTTTTTTTCTACATATGGAATTATGTGATTTTGATTAAATATCACGATTTTAAGCTTCAGTTAAGTCAATGTTTCTCAAATAGTGGGGGGGTGCAGAGGCTTGACACTGCATTATTGTGCTGTGATTTTACTGGAGATCTAATTGGGCTTTATGTGGCCACTGGACTAAAATGAGTTTGACATCCCTGATCTTTACTGGATTAGGTGAAATTTTCTGTCAAAACTTCAGAGTAGTTCAAGGTTAATCCAAAAGAAAACGTGTTTCTGCTTTTCCAATTTGTGGCTGATGAATGGTGTCATTTTTGCTCTTTAAAAAAACAACACAACTGGCAGGTTCTTGGGGTTCAGTGGGTTAAGTGGTTATATCTCAAATTAAATTGCAGTATCTGTCAGAAAAATCTCAATCATTCAGCACCGATTGTAATCTAAACAAACTGCAGACAGAGTATATCTGGAGATGCTGATTGTGAGGAAACATCAGCAGAACCTCACAGATTTCCATCTGCTTCGTCATTTGATCGTATTCTCTGTAGAAACAAGGTCGCGCTGCACAGATTGCCACGAAAGCATTCAACTGAAAGGTTGAAATGTGTGTCCGTTCTCTTCAGGGTGACGTCCATCGCCGACCGTCTCAACGTGGACTTCGCTCTCATCCACAAAGAGAGGAAGAAGGCCAACGAGGTGGACCGCATGGTGCTGGTGGGTGACGTCAAGGACCGCGTGGCCATCCTGGTGGACGACATGGCCGACACCTGCGGCACCATCTGCCACGCTGCTGACAAGTCAGTATCAGTTATCTTCTTAGACTGTCAGGTGCAGCATTGTAGAATCAGAAAGAGGCACTTTTCTTGTTTTTAACTGGAAATACAAACACCGACAAATTGACTTGAAGCTGAAGAGATGCCTTCTTAACAAATTTGATCCAGTAGAAACACTTCAGCATCAAATCATCATGGAAAATTGTTTGTTTGACTTGTGGGTGTTAAAGCGCCGCATTTATCCGTTTGTCCTTCAGGCTAATCGATGCTGGAGCTGTAAAGGTCTACGCCATCCTCACACATGGCATATTCTCAGGTCCTGCCATCTCTCGCATCAACAACGCCCCGTTCGAGGCCGTGGTGGTGACAAACACCATCCCACAGGAAGAGAAGATGAAGGCGTGCCCGAAAATAGAGGTACACCTCGAAACAGCCGCCGACGGTCGCTAGATCATGTAATATTTAGCCCTTTGTTCTGCATGTGAAACACTAATGATTCGTCAGATTAGACCAACGGAAACGACAACAGTCAGAATGTTGTTTCTTTACTGCTGCGTGACTCATGCATGAGTAGAAATGTAATGAATAAATAAAATGGAAACATGCAGAGGAGCAAAGCAAGTTTGAAAAACTCCACAAAACAATCTGCCAAGTGGCTGTTTTTTATTTCCATAAGTGCCACCAGTTCACGTCACTTTGTTCTTTAAATATTCCACTTTTGTTCCCAGTGTGTGATAATAGAGGCTCTTTATTTTCAGAATGAAGTGATAACCATCATCTGCTGGGCCATTTACCAGAGTTAGTTAACAATTAACGGAGAAATATCCAGATTAAATTGTTTTTTTTGCCTCCATCTGATCCAAGTCATTTAATATTTAGTATGTGCCATTCTGATACCGTTTACCTTGATAATGTACATTTAAAGTATTGCAGCTTGGCTGTACTACCTGGTTGTTCCACCAAGCATGTACAAATCAAGATGCCTCCAAAGTTAAGAAACAATTATTTAAGTAAAGAATTTTAGTGAGTTGACTGTTGGTCACAGCTGAGTGATGAATGGCTTCACAATTGCGCAGATGATTGCCAAATTTGTAGTTTTTTACAGAATCTGTTTAGTGCAAATTGTTCATTTTGAATTGAGACATGTAGAATAAAATTATTTTAATATAGTATCACAAGTTTAACCAGTTTTGGTTAAGTTTTCCTAATGAGTAGTTTCAGGACTTTGGGAAAGGTTTTGTTGTTCAGTTTCTGGCTCTGCTAAAGCTTTTTTTGCAAAGTTAGCATGCTGTTCAAAACCCACTGACAGGTTTGGGGGTTTCGCAGGTTAAATAGTGGACAATCACACACATATTTTACCCGACAAGAGGCCATATAGGGAAGAAAACTCAGAGGAGATGCAGCAGATATTATGTCTGCAGAGCAGACAGAAATAAATCACAGTAGTAATAAACCACATTTTATTTTCCTCACATGGTTTGCCGTTTCCTCCAGGTCATCGACATCTCCATGATCCTGGCCGAGGCCATCAGAAGAACCCACAACGGCGAGTCAGTGTCCTACCTCTTCAGCCACGTTCCCTTGTAGAGACCCAGGGAGACGCCCCCCCCCCATCGTCCTCCCATCAGGCCACTCGGCTGCACCTCTGGCCACACGTCCTTCATGCAAGGCTCGAAAAAAAAGGCCTGATGGGGTCTCGGCCAACCACATGTGACTTTGTAAAGTCACGCATCGTCTTTGACATTTTCACACAGCAGACAAAAGATCACCTCCTCCTCCGAAGACCAAGTTTGTATTTATGAGTTTATGAATTTTCTTTTCATTTTATTTCCTCCTGTTTCAGTTTCTGTCTTGCTAACACTGACCCCCTAAAGCCTGGCCTTCACTTTAACCAAAGGGTTCATTGTGTATTATTTTTACCTCATATTGAATTCTTTTAAAATAAAATATTCCACTTTGTCATGTGATTAGAAATATTTTGGCCCTTTCTGCCTCACAAAGTAATAAAAATCATGAAAACAGCACCTTCCCCCTCCAAAGTGTTAGTTAACAGCTGCTGAAAGTATTATAGATGTAGTCTAACCTTAACTAGCTGTTGGCTTAGTAATAGTTGATGCTCAGACTTGTACGACAAGTCGAACTGTGACCACGAACACAGAAAGAGTCGAATTAGACGACTGAACTCCTAATTTTCTCACTTTTAGTTGTTTTTTGCTTGTTTTTCTTTTAGCGTGCTGTACCGATTGTGCTGATGCATCCTCCACAATGTCATCTCTCCCAATAAGCTGCTGCCGCACGTTTGTATGGCAACCTGCATTAATTGCGCTAAAAAAATCTATAAAAGTTTAATACGAGGTGTAGTGGGTTTTTACCCATGTTCCAAAAGGTCATGAAAAGTAATTGAGCCCAAAGCTTTGTTCTAGTGTTGAGACTTCCACAGTGATTGCTGGTAAAATGGTGTAATCCTAATCGCTGTAATGGGTCATTTAAGTTCCAATGAGGCAGGTTTCACTGTTCGCCTGTGGGTGGTTAAAAGACTGGGAATAAAGTGTGATTTCATATTTTTTATATGTAACACTTGGAGCTGTTTTGTTGACAATAAAGCTTTGACAATGGCTTACAGACGCCGTGATGCTCGTCTCAGCTTGAGTTCACATTAATGGGAAGCTGCAGATATTTAGTCGTCTCTTAAAGTTGTGAGAGGTTCATGATGTGTATCGTCTGGATCTGTCATCTTCAGCAACGGACAATACATTGGTCGCTCCTCATTTAATAATAATAACAGTATAGCACCTTTCAGAACAATATTCACTAAGTGCTTTGACAGGTAGAACACAAAAAATGACAAAAATGTACAGAATGGATCGCTAATTACAAGCTGGTTGAAGGGACGACATCACATCAGGGGGTTAAGAGAGAAGCTGAAGAGAAAATAAAAGAAATAGATTAAGATCAGGAGGTTAGAAAGGGACTACAAGCAGTGGAAATTTTAAAAGGGATAAAAAGGCAGAGTGATAAAAAAGAACTTTACTGGAAGGTGAGTCTGTAAAAGTGGGTTTTAAGAAATGATTTTAAAGAATTTACTGATTTGACGAGCCTTAAATCCTCAAGCAGGTCGTTCCAAAGCTGAGGGGCCCTGATGGAGAAGGCCCGGTCCACTTTGGAACGATTAGGAGGAACCCACCCGAGGATCTAAGGCTGCACGAGGGGACATACAGGTTAGCGTGTCTAAAATGTAGCCGGGGCAAATCCCTGGCAAGCTTTAAAAGTGAGAAGTGATCATTTGCATCAATTTGAGGTCTATTAGGAACATTGAGCATTTATTTAGATTCCAGCTCTCACCTATGGGCATAGACTGGTCACCTGTCCAGGATGTCCCCTGTCTTCATACTAAGTCAGCTGGGATAGACGCCATGACATCAAAAACGTGTTTTTTGAGGGATACCTGGAATATGAAATGCTAAAAGCTTTTAATTACAAAGATACTGCAGGAAAACAACCTCACCGGGTCATTTTTGACCCACTTATGCATCTAAGTGTTCATGCTCCACTCCACAAACCTTCTCCATCTTGTCAACAACACCTGCATGAATTTTCAGAGTTCTGTACTTGAACTTATGGGAACCGATTCATTTAGACTTTGTGGTGACTCCAACTTCTCAGAAATGAGTCTCAGGGGCCAAACGCTGATGCCGTCCAGCTGTGTAGAAGGAGGAAGTTCAGACGCAGCCAAACCAGCCTTGTTGAAAAGAGGAAATGATTGGCTCCAGCCCTGATTTACCACCAGCAGAAAGACACATGCAGCCCTTTGACCTTTCAGGCAGGGAGCGCTTGATGTGCTCCACAGGTCGTCCTGGGGTGGAAAGTAAACAGAAAGGTGGAGACACTTCTACAAAAACAAGCACCATCCAACAACACCACACAGGAAACAGGGAAGATGTTTGATGAGCAGAAAGCAGGAAATGAACTTCACCTGCAAATAACTTGGATTAAATTGATGATTTTTTTATTGTTTTAACCTGAGAATTGGACACATCTTCCAACTTTATGAGCACATTAAAGGTAGGGAGTCACCTCCGTTTTAACTTGCCATGATTTTAAATGTGAGTAAATGAAGCTTTAGTGGTGATTCTTTATGTAAAGTGAAGTGAGTTTTAATGTTTGTTTTGTTAAGCTGCACTGAAGTAGCTTTGAAATGGTCGATGTGATAAAATGTGATGCAAAGTTTGACTAATTATAAAAGCCACAGTTGTGCGTTTTTGCACTTGAATCGGATAAAAGCAGCTGCAGACGTGTAGAAACTGGCCGATGCAGGATGGACGTTAAAGGTTTCAATAAAGCAGGGGTGTCCAGCTCATTTTAGTTCAGGGGCCACATTCAGCCCAATCTGATCTCAAGTGGGACAGAGCAGGAAAATCACAGTATAACAACCTGTAAATAACCACAACTCCAATTTTTTTCCTTTGTTTTAGTGCAAAAAAAAAAAAGTACGTTCAGAAAATGTTCACATTTAAGGACTTGTCTTTTTACAAAACATTATGAACAACCTCAAATTTCTTCAGAAAAATCAGTTCATTTTCAACAATGTTTTGCCTCAGTTTGTCATTGACGGATCACAGTGTTTCTACAAAGGCACAAAACATTTTGTCACTGGTATCTGGAACTGAATGACATAGTATTTTACTTTATGATCAAGACAAAAAAAAACCGACAAAATATTACAAAAATGAGATGCAAAATGGCAAAAAATGAGACAAATGACGTGAAACAAAACAAAAAAGTGAATTTTTGGATTTTTTTCAGACAAGGGAATAATGTTTTTTAGTTCCCGTAAATGAGAACAGGAGGGTTAATTGATCTCTGCTGTGGAGGATAAATGCACATGTTCTCCTTGTTTGGTTGAGCTGCCACCAGGTGGCGCTCAGTGCGCATTAAAGCGCAGCAGCAGCTCCAGACACACTAAAGTAATGAGGAAGCAAACATTTTGTGCAATTCAAGTAACAGGAGAGACATTTTCCTGCAACAAATACAGTTAAAATAATGCTGCCGGATAAGTAAAACATGTCACTGGTGAAATTAAGTGCGATGTGATGACGTAAGAGCTGGAGTGAAGCATTCAGGAACATTTATCTCTATGTGAGGCTTCAGTGAAGCTCAGAAACACAATAAATCCACAGATTCTCCTTCCTTTCTTCTGGGAGGTGAAACTGAGGCAGCTTTCAGGGTTTCAGTGTTTGCTTTGAGCATGAGGATGGAGGCGTGCTGCTCCTCTGCTCTCCGGCAGGGGGACACGGAGGATGGAGCTGGTGATGTCACACGTCATTAGCATATTTCTGACTATATCTAATGCTTGCGCAAAGACGCGCCACTACTGCTGCACCGCGCTGACCAGAGAAGCTCCAGTCTCCAGCCAACAGCGGTGAGTCCTGCTCAACAAAGACTTTCTACCTTTTTCTGCTATTGTCTGCATCTTGAAGAGAGTCAAACAGCCAGATTAGTGATGTTCGGAGAGCGAAAGACGAAAGATGCGCCGCACAGAAAAGCGCTCAACAAACAGACGATAATGTGATTTTATTTGATTAGATTTTTTTTTAAAGCTGCTGTTTCTTAAAAGCTGCGATCTTGGTGATGTGACAGCAGGAGCAGGCGTGTGAGCTGCGTCTTTGTCTGAAGCATTCCGCCTCCTTTGTTGCTGTGTGTGTGCGTCCGTGTGTGTGTGTTGGATCCACGCGTTATTAAAATGATGTCCACGGGGGGTTTAGCCTGTGAGGTCTCGCCTGGCGCTGCGTAATCGTCGTATTTTTTTGGATAAAGTGGACTTTCGGAGCAGGGTGAGTGAGCGGAATGCCAATCTGGGCGGTGGTTCCTTCAGATTGCGCCCCAAGGGGAGAAGTACGTGACAAGTGAATTTGCGGATGTTGCACAGCTTCCATCTGCACTCAGATATCAGCATTTAAACTCCAGAATATGGCCGTTTTTGTGCGTAATTTGGCTCAAAAGCAGGCAGTCGTGCGTGTTTTTTCAGATTTTTCTCGCCTTTGCGCAGCATGGGAACCCCTATTGTTATGTAAATGTCGCCTTGGACTGGCTTCATTGTCTGTCCCCCCTCCATGTGTGCAACATCCCGGGCTGTGGCTGGGGACGGACGCATGGATGGAGGCTGACGAGGCTGGGTTGAGCCGCAGGCGAACAAAAGAAGGCGGACGCACATTAGAGGGAAAAGTCGTCTGCGGTTGCGCACGTAGTTCAACTGCACAAATGGTTTTTGGTGGCTGAGATTTAGGCAACGCCCTTCCACTGATAGCACACATGATGTGGTGGTTTCTGCTCTTTTTACACCCACATTAGCATCCTAATGCGTATTTTTATTGCGATCACTACTTGGAGCTGTTTCCTGCAGAAGTTTGCAGACATTTATGAGCCGTCACGTCTTAAATACTCCATTTTATCTGCTCTCCGTGTGACATTCTGCTCATCTTCTTCCCCCACAGACTAACTGCAACAATGAGCGACAAGCCCGACATCTCAGAGGTGACCAGCTTCGACAAGTCCAAGCTGAAGAAGACAGAGACGCAGGAGAAGAATCCCCTGCCTTCAAAAGAAAGTGAGTCTCGGTTTCTTTCTTTCCGTCTTCGCCAGCAGTTGTGAAGATGTTTAAATCTCACACCTCTGTCTTCTTCCTCTTGTCTCCTCCAGCCATCGAACAGGAGAAGGCGGCGACGTCGTGAAGCCCCCTCCCTCCCGTCATGCACTGTACACCCCCCTTTCCTCCCGCATTGCCTTGTTTTCAGTCACTTCTTTTAGCTGTATAACTTTGTAACCGAAATCATGAAACGACAACAATAACCTGAAGCTGCACAGCCTGTGGACGGATGATGCCTCCGTCATCGGCCTCGTCCCTTCGGGGAACATCACCGTCTGCGTGGAGATGAGGAAGGTTCAAGCATGAGAGGTGGAGGAGGAAGCTGCAGATTGGTCTGACCATGGGGAGGCCTGAGGGAGGGGCGTGGCCTGCGTCCCAGGAAGCGCATCACCGTCTCACCACAAAAAAAACATACACCCGACTTCTTGTGTGGCTGCTTTTGCGCCAAAGCTGAGGCGTCAAGCTTTTTTTTTTATCATTATTGTTTTTTCGTCTTCTAATTTTCGGGAAATGCACAACTTTGTTTGTACGCTAGCCAAAATGTAAATGCCCCAAAAGTTGATACTGTTGTCTGTCACAGTGTTTTTTCTTTTGTATGTACACAAGGATAACAACAAAAAAAGTGTAACGGATTCCATCTAGATCTGGGAGATGCTCAAATGGACCTGAAATTGTAACGTGCTTTGGCCCTTGTTTTGTCAGAGTGATTCGGGAAAAGCTTTTGTGTTGCAGTCTGTCTCTGAATTGGATTGAGGGGGAAATAATCATTCTGGCGACTTATTCCATGTGTTCGCTTTCGATTGTAGATCAGAAATTCTTTTTGTAAATTCCCAGCAGTCATGTTACTCTGCCACAAACTATTACCAGAAATGGAAAACCGTGAAATGTTGTAATAAAAAAGAATTTGTTACTAAAGTCGTGTACTGCAGAGTTCTTCCTCCACATTTCATCACAGTTGTCACACTTTAAAGCTTGATTTTCAGAGTTCTTAATGCAGCCCACTTTTCACATCATCTCAGACCCTTCAGCCGCCAAACGAGCCTTTAGCTTTACTTAACGGATGAAGCTGTGCACTATTGAAAAGCTTAAACGTCCCACTGGGAGGCCTTGCAGGGATTTAGCAGTGCAGGAGATGAGTTGTGTGTGGAGGGAGGAGAAGGGAAATGAAAGTTGTGCGACCACCTGGCAGGATTCTCTTGAAAGACATGACGATTATTGCAGAAAAAAATCCAGGAAGTAGCCGACTCCGGGCAACATCAGAAATGCAAAAATGCAAAAATGCAATACAGTATAGATGCATGACATTGGATGTGTGTCAGCAGAGAACAAAGGTGTATCTGTGGCATCCATCAGCTGTGAGCTTATATGGGACAGCGTGAACTGACCCAGAGAACAGGGTGGAGCCTCAGCGGGAGATTTGCTTAACCCTTGGCCCTAAACTGTTGTGTCCTAAATTAGCCACGGCCTACAGAGCCTTAATGTCATTAGCATGGCATCGCTGACATTCCCTGTAAACAGCATGCATCTGCTGCACCTGAATGCAGCTCGCCTGTGAGAGTTTTAACTGATGTTTGGTCAGCATGATCCATATTTATCAGCTAGCTCGGTGTGTTTGCAGAAGTGTGTCTCCAGTCTGGTGCTGCTGATCTGAGGCCACCTCACCGGCCGCAGATCTGACATGTTGGTGTAAGTGGATTGGTGTTAAGTCAGTTGCTCTTAATAAGGCATTAATCTGCACTGGGGAGGAGGAGGGTGGATGTGGAGGTTAGTGGGCTGCAGTGGAGGCTCAGATGGGATTAACGCCTCCCTTCACCGACGGTGGGCTCCAGGGGAAAGTGACGGAAGGTTGAAGGTGGAGCGGTGGCCGACGTGGGCGGAGACGTCGTCCAGGGAGGAAGAGGACGGTCAGATGTGTCGGCGCCGAGCTCACTGGGATCCTACGGGTGTCCTGCCTGGTTACCGTGGCAACAGCGGCTGCTGAGTCACTCCCCAGGGTTGGGCGGTCGGATGCTTGTAGTCCTCGTGGAGAGCTTTTCTCCTGCTGCTTTTGTCTCCACTCAAATCCAGAATGTGACCATCTGATGGTGATTAACGGAGCGGCTGACTGATTAACGGTTGTGTCGTCGTTACATCAGCACTTAATGGACAGACGTTGTTGGTTGTGGTTTGTTTACGGCCACGGTGGCAGCATAGCTGGAAGGATTGGTTGGGCTGAATCAGTTGAGTCAAAATCCTGGTTTGAAACAAGGCAGTTAGCAAATCAGCAGCATGTCTGACCCACAGTCTGTTGGGGTTTTTGGCCTTTATTATAGTGGACAGTGGAGAAAGAGACATGAATGGTGTGGTGGAATGACATGCTACCCATCACCCACAGTTTAATATGCTGTGTCAACTATCACAAACTCATGCTCAGTCGCACAATTCAAGATATCGCTCATGGTGATGCTCCTTTTCATGTTTTAAATCTGTTACAAATTAAATACTGAACTCAAGCTTCAGTTCAAATCAGAAAATCAGAAAAATTAAGCATTTTCCCCAAATCGCTCAGCCTAAGCACCATAGTTTGGGTCAGACTGAAATATTTCAGCTGCTGTTGGTTGGATCGCCATGAAATTTCTGTGAAAGGTTCTGAGATGTCGAATCCTATCAATGCTCGTGATCCAGAATTATTCCATTGTGCCGTCTTGACTGTTCAAGTTGGTTAACAAACCTGAGGTGTGCTCGTTCATTAACAGCCTGTTAGACCTTGATAATGGAACCTCTTCATCCTCCATCGATCTCCATGTGGCTCCCATGTAGTTTCACTGAGGTCACCTGGGTGAGATACCTCCATCCATACCAGCAGGCTTCCCCAGGTGGAGGCTGGTGGAGACATATCCTGATCCTATGTCCTCCACCACCTGCACCTGAGCGACTCTCTGCTTCGAATGTTGATGTTGAGTTGCACACCAAAGCTGGTGTGAGGGTCCAGGCCAACCAGTGGAAACCATTTCATTGTTGTGTTTCCATTAAAACAATCACCTGTGTATCTTGATAAGTAAGTTAAAGTCAAAATAAGTCTTTTTTAAAGATTAAAAATTATAATTGTCGATATCGAATGAAATTTAAAATGATCATCATAAGTAACACGTCATTTTGCTTTCTATACGCTTGATTTCTTTGCATTAATGTGTTAATATTCACATTTTGTATGTGATTTTGGAGATTTGGCAAATGGAAAAGCCTGTAAAGGAGGAACTGAGATAATAATAGATGTTAGTAGACTCTCCAGGCTGCTGCTTTAAATGTCAGGATGCTAACATGCGAAGCTAATGATGAAGTGACTGTGAGCTGCCAGCGTGACTCTTGGATCTCAGCGAAGAAATGAAGATCAGTGCAGCTCATTCAGCTCATTCTCCTTTGTTAACAGTGTTATATATTATCTGCTTGGTTTTCCACTGAGTCAACTACCTATCAGCGGCCGGTGGAGACAAACAGCGGGTCTACCGTGGATTTCCATGGCAACAACCCGCCCAGGAGCTCCGTGTGCACGTTAACACCTGACCACCATCATCATAATGTCCGTCTGCAGCTGCACAGATACAAACAGAGGCGAGGACTGAACAGGAAAAACATGTTTGTGTCCGTCCAGCCTGTGTGTGTGTGTGTGTGTGTGTGTGTGTGTGTGTGTGTGTGTGTGTGTGTGTGGTCCTTGTTGTGCGGCTATCTGTGCTGTCAACACACCAGCGATAAAACACAAGTTAGCAGCTTATTGTTCCTTTTCTGCTGTCGTGTGTGAGGTCAGCGAACCCTCCTCAGTGCAGTTTTCTTAATCAACATATGGCAGCATGTGACCTTATCTCACAGGATGTGACCTCAGAGGGTAATTTAATGCCACCGGGGGGGACTCATGCATCATCATATGGAGGAAACCAAAGCTGGCTGGAATGTTCCAACTAAATGAGGACTAATCTGAGAGGTTTCTTGTTTTATTTCATTACAGTACAGCGAGCCACGCTGCATTAGGACACACTTTCATTTCCATCCAGCAGATCAGTAGCTGCAGAGTGTTTGATGCAGCAGCGCAGGCCTCAGAGTGCTTCCAGTCATGACCTCTTTGTGCAGTGTGTTTACAGATAAGTGCTGCTCTGCGTCCGGAGTTCACAGGAAAGCAGGAACCAACTTTATATAGCACTTTTCTGAACAAAGACACAAAGTGCTTTGAAAGAAAAAAACACTTTGCTGTCAGAAGGATCAGACAAAGCGGCGAAGTGCTTGCTGTGTTGTTGCATAAACGCTAATTACATCAGATCCTGCAGGATGGTAGAAGTCTGTTAAACAGTTTGAGTGAATTGCACCATCACTCTGATTCATGAAGGCTGGTAGGAATCAGCTGCGATGAGGAGGTGGGCGTGGCCTCAGTCTGTCTATTATCCCAGACTGCCTCTATTAGTGTGGCCCCAGCTGGGGCCCCGATCAATGGTGTCTAAATGCTGTTGACGTCCACATTGCTTGTAAATGCATTAGCTGAAGCATCGTGCAGAATCAATGCGGCTGCACAGACAGCAGCTCAGCTCATCACAGTAAACAGACTGACTGACTGGATGAGGAAAATCTCCACTCTGAGGTGTGAACAAAAGAGGGAGTTGCAGCTCACATGCATGACGGCGTGCACGGATGCATGCGTGAGTCACCTTGATACAGTCAGGAAGTGCAAACACAGAGAAGCTCTCGGCGGCTGCTCTCCTGAGGGCTGATGCACAGCGACAGGCCTGACATTTCCTGCGAGGCTGCGGCTGCATCGCTGCAGATCCGGGCCGTCGTCCTCCTCACCGAGGATGATGATGATGCTGCTGCTGCAGACACCTGACACTTTTGGTTTCTCTTTTACAGAAGAGCGCAGAGGAAATGTCTGCCTTTGATGTACGATACTGCAGCTTTATCTGTGATTTTCAGTGTTTAAATACACATTTTTGTTTTTAAATCTTAAATATGATCACTGGTGGTGCATTCACTTCCTCCTGATCCTCAAAGAAATGTTTGTTTTACACATTTAGCTGTGAGGCATCATTCTCACGTGCTGCTTCAAATGGACTGATAGACGTGCAAACATTTTGATCCAGAGCTAAAACAAACTAGAAACAAACCTAAAATCAATCAAATCTGAAGGAGTTCCCATCTGATTCTCTCAGAATATGGAATCATTTAATGACATTTATTGAAATCATGCAAAGTTTCATCTTCTTATTGTTCCGATATCTGACTGCAGTAGAAAATAGTTCTGACACAAAAGGAGTCATGGCGAAAAGATAAATGTTTAAAATGTAGATAAATGCTTTAACTTGTTTCGACCAACCATCTATCCCATATGGGAATGGAATGCTTGGAATTCTACCCAAAATGCACAAAACACATGCAGAGTACCAATACTTGTTTTTTATGATTCTGGTTCAGTTTTACTGTTGAAATTTGTTGTTTCATCGGCTTCATACTGTGACACCTGAAGTAGATGTAGAATTGATCTGAAAATTGCTTTTCATCTCTGAAAATTGAACCTTTTTCTCTGCTGTACTTGAAAGTGTGGAAAAAGTAATGCAAATTATGTAGTTAGAGAAATTCAGACCCACCTCTGCTCTCAGAAAATATTCATAGTATGAAGGTAAAACTTTAATGGCTTCATTAAATATGCTAAAGTTAAAAATTCATTTCTGGGTGACCCTCTTGGTGTAAAAGCTTTTAGATTCAACCCACCAGTGATTTTTGTGTAACAAGAACACGATAAGAAACCTACTTTGGATTTTTTTTTGTTGTTGCTAAACCTCTCCAAGGCCGAGCTCCTGGCTGGAATGATGCTGATAATGAGTGTTAATTACTCTGCTGGTCCCAGGACAGATCTGCTTAATTACTTCCCCCTTTGTTAATAACAAGCTCGGTCATGTCCCTATTTGGGTTTTTTATGAATCAGAAAGAGACCAACAAGCATCCACAGCAAAACTTGAAATTTCCAGTGAGGTAGGTTGCTGCTTGGAGGTTAATGTTTCCCATTGTGAAAACACAGATAGTGGAATTAGAGGAAGAAGCTCACTGAATGAAGTGTCCGATGGTAGGTTTATACCCACAGTCAACATCCAGTCAGTCAGACCACCATCTGGTGATACTAGGTGTAGACCTTAACCTTAACTTCCACCCTGCTCACAATATGCACATTTTTTTCTTTATTTGATGTGTATCAAGGGGAGATCCCTCCTATATCCTATATTATTATTTTCATTTATGCATGCAAATTGACCTTTTTGTGCTTCTCATAGTTGCATTAACATTAAAATCCGCACCTGTTCTCCTAAATAAGCAAGCTAAAGTGGTCAAATTTAAAACAGAGCTTTGTTTCAGCTGCTATTTATTCATAAGAGTTCATTAAAATGGTCAATAGTTATAGATATAGACTCAAATTAAACATTTATCATGATACATTTTTCAGCTATATTCCTTCACCATAATTGGCCCATTTAGGGAAAGGAGTGGTTGTGCTTGTTGGATTTTTTGGAAAGTGGGGGAAATTATTGGAAGCGGACCCCCAAACCTCTCAGCTCTGAAAATAAATACTGCTGCTGATGTTTCTTTTACACTAGAGAACATATTTCCTTTCTTTCTCTCTTTGTGCCTGTTTCCTGACAGGAAGTTGGAGCTGCTTTTCTGATTCGTCGGGCAGCAGTGTAGAGACCTGGGCTCGTATTACTGTTACCTGCTGTCACCTATAATCAGAGACGTCACCAGGAAAATACTAAAGATTCTTGAATAGAAATTTATGGGGACTTGTGTAAGAACAAAGATGGTGGTTTTAAGTCTACTCCTTATATAAAACCAGGAGGCATCCAGCCAATCGTGTTGTTGCACTGACATTTTTCAAAATGAGCACGTGTAGTAAACATACACTTTTTAAACCTTATTTTGGGTCATCACCAAACTGTTGAAGAGGTTTTTGTTTTTCAGATTTGACTAGTTTTTGTGTTATTGAACATTGAAACTGTGGTTTGGAGGTTTTATTAGTTTTAATTTCTTTATTGCACAGGGTGTCTGGAATTTGTTTCCATACTGTTCTCCTCTCTGCTCTGTATACACTGCCTGCAGTTCAGCTGAAAAGCTGTGAGGTTTTTTGGCATGCGATTGTTGGTTGTAGCTGAGACACTTACAGCTTCATGGCTGTGTCAAAAAGCATACAAGTTTTAGTTTTTTACAGAATCCGGTTAGTACAAACACGTATTTTTTAGCGTTTTTTTTTCAATGGGACATTCAGAATAAAGTAATTGTGATGAAATATGATTTTAAAGTTTTATTTGGCTAAGTTTTCCAACAAAATGGGACATCACAGCTGAACAGTTTCTTGGCTGATAGGTTTTGAAGTCAGAGGGTTAATTATTCACAGAGATAAATTCTCAAGGAGGCAGACAAATATAGTAACAAAACAAGAAAAGCACTCAGAGAGCACAGTACTCAGTAGTTCTCAGTTGTTGTATGATTTCCGATAGGTGCAATTTTTAAAAACTTTATGGTCCACAGTGGTGGATTTGCAGTAGGATCGCAATCATGTGATCGTCAGCAATCAGCTGACATAGTGTTCACTTGTTGTCATAGTTACAGTGACGCCGTGCCGCTATCTGACAATCACCCAGACATCTTTAACAAATCCGTGGATCCAGACTATAAGCCGCATCACTGCCAAAATCTAATCACTTGGTTCTTGTGTCATTTCTGACCTTCCCTGAAAATTTCATTCAAATCCATTTGTTTGTTTTTGAGTAATGATCTTTGAGTCTTTTCAGTAATGTTGCTAACAGACAGACAGACAAAACAACAGCGATGGTCACATAACTCCCCTGCGTTCCTTGGCAAAGTAATGATGATAAAAAAGATATTCTATCCCTCGTAAAACAAAACAAAATGAACAAAAAAACTGAGTCATAAATGGGAGATATCTGATATATTGGTCAAACCGCCCCACCCTGGTGTCTGATCCTATTAGCCTGAAATAGCTGCCCTCTGGGGAAGTTACTGCCATTTCTGCATTAATCTGCAGAGACGTTCCTGTGAACTATAATTAGCAACATGCAGTAGATCCATGTAATGTCGATTCTCTGTACTGATTAGTCTCTTTCACTTGGTTAATGGTGGTTTTGTTATCTGGAGCTGGGTGCCGATCGGGTTTTTACTGATAGGGTGAAACTCATATTCTATCACGATGTGGCAGCGTCTGCTCAAAGTGTACATTTTTGCTCATAGATTCACGTAGAGAAGCAAATAGTGAAAGCGTTCTGATATGTGAGTCATTGTGCCAAGACCCAGATCAGTGTTGGGAAACTAGTGAACGTTTGTGTGGACACATTTCGACTCAGGCCTCAGCTTGCAGCATGTCGATCCGACTGATTTACTGTGATGTTCTCCGTCGGGATCCTGATGCTGCAGCTCTGCACATGCAGGTGGAAAGCCCAAGGGCATCTTTTCAGCCAACAGTGTCGCACAAACGCTGATTGATGATCCAGATTTGGAGAAGCGCCCGTTGCTTTTCGCTCCATCCCTACTTGAACTGTGACTGACTGAATTAAACTGCACTTCTTCTGTAATTAAGAGAAGTTTCTGGGCTTCTGTCTCATTTTGCTGCTGACACATTGAACCAGCGCTGCACAGTGGAGGTGCCAACATTGGTCAGTTTGCCTCTATTAGGGTGGAGTCGCACTGATAGTTTAATCTGTCTGCGCCTGTTTGTGTCTCTGAATTTCCCAACAGCACGTCCCTGTTCTCCTTTGGCCTCAAGGGAAGTTTATTATTACACACATGAAAACAGAGCGGCATGTAAAATGTGCTTATATTGGCGTCTATCAGCTCATTATCTTTGTTTCGAGGCCTCCAGGTTAAGATTGTGTTTATGAGCGTCTGCCTTGCAGTGGGTCTTGTAAGGATCCTCATGGTGTTACATCATAAGGAGTCTGTGACTTGAGGCCTGCAGAGTTGCTCAAACGCTGTTGCTCAAAGGCTTCATTGTGCAACTCCTCACTGAGGAGATGAAATGCACAAAAGGTATCATAGAAGTCATATGTTGCGTTGAAACGTGTTTTAACTGAGTCTCTGGAGTTTAAAGTCGACAGCCGCACCCTCAGTCCACTTAAGCTCACATCTTACAGTTGTTTGGCTCGGCGTTGAGTTTTTATTTCCTGTTGGCGAGGTCAGTTCAGCGGCGATAACGCCTGCTGGCATGACGGTGAGTCACGCCGGGCCAAGGTCAGCTCAGAGCTGTGTCAACAACAGCCAGGCAGCACAGTTACAGTGAAGGTAACACAACAAGGAAGCTGGACTCCTGCCACCATCTCACAGCCTGAGAGACACACAGACCCAAACATTAGCCATGGTCTTGTCAACATCAGCTCTAAATGTGGTTCTAGCGGCTAAAAGAACCGATATGTCTCATATCATTAAGAAGTTAATCTCATGGAAAGACAAGAATCAACACTGAATTGATCCCTGTGTATACAAATCCTTCATTTCATCACTGCAGTGATCTCTGAGGCTATTATGTTATTAACCCCATTAAGGGCTTTGCCACATTTTTACTCACTGTCGGCTCATTTTTCACTGCAATATAACTATGGAAACAGAATAACCATCACTGGAAGTAGACTCAGAAATGTGTTCTGTGCAGTGCAACACACTTAGAATGCCAAAAATCATAAGAACAAAAAAACTTGTGAATTTTTTTCTTTATTTATTTCATCAAAATGTAAAAAAGTCTGGAATCAACATATCTAACATTTTTCAAGTGCCCACAGATGTTGCCAGTACTGCAAAAATGGTGACTCTCTACACTATGAATTTTTGACTACTTAGATTTTTATTTTGTTTTGTTTAGATACCTATTTTTTTCTTTGTAAACACAGCCTGCAGTTAAACTGAAAAGCCCCTTATTTTTCTATGTCTCTTTTGATGATAGCTGAGTCTCAAATGGCTTCACCATTGCACCAGAGTACAGAATTTTTTCATTTTTACAGAATCTGAGAGTTGTTTTTGTTTTGTTTTTTTAACACAAGACGTAGAATAAAGCTTAAATTTATTTCAGTTTTAGTCACAAAAAGACTGAAATCAGCATTTGACCTTGTTCAACATGTTATCTGCAAATAGCAACTGAGGATTTTGTTATGATTGGACCCAGCCAGGCTCCTGTTCATCACTTTGCTAAGCTTACTGGCTAGTAGTAGCTTCATGTTCATAACAAAGATGTGACAGCAACATCCCAAAATGTTGAGTAGTTCCTTAAAAAGCTGGCAATATGATGACAAGACTGGAACTCATGCCACCGGAAAAATCTGTCTCAGAACAACAGCGGCTTTTTATGTAGCGCCAGCAGATATTTTAGTTCAGATTAGCTGAACAGACAGAAGACAGGTGAGAATTAAACAGAAGAGGATAATATTAGCCAACAGAAACACACACACACCTGCATTCAGATCCAAACACACTCTCATAAACTCCAAGAAATTTTAACAGTAAGAATTGGCTCAATATTTCTGTCATTAGTGGAAAGTTTCGAGCTTGTAGCTTTTATTTTGCCGGACAAAGATTATGAGTTTATAGAAATAATGATGTCTCACTTGTTATTTGTTCAACTCAGAGGAAATAGTCCTAAAAAGCTGCAAGCAACAAACTCAGTTTCAGCTCCTAGATTACCTGTGTTCTTAGAGGGCTTTATGAATCTGACCTCTCCTAGTAAAATTGTGTTTTATGGACATTTCCGTTTATATTAGATGTGAAAAGTGAACGAGAAGAGTTGTTTTTGTGTGATTTTGGCACCAAATTATGTCTTTTGCTTTCTGTTATGTTTTTGAACTAATGTTTTAAAGTTTTTTTTTATGGCAAACAGAAACAGACACACGAGACCAAAACACAGTATCATGAAGGCCGAGGAACTTTAACAGTGAAAACTGGCTGACTTTATTCTCATTAGTGGAAAGTTTACATCATAACATACAACAGGAAGCTGGTTGTGAGCGCAAAGTAGTAATGATGTCATTTTTCCCTGCAAAATGATTCTGCTTTACCTGAATATAAACACCACACACCGAGGTGCAGACACAGCTTTATGATAAAAGGCTTCTTTTGTCAAACAGCAACAGAGTGGAAATTCTCTTTCCATATTTTATAAACCTGAGCTCAGCTGCAGGCTTCACTGCCAACCATCCAGCACAGTCAAGGACTCAAAATCCTAATTTACTCGTCTCTTCGGCATCCGAGGAATCCTGCACCACATGTTGTTTTGTCTAAAGGGGTCAATGCTCTCATTGAGAACGCTCAATCTGGTAAAGCACAAATGTTATCGAGGGTTTCTGGATACGACCCACTGTCATCTGCCACCTCCCCCGCACATGAATGAAGATATTATTCCAAGGCTTTTTGAAGCTTCAAAAACTTCTCAGATTTAGTTTACAGGCCTGGAGGGATTTAAGAGGAGGTCGCATGTTTGATCTGCGCACGAAAACCATTAAGTCCTGCTCTGACCTTTGACCTTAAAGCTGACTGTGAGCTTTATTATCACTGCAGCGTTTAGAAAATTGATTTGATTTCTTAGCGACCAAACCCGCAGATAGTTACGCAGAGTCCTGATGGCTGCCAAGATCTGCTCAGCTTCCTCCTGAATGTCCCAGCATGCCTTTCCGTGTATGTGTTTTTTCCTTTTCAATAAGGCCTTTTGTGTTCTCACTCTGTCCGAAAAGAGAAGTCTGGCTTCCCTTTACTTCCTCTCAGAAGTTACTGCACTCGCTGTTTTTGGTAGCAAAGTTTCAGAATTAGTTTGTATGACATTTACTGCTCAACTGCTAAAAAGAAAAAAAAAAAAGTTTCACCTCTGTTTTCAGAAGTCACAAGTCATCTGAAGGATGATTACTGAGAGCTGATAAGGAAGGAGGAAGTAGTAACCTGATTCATGGTCGTGAAGCTCATTCTGTACTGTCAGATCAAATGTGTCAAAATGATGAAAGTTGGCGTTAAAATGGGCAGATCATTTATTAAAGTTCACATTTGAAATAGACCATCTTAACAGGTTTCAAAAGCATGTTGTTTTCTTTAAAAAAACAAGAAAATTAAAACATTTATTAGAGACAGAAACTTTAAAATAGAAAAAGGTTTGCAATTTTACAGCAGTCATGTCACAATGACTTTATTTTACATGCCTCATTTAAAAAAAATCACAACAAAACAAACAGCTTACAGTATCTAAATTCTGTAAACATCAAAATATTATGTGTTTATCGCCATAATCATAAAACTTTTAGTGACTCAGCTGTGACCAATAGTCACATGATAAAAATTCTGAGACTTTCAACTGATTTTCGCTAAACTGCATGCTGTTTAGCCAAATAGAGATAGGAAAATGAAAAATTAATGAAAAATGCAAGTAGTAAAATATCTATAGTATGTAGAGGCAGCATTTTTGCAGTGTTGGTAACAACTGTGGGCTCATGGGAAAATGTTGTACATACTGATTCCAGTCTTTTTTCCCCCTTTTTTGTAGTATAAATAATCAAAGAAATTCAACTACTGTTTTTTCTTTTTTATGATTCATGCTATTATAACTGTGTCACACTGCCTGTAGGACACTTTCCATTCTCTCTCCTTCTTCATGAACGTTTCCATAGAGGTGCAGGGCTTTAGATTGCAGTGAAAAATGAATCAACAGTGAGTAAAAATGTGTGAGAAGCTAATCACAGTCTGAGAAAACTTGGGGTTCAGAGAGTTAATGCATTTCAGTGAACACCAGTCTGTCCCTGTCATGCGTGGCTCGAGCAAAGAGTGGTCTATATGGTGTCTCCATGGCAACAGACATGAAAGTTCTCTGCAGAAACGTGGCTGAAACGATGTGCTGCCCCGTCTCTGTTTGCTGCTCAACAATCAATGTATGTGAGCTAATGCGTTCATCCACTGGGCGCTGATGCTGCCTCGTTCAGGCCTGTAGCGAACGTGGATAAATGTGGAAACTGCAGCAGCAACATGAAGCTCTCAGTTCACTTTGTATGCAAAATGTGCAGCCTGCTGTTTGTTAAGTCCCCACTGCAGGCTGAGCTAGGAAGGTGTGAGACGTACTGCAGCTGTAACGGCTTCAGGTCAGCTGTTTACTGGTTTATATGTTTAAAATAACCGTCAGTCACTGGGTTTACTATCAGATAAAACATATATAGTCCCGGACTTCCCGGAGTGACTCATGGAGAGCCTGTGAGCAATTTAGGTCAACACCCAATCAATAAAGATAACGAGACCTGATTTACTTACCAGTGAACGTTGTAATCTCAATTATGAAAGTACAGTCAGTGGCTATTGTTGAGGCCGTTAATCTGGGGAGATTAAAACTGTGTTTGTTTGTATGCAAGACAGTACATTGTGGCTAAAATTACTAGAGCTTCTCCTAAGCGTTCTGTTTGTAGTCATGTGAGACTGTTTCAGGTTCAGCTGTGATCTGTTGGTGTCTGCATAAGGAAGTCAAGGAGCTGATTGTTCTTCCTGTTTTTTGGTTACAGACCTTTAACTCAGCTGCACGCCAAGTTTCCTCATTCTGAGTCTCAAAGGTGAAGCCACGTTGTTCTGAGGTTTGAATTAATGATTTATGAAGGTGTGTGGGCAGAATGTTTGTTTACAGCAGGAGAAACTTCCTATGAAAACAAGCCACAACATAATGTGAAGAAGTTACGCTAATGAGGATCCGTGCGGCTGCAGGCCGATGCTGGAAGCGTACATGCTAATACTGCTACAATACATCAGCGAGCAGGACCAAAACGCTCGCTTTAAAGATTCGAGCCGTTGTCGGGTGAATAGAATCCCAGATGCCAGAGTTGCCCCTCCGTCTTTGCAGGGAGAAACAGCCGGTCCTTGTGTGTTTTTGTCCGTTGAGGCCCCCTCCTCACATAAAGACTTCGTCAGACGTGTGCCGACATTCCCTCGCCCCCCTCGTCCACCTCTTTACCGCAAGTTCGACTGGACTCCTGCCCAGATGAGCACCGACTCGGCCTCTTTGTCTGCAGAAATCTGGCACATGACCGGCTCTGGCAACTGGCACCGAGTTTGGGCCGAGCTCCAAACGCCTCCCACGCCCCCATTGTTCCCCGTGCCCCGTTTTGCCCCCTAAAAAACTCCTCAAGCGTAGGCACGCCGCCAATATGGGCACAACAACAATCATGGCGTCAGTGCTCATGTGTAAGGGAGTCGCTGCCTCACTGGTCTGGGTCGTCACAGCGTGGCCAAATTAAGACAAACGTCGACAACAGCGACATCCACATTTACATAATTCTGAAACCTGTTCCTCGTCCCTGCAAAGACACATTTAAAGACTAGAGATCTGCAAACCCAGGTGTGTACAGTCAACATTCTCACCCACTTGCATAATAGCAGACCACAAAACCAAAAACCACATGATGCAAGAAAAAAGCAACAAAAAAAATCCCAAGTATAACCATCTTTTACCACAATCTAAAGAGGCTTCAAATGTCTGCAGTCTCCTAAAACATGACCCTGTACCGTCTATGTGTGCTTTAAAAAGTGGTAAACCTCTTGTGAAATGGTTCTCATCTGAATGTCAATGTTTAGATTGGCACTGAGAAAGCTGAGGTTTCACCCATCTGTTGCACACTTAGATGAGCATTCCGATGTAGTTCGGACCTCGCTGGAGGTGGGCGGGAAAAATCTGACGTGGGCAAAGCGGGAATGTCGGCAAATCTATGAACAGAAGCAAACTCAGGTTCTACCAGTTTTAAAGCATTCCTTGAAAAATGTCAGTGAACAAAAGCAGCTGAATGACGCTTAAATATATCCACAGTTGAGGATGGACTCGAAGGCTGCAGCCAAAATATTCCCCAGCCAGAGCCAACTGAATCTCGACCTTGTTTTCGTTTGATTAAGGAGGGGTATTGTTATTTGGCCCTGAGCTCAGATGAGAAACTTGAGACGAAACAGGAGTGGATTAACATGTGAAATAGAGAAAGTCGGGTGGGGGGCGTAAAGAAGCAGGGCTGCCACAATCCCAAAGAATCCTGCTTGTCCTGGTTCATCCACCCTCCCCCAGTGTCTCAGAGGTCAGAGCCGGGTTGCTTCCCAGAAACAGGCCCACCCTCGATCTCCGTCTTTCCATAACAAATCTTCCCAAACACAAGAGCACTCGTAGCCCCGGGAGCTGCAAACCCTGATAGAGCTGGATGGGTTTCACACAGCTACAGAATGTTGGAGGTACATGTGAGGACTGAAATGTGTCGTCTGTAGTCGGCAGGGATCCTCCGCCTGTGAGGTCCCATCATCCCGTTTGTCATCTTCTACAGAAATCACTGAGAGATTTGCTTTTGTTGCTTTACCTGAGGCTCAAATATCTACTGTTTACGGTTATTCTAAGAGACTTTGACTGAATCCTTGTAAACTGTCTGAGATGGGCAGACAGAGTTTGACATGTAGTGCTCAAAACTGGAAATCCTGCACCACAATGGAAAAGAAGGATTGATTATGATGCTGTTCCATACACAAAAGCTCAGGGCCTCATAATCGACCCTTCTATTTCAAGTGGAGAATAAGTTACAAATATTGTATTTTTAGTTGTGTAGAGTTTTTCTTCCAAATCTTTTGTCTAACAAAAAAATCAACTTCATTCTTTTTTTGGATTTCCTGTATTACACTACCTGCTCATTAGCTTGGTAAATGTTTAGCCTCAGTGGCTTCTAGACACTGACAGTGGTGGCCATTTAAGCTCTGCCCAGCAGCAGTGTCCTCCCAGTTTACTGCTTCAGTGCCAAGCATTTGTTGACATGACTTCCTAAATCATAGTCCAGAGCTTACAAGTTTCATATGAAGGCAGCTTTATTGTCCAACTAGTGACCAAGCTAAGACGCATGCTAACAAACAACGTGCACACCAGCTAGGTTTTTATTATGAAGAAAGTGAAAGTTCATGATTTAATTGAAGGTAACCTATGTAGCATTTGGTTACAACACAGAAAGCCTGAAAAGGATGATTATAGGGACATTACTCTAAATGTTCCACTACCTTGCACTTCTTGCATGGATGTATTATTTTCGACTTCCATGATCCAAGCTGACCACAATCCAGAACAAGTAGGAAATCCAAGATGGCCGTCTCCAGAAAATCCTTTGTTTTGAGACTAGCAGCAGCCATGCCTGTTTATCATGCTGTATTTTGAGCATGGCATTGGAATGATTTAATGCAACATGAATAAGAGCAGAGCCAATAAGCATTATATAATTACAGTTTTCAATACTGGTAATACACTGGGGAGCCATGTCGGATCCTGAGGTCGACTCAGGGATTCTTCTAACTTTTAAAGTCACATATCTGACTGCCAGTTCAGATGAAATTCCTGATTACTTCTAATCCGGTCCGACTTTCCTGGTTCCAATAGATGACACCATAGGACAGCATGTTATGGCGCCACCACTCAGTTTCCAGTCATTTTCCTTGTGGCTACTTCTGGTTTTGTAACGAAACCTGTAGTACTGTTTACAGAACACCCACAACAACAACAAGCTGGGTCTTTTCTCTTTATATTACAACGTTTTGATCAGCTGATATGTAAGTAATATCTATATGACGTTCCCAGTGACATCATCCCAATATAAGACCACAGTGGATCACATAATATGGAAGCAATCCTAGCAGCCGGAAGACTTTATTAGCCAACACACCAGGTCAGCAATTTTCATGCTAGTCGATGGGCACCATCTTTGGGTCCAGTGTCCAGTTTATCTGTGATACTCCGGCTCTCAGTTCCCTCAAAAGTCATCAGTGACAAGTAGGTGGGTGTTGGTCGAAAAATCCAAGTGAAATGAATTGATTTTGTTGCAAACTTTTGTCATTTTAAATGTCGTTACTGAACATTTAGGCCATGCGTAAGCAGATGTAAAAGCCCCGCCCCCTCATTTTTAAAACAAGGCCACTGTGCAGGAGCCTGTGAGAAAAAAAATCACCAGCAAAGCATGCGTGGGCCAATTCCTTTGTAGCATCAACATGCTGTAAAATCCTGTCTCATATTACAAAATCTTGTACACTGTTTTGGCATCTGATAGTTGTAAAAGTCTTACTCAAACTGGATTTCCTGGATTGTTTTTCATTGCCTCACCAATACATGACACAACACGCTTCTCTCGCATTGTTTAAACACAAGACTATTTTTTGATGTAAAGGCCCAGCGGGTAGATTTCAGCTGCGTTCTGGTGCTGGAGGACTAAATGTGAGTCGGCTTTGGCTGGATTTGGATAAAATTTGAGTTTCTGTACTCGGGATGATCGAGCTTAGACAGGATCATGTGCGGTTTGGGGGTCCGTTGTGTTATTGCAGTTGCAGTGAACACATCAGCAGCCTGTTTGCGTGTTCAGTGCAGATACCGGCTGCATCTGTATCTGATCTACCTGCACAATCTGGTGTGGGAAGCTATTGTGCTGCTAATACTTCACTCTGAGCGGGTACAGCCTCAGGTCATTACATAATGCTGCTTGAAGTAATTGCCTTCCATTTTCAGTTATTTACTTAAAGTTAAAAGGCCTAAACCAAACAGAGTGGTTTTATCAGTAGAACAGGACTTGATTCATACTTTTAAAATCATGTGCACAATGATAAACAGCTCGATAAGGTCGTGGTCAGAGTCAGTGGAGTTGAATACAAGAGTGGTTTTAAACATTTGCATTCCTCTCAGCTGACAGGCTGATGAGATTAGACACTGGACGAGCCAAACCTCAAGTTTCCCCACAATGCAGCGTCTATCATCTGCTCAGCATCTGATATGGAAACAATGGGGAGACTCAGCTGCATCCACCTCACAGGCAACTCATAGCCATTAGAAACGAATCAATTTGCACAGTGACGGGAACAACGCTGCTAAGTGGATTCTCGCTTTTGCACATCTATGTCACATCGGGGCTCGGCAGCGGGATCGCCCGCTAGCCAGAGGGGTGGAATGGTTTAGTTGGATTGCGAGGCCGAGCCGGGTGCCGATAAATAGGACGACTGGTGCTTCTAGCTACAGTAAGGCTGCATGTCGGGAAGCTCTCTGGGGTTTTTCCCCCTCTTTACTCTCAATAGCAGAGACATGCTGATGCATGTTCCTGACAGCAGCCAGAGCTTAGGATGCTTTCATGGTTAAGGAGATTTTAACTGTTAGATTAAGAGCGTGATGTTTGAAGTTATCATTCATATTGACACATTAGCAGCCTTCAAGCTACACATTAAGTCTCCCTGCAGTGCACAGACTGTTGCATAATATTGATGGTTTCATGTTTTTGCATGTTGTCAAGGAATATTAGATGCATGTTACAACTGAAACTAATCAAGAATAGCTGTGTGTATTAATTGGCATGGACTCTACCGGCCTGTCAAGGAAAACACACAATCTCACACTAATCCGCCGAGACAAGATGCTGATCGCACAGAGTGTTGCCAGATCTTCAGACCGACATGCAGGCCCTGTCAGGCTGGGAGGCCTCAGGCTGGATTATATAACCAACGACAGACAGACAGATACACATGAGGTTTGAGGAACCTTGAGGCCACACAGTCCAACCTTTCTGCTTCCTGTTCTTATAGAGCTGAAGCTGACAGACGTACATTTGAAGCTTGTGTCTGACACCATCGTCGGCTGAAATGTAGGTTGAGTTCAGCAGACAGGGTCCCGGTAAGGACATCAAGGTGCAGGAAAAGATTTCACTCAAGTAGAAGTTCAAATAAAGTTAAAGGTGATTTTAGAAAATATTCTTGTTTGTTGCGATTGGGAGTTAGATTGATATCACCGTGAGGTTTAGGCTGGTTTTAGCTTCAAAAACCCTAAAAATAGTGTAACTCCAGCATCATAGGGGCCAAAAAAAAAGTAAAAACTGTGGAATGCTATAAAAAAATTTAAAAAAACTCACTGAAAATAAATGCAAACATCTGTACAATAATGGCTATTTTTAGCCAATTTAAATACAGTAAAACAGTAATTTCACATATTTTAAAGGAACAAAGTACTACTTAAATTTTTTTTTTTCATGTGGATGTTATTTACAGTTTTGCCCAATTTTGGGATTGTTTTTTTTTACATTTAACATGTAAATGAATACCGTTTTTCTGTCATTTTACAAGTTACTATCTGCAACTTAACAAAACAGGGAAAATCTGTATAATTGCTGTACATTGTTCAAAAACTACATTTAAAAACTTTTTTACTTACATTTTTTACTGTGTGGTGTTAGATCCTTTTCTCCTTAAATTGCAAAAAGCAGAACAATGAAATAAATTCATGAATGCAATCATTTTTAGACAAAACATGGACTTTCCCTATGCCTACAATCTATTCACCCAGTAAAGAATAATTTTGTTATGAAAAACAAACTGCTCCTGAATTTCAAAATTATGAATTAAATGCCTGTTATTAAAAAAATACAAATAATCATAGTAATAATACCTGTAACTTGGATGACAGCCTGTAGTTGACCTGCAAAGTCACAGAATTTTTCCCTTTAGTTGGATCTGGTGCATATGATTAATTTTTGGCTTCATCTCATCTTTGGATGAGATGTGTAGAACAAAATAATTTTGAAATTTGACAACTTTATATTTACATTTGATTTTTTTTGTGACTCAACTGCATGTCACACATGATTCACTGAAGAACTGTTGAAGAGTTACAAATCTGACATATTTGTCAGTTTTTAATGTTTTTTTTTGTTACAATAATTGGTGTAATTTTGGCATTATTTTAAAGAAAATCAGGCATTTTAAGCCACTGGTGGACTGGTTATTGTCTTTGAACTGCATGCTACATTATTTTTACTGTGCCAAGGAATGCAGCGGAGTTATGTGACGATCAGCATACGTTTGTCCGTCTGTCTGTCCGTCTGTCTGTCTGTTAGCAACATTACTCAAAAACAAACGGATTTAGATTTAATTTTCAGGAAAGGTCAGAAATGACACAAGGACCAATTGATTCGATTTTGGCAGTGATGTGGCTCATAGTCTGGATTCACGGATTTGTTAAAGATTCCGTATCATTATGGGATTTGTTTCTATGACTACAAGTGAACACTACGCCAGCTGCCTGCTGACGATCACATGATTGCGATCTATTATAAATCAATCTCTGTGGACTTATCGGGACTTATCTGTTGGAAATCATACAGAGAACAATTGATTAAATTGTGGGGGTGTTTCCAAGTCCCATCGATTCCTGCCGTCCGCTACATATTTAGGTCACATGATTCAGTATCATACATAACATACACATGCATAACACACGCCTGTGCTCAGTGCAAGGTCATTTTGTTTGTGGGTACATCTATATTAAATGGCCACATTCTATGTTGCCATGATTTCTGACCATCAATAACTAATAAATAAACAACTGCTGCATTTCTAGAAAAAAACAAAAGAAATGCTGCATTTCTGACAATGCCATATCGGGGAATGAACAACCTTGGCAGGACTGCGCTCTCAGAGTGCTTTTCTAGTTTTGTGTTTGAAGTACAGTCCTAAAAGTTTGTCTGAACAATCATTAAAAAAGTTTATAGGTGGTTCATCTGGAGGGCTGCAGTATTTATGTCTCCTGTGTTAAATATACAATCTGTAATTAACAGCAAATCAAAGTGAGGAAACCTGCTATTAGTTCTGTTTGTTCCCACTTGAAACAGGAGACAAATCTCATGACTCTGCAGTTCATTGTCTGCATATGTTACAGCTAAACATCAGATTTAAACAACTGTGACAAAGTCCGACTCTTTCTGCGTCTCGGTACAGTTTGTGCTGCATGATGGAGATTTAACACCGAAGTTGTGACAATTGTGTGACACCTCATTCAGCAGGTTGCAGCCCTTTACTATAGAGTCTCACTCAAGGTTGTAATCTGTAAATAATACATGAGTGGGAGTGGGAGAAACCCTGAGGAATTGAAAACATGTGGTGAAAACGCGAGAGAAAAGGTCACAGGAAAGCGGATCTCCTCTCAGACAAAAGGTGAGCGACCTGTTTTCATAGGAAGTGGAGCAGCGACAGGGATTTTCTGTTTTGTTTGCTGGTGTGCATTTTCAAAACCACTGTGTAAACTTCCTCTAAATCTCAATGGCACTCTGAATTTCACCTTAGGGTGCTAAATATTATATTTTTCCATTGCTGAAAATATGTGTTTACGCTCCCAAAAACAGCGAGTGTTAGGAAAATATTGATCCAGGATTACAGCTAGTCTCTGTCGGGTTACTGCAGCAGTCATTTTAATAAACATACAAAGGAAGCAGCGGAGAATTAACTTCACCACATGAACAGATTGCAGACTTAAATAAGACTCGCTTCCATTTATCAACACACTGTTGTCATGGAAATGCTCGTCGGGGCCAACAGCGAGCAGATGGCTCAAGAAATTGATGGCTACGACTCAAACTAGCTGATCCGCTGATTTGCTTCAGACCCAGGGGGACGGTGTTTGGACTCGCTCTCAGTTTGTGTATCAGTGCGTGGGTGTGTGTCGCTGCAGTGTAAGTCGAGGTCAACATGCACAGGCTTGCCGCCACCACCCTATGCAAGGTTTGTTATCGTGTCTCCTTCTTTCTCTGACAAGTTAGAAGTTTCCTGTTAAGGTGTAACTCGCCTGCAGGCGGGACTTGTCCGACTGTTTATGCACCTTTGCTGTTTGTTTCGACTTGCAAAAAGGAATTTCAGTTGCATAACTTGTTCTTCATCTCTGAGTTTGCAATCACCACAATTGGAAAACGTTAATGCCAGCTAAACCATGTTTTTATATATCAGTTATAATGATATAAATCATAAAAAAGGAAACAATCAAGTTCAAAATCTTTGATTATTTTCTACAAATCAGAAAAACCTGGAAGCAGCAATGTTTTTCCCATTGGTGTTAGCAATACTGGGAAAAAATGGTGGCTCTGCATACTATCTGACTCTCCTTTCCATATTTTCTGATATTTCGTGCTGAATGTATCCTCCAAGAACAACCACGACTGAGCAAAACTTAAATATCCAAGCAAAGTAACGTCCAGCAGGAATTAGCGCTCATGTTAGCAAGCTAACCCCATCTTTTTGAGTGTTAGCTTAGCTTGTTAGCTTCCACTTTCCAAGTTAAATACAAACTGAACAGGCAATTGGTTTCCTCAAATACTGGCCTTTGTAAATGGTTAGCTTAAACTGGTGGCTGACTGTTTGCGGTTGAAAAATGGCGGGAAATTCTTTTATAGGGTAAATAGAGCCCTGATGCACATCTGATCGCCCATAATTAATTCAGCACATTTTAAACAACAGACGATGAGTCAAAGTGTTTTCCAGTAAAGACATGCTAAGATTGACGCTACAAATTTGCCCAAAAAGTAAAAATTTTAAAGTAAGACCCTACAACATTATGCATCATACAAATTGTATGGTTTAAAATATCAAGGAAGGACCCTACAATATTTTTGTGTTATATAAGTTTACCTGACTAATTTAAATAGTCACGACCCTACAATATTGGATATGAGACACAATTACCTATCTATTTAAAATATTATGGTTAGGACTCTATAATATTATACATAACATAAATTTTACCTGATTTGAATATTAGGGCCCTACAATATTATGTCATACAAATGTACAAACTAATTTAAACAATCAGAAAGGACCCTACAATAATATATATAACTTAAATATAAGCACATAATTTAGATATTATTATCAGGACCACAATATTAGGACACCAATATTACATGTTTAAAAAAATGTACCTCGCAAATGCAAATTTTACGATAAAGACCCAACAATATTATCTATAATACAAAGTTACTTAACTTAAACATTGTATTTAAAATATATATTTACCTGAATATTTTCCATATTGAGGCTGTGACCACACAATAGAGTGTCATACAGATGTACCTGACTAATTCAAATATTAAGGTCAGGACCCTAAAATATAGTTGAGACCGTACAATATTATATATTAAACAAATGCACATGATGAATTGAAATAATGGGATTAAGACCCTACAGTATTATAGACTCTACCAAATCTAAATTTGAAAAAAATTTAAATTTGAAAGTCAGGATCCAATATTGGTCAGCTCTTGGATGAGAAATCAATAAACAGACATTGTTTGTGGAGAAACACGAAAACATTCAATCTGACCTTAAATTCAAAGGTTCAGCTAGACCCCGGGACCTTTTAAGATGAGAAAATCAGTCAGGCGAATGCTGTCTTCTGCTGAAATGGCTTTTAAAAATGGACCTTACTGTGCTCTTATGCAACCTTATGTAATCTTGTCTCAACTGGTTTATCATCAGTTCTGTTTAATTTTCTTGTACTTTTCTGTTTATCATTTTACCTGCAAACACTGCAGGACTTTTATTTTGAAAACTGCTGCGCAAATAAAGATGAATCTCTGTGATTTTGCTCTTTGTTTTGCTTTCTCTGCCCCTGCCACTGTATTATTATGAGTATTAATATCAATACAGCCACAGAGAAAACAGTCAGTCAGACAGACAGTCGGCCCCTAATGCAACTTTCCAATATTACCCATAATCCACCAGGATGCATCTAAGCGGACCAGTCCAGTTATCATGCTTAGACGCAGCCAATCAGACCTTGTCTTATGTAATCACTGAATTCACGTCGAGGCTCAGTGAAGGCAGACAGTTTGCGCCGAAATCCTCCCATCATTTTATCTGATGTTTGTTTCCTCATTGTCCCTCAAGACATACTGTTCCCTTCTTTTGTTCTTCAGTCTTTCAACCCTTTCAAACACACACACTCCTCCATCCTCCGTCCACGCCGGCTGTAATTGCGAACATTCCTCCTCCCAGCCAGCGTCTCCTGCTGTACATTCCTCAGACGTTAGACCGCAGCAGATGGGAATTACTGTAACGCTTCTGGTCCACTTATGTCATCACACACGTTGTATGTGAATTAAGAGTGACGTGTAAATCTCTGGATGTTTGGGATGTTATGAATGACGATGGTGTTTTGTTGGTGCTGCGAGCCAGCGGGCATGTGCAGCCAGGTGGTGAATGTGGAAAGTTGTATTTATTATACAGCAGGGGGATTAAAGCAGTAAAATGCTTTAATGGATTCTTGTGGCTGTGGTGAATATGAAGCCCATTTTCCAGCCCGCACTCACTCCCTGCTCTAAATTTTGAATAGGTTTACGTATGACTAGTAGAGGAACAGTTGTCCTGTGGCTTATTTTCCTACCTCTGAGCACCATTTGCATACATTTTCATTGAAGTTGCACCATTAGACTGCATGAAAAAAATGAAACAGTGATCTTTTGATGTGACTGTGGCACATTATATGGTTGCATTACAGCTTCCTGTCTTTTATGACTTGCATGCATGGAACACTGAAAAAAAAACTGTAAAAAGTCTGTAATATTCCAGCAGCTTGGGCACAACAGCAAACAAAATAACAGAAAGAAATAAAAGCACTCAGAGAGCGCAGTGCTCTGTCAAGGGTGCTCAGTTGTTATATGATTTCCGACGACTGAAATCTTGAAAAAAATTTGTGGCACCATAGAATGTCGCCATTTAATATAGATGGACCCACAAACAAAATGACCTTGCGCTGAGCACAGGCGTGTGTTATGCATGTGCGCATTATGTACAGATAACCTAAATATGTAGCGGGCAGCGGGAATTGATAGGACTTGGAAACACCCCCACAATTTAATCAATTGTTCCTTGTATTATCTATCTGTGAAGACATGCATTTCTATGCATCGAACACCAGGATACAAAATCTGTATAGTGTACCAAACAAAGCTGTGTGGAAAACAGGCATAACTACTAGCTATTGCAAAAATGCCCTCAATTTTGGAGAACATTAAGTCCTAGTGATATTTAATTGAGTTAATTATGTAAATATTCATACCCTGCACAGTCGTCATAGATGGGGAAAATAGCTACAGAGACCAAAACTGTTTATTGTGCCATTCTGGAAACATGTTTATTCTGCTGTAAAGTTGGACGTTTTAACATGGAGGTCTCTGGACACTGGCTCACGTTGGGGGTCAGCTTCAAGTGGACATTTAAGGAACTGCAGTTTTTAGCACTTCTGTATTGGTTTCATTTTTCAGGCCCAGTTGCTGCTGCTCGGAAGCAGCCAATCGAGAGAGGAAGCAGCTTCCAAATGTGCAGCATTTTATCTAAAGATAAGTTAACTGCTATCCCTACACTTGTGGCCTTCAGATGATAAAACTCCCCAGTTTTTAGCTTGTGATATAAAGCTGCTACAAGAGGAGAGGAACTTTTCATCTTGTGGTAGCTCCAGTGACTCACCCTTTGTGCCCTCCCAACCCTCACCCGCCTCCCCCTGCCTCCCGTCTGCTGCTTCACTGCTGCTTGTTCTTTTTCCTCTCACTGTACAACGTTAACACACCCGTGGCGGGAAAAGCCAGGCGTGCTATTGTCTGATTGGGGGCCACCGTTGGCGGCGGACAACAGCCGACCAATAAGAGGACCCCCTGCTGCGACAGCTGTCCTGCTGTTTCACTGATCTGTGGGCATTCCTGCTCATTAGTGGCCTTTGTTGTTCCTTTGGTGTGTGTGTGTGTGTGTATGTGTGTGTTCACGGCCGGGTGATGAATTAACTGTGGCAGGTAAAGTAAGAGGGACAGAATGAATATGCATGAGGCTGCGAGAGAAGATGTGCGAGGGCATTTTTGTGACTGAAAACCAGCAGGTGCAGTGAGAATGGAGTCCTTTCACTGTCTGTCACCGTTTAGACTCCACCTGGGGTCAGAGGTCTGGACTCTTGTTTTCATTACGTTGAAAACTGAGCTGTTTTCTTTCAGTCGTCCATGTGGAACAACAACACACAAGCTCAAATCTGTCGCTCTTACCTCATTTTTCGCCTCTTGCCAAGTGCCAGCATGCAGCCATATTTGGACACGAATGAACAGGCTCCATTTTCTGTGCAGGAATTTCTTAATCTGACTCCTTATCTTTGGTAATCGGTGCCACGATAAGAGATATTTAGGCCCAGAATCTTTCTGGGAAGATAAAGAAACAGCTCCCAGAAAGTCCGGTTGTGTTTATCTGTGTCACTGTTTGCAGAAAAGATTTGCTGAACTCTATTCATCCTTCTCACTTTCAATGTGACATTAGATTTCTAGCAGGTTTTTTTAATGATTTACTGCTATCAGGTGGTAGGAATGTAACAAAGGTAAACAAGCGAGACGTCTTGCAGCACATTATCCACCTTGCTCTCAGCTGGTTTTTGGATTTGCTGGACTTTTCAGTTTTTAGAGCATGCCTAAAGGTTTTCATGCATGAGGTCAGGTCTAAAGAATGTGGGCCGCCCCTTCCTGTGTTACTCTGACACCAGCCAGATAACCTGCCCATTACAAGGACAATATGTTACCACATCAAGAGGGACTTTTTTCTCTCTCAGCCCTGAGCTGAAGAACCTCTGTATTTGGTACAGAGAGCCGCCATTGTTTCAGGAATGTGGGAGGGATGGTGTGTTTATTAAGGAGAGGCGATTAGCTCGGGCATGAAGAGCTGCATGACATTTTTGTGTTTCACGAAAAGGGAAATACCGACAATAGGGAGTTCATTTCTCCATCCATTTGTTAAATCATTATACAGGGTGTCCATAAAGTCTCTTAACAATTTTAAGAATTTATTGCAAAGGCAGTTGATAAGATATCTTAATGTCCGGGGTCCGGCATGTTTGGTGTGAACCTGGTCAGGACTCTGTCACAGTGAATGCATAGTCCTGACAGCGAGGCAAAGAGGTGAAATATGATGAGTGTAAAAGGTGTTGGATTTATAGACGCACCATGAATCCCTGTGAAGTAAACGAAAAAAATAAAATAAACTGACAAGATGACTCCCTATCTGAAGGAACTTGGCAGAAGAGAAATATTCCAGCATTGCAATGATCCAAAGCACACTACCAAGATTACACAAGAGTTTCTACAGAAGATAAAAGTGAAGATTATGACCCGGGCAAATATGTGACCTGACATGAATCCAATATAACATCTTTAGGGTGTTTTAAAGATAAGTAACACGAACCCTACTGTGAAGAGCAGAATAAGAGAACATCTCTCTAGAAGTTTGGGATCCACCAAGAGGTTTAGTCTGTTATTAAAAATAAAGGTAGACATACATAGACATTATTGAAAAAAATGTGTGGTTTGCATCCCAGTGACTTTAGTTGCATAGAGTTCCTATTGTGGGGCCTGAATTTTTAATATAGCAAATCTAAAGTGTGAAATTCACTGCTGCTTAACAAGCAGTTATAAAGAGGCAACACTGTTTACCATCATTTGAGGCGTCCTCGCTTCTGCTGCATACTGTATCCATTATATCATCTATTAGCACATCTAAATAGGTGCAGTTTTCACAAAGCATGTCACCCAATTAGATGTCAATGTGTGGGCGTGTTAACAGTTCAGGTAGGTCTGATGCTGCTGTGGTTGTTTCATTTTAATTGGCTGGTGGTCATAGAGCTCAGGGATGCTTGGGAGAAACACAGCAGTTCGCAAGTATTGCACTTTACAGCTGTGTAACTGCAACTGTTTTTCCTTCTTTTTCTTTGCGCTTCACCCATCATTCATTTCTCAAATGTTTCTTGTCTGTACTTAATTCTAAGAGCATAAATTAGTGGAATTGACAGCATTTGCTTGAATTAAAAGGAGAAATGCCCTTTATTTGTGAACGCTGATAACAGGGAGGAAGAGGACGACGAAGAGGCCCAGATAGAGAACTGAGAGCGACCTTTCTCCAGCTCGAACCTCGTACACTTCTGCATTTGCCCTCGCCGAGGAGGAAGCGGGAGCGCTGACTTCCTGCTGCTCGCTCAGGTGGGCGGGACCTGCTGTAGCTTACCCACAATGCCTCGCGTGAATTCAGGCAGCAGAAAGGCAGGAAGTGTGACCCGGGCTTGATAACAGCGGGGGCGGCTATTTCTGAAAACGTCGAGCGCCGAGCAGACAAGGAGGTGTCTGTTCTGTTTCCTGCTGCTTGTTTTGTCAGATGTGAGCGGCTGAATGTGTCTTTATGTGTCAAAATGAACTGTTTGTGCTCTGAGGTCGCCACACCGACTCAGCAACACACAAAGGAACATCTAGATCAGTTTGGGTGACCGTTTTTCGCATCTTAAAACCCTCCTTTTGTCACCACCATGCAATTAAATCAAGAGGTAGCTGCATTCTAACCCTCTCTGTGTTTACGTGAAGAGAAAGGCTTGAGGCCTCCAGATATTGTTACTCAGCTTTTGAGCTTGAAAGGCAGCTGCTGAGTCCACATCAGTCTTTGTTTGATAAAAACCCGATGTGGAATTTTGGCCCTCGCCCCCTCCTTCCTTCCCTCTTTCTTCTGGGATGCCAAATAAGGCCAGTTTGCCACATCTGCTGAAATCCGAGGCCTCCGTTGACGCTGTCGCTCAGCGTCTCACTGAAAGAATGAGAGGGAGGAAAAAAAAGTGTGATATTTCTCTTTGCTCGGCTGACTTGATCCCTTCTCTTACTATGAAATGCATGACATCATCTGGTTTCTTTCCCTCCTCCCCTCCATTTTTTCCCTCTCTCTCTATCGTTCCCCTCTTTTTCATCCTTCTGCCTTTTTTTTCTTTCACATGTTGTCTGTTATGTAACTCTGGCGAGGCAGCCAGGGCAAGATTGTGAACCTTTGCACCGTGTGGAGAAAACATTTCCCCTTTTCCACCCCTGGATACAGCTGCTGTGTTTCAGACTGTCAGCATCAGAGTGCACAATTAACCCAACAGTCTCTGCACTTCTTTTAGTATGTTTAGATGAAGAACTTAAATGGCCTAAAATGGGCTCTTACTAATTCTTTGCAGCTGATGTAACTGCTGGCTTTTAAAGCAGGTATAAATTCTTTTTGCTTTGACGCTCACAAGAAGGTTTGTTTTGTTTAAAATGAACCACGTTTTGTTGAGTTTCTACCTACAAGGAGTCACTCAGTGAGAATGCGAGCATGAAACCAACATTTTCTGCACATTGTGTGACTTAATATTAATGCAAATTAGCCCACATAATTTCCCAAAAACAAAACAAGTGGCATTATTTTCAGCCCTGATACTAAAAAAAAAATAAGCCTCGGTGCTCAACGCCATCTTCCTGTTAAGTGTTACTTCCTCAAAACTGTAAACCAGCACACTGTGTATGTGTGTGTTTTTTTAACTCCGAAGTTCCCCTTTTGGAGTGCTACATGTTGGCTCAAAGCAAGGAAGTGAGATGCAGCGTTGTGGTTTAACTCAGATCAAGCAAGTCACAAAGCACTTCAGTTCAAAGGCAGGGGGAATGAATCGACCTGCACTCTGTCTTCAGATGTCCCACTCAGACTGGACATGTGCAGCAGCTCATTGTAGAAAAAGCTTTCATCCTCTGAATGGAGTTTTAGCTACAGACCAGGTTCTGTGTTCGCTGCAGATTCCTGGCGTCCAGTAGTTCAGAGGTTAACTGTTTGCAGAACTAACAGGACTGAAGGAGACGCCAGCTTTCACACCGACAGTCGTCAAGTGCATGTGATGTTTAGTGTCCTGATTTGAGGGTGTGTGTTCATACCAGGCATGTCTGGAGAGGTTTGCATGACCTCTGCACTGTGAGGTTTTACGACTTCAATTTCAGTTTGATGGAATGATTCAGATATTTCTTCAATGACTTGAATTACAGCGACTGAATCTGAAAGTTCAATGAGGTCAAATTACAAAAATATGCAAAGATCCTAGAGAGCGAGGACGGACACCGGCTCTTCTGGTTTGGTTCCAAAGAATACTGTTGCCATGCCAGCAGCTGTGTGAGGCTGTGCTTTGGCTTTAGTTGTTCTGTGAGCTAAATGCTAACATTAGCAGCTCTTTCAATATAGAATGATATTTATTTAGTAAATTATGGTCCCATTTAGAGCAAAATAGGCAATAAAGTAGAGCATGTTTCAGTCTGAGACTAGTTTGTGATCGAATAATTGCTCCTGTATCATCATGCATAGTGTCCTCAAGTTCTCAGTTCGATCGACCTTTTGATTTTTCATGCCTGATTTCAAAAAAACAAGATGGCCTAATTGCAAACTTGAGCTTCAGATATTTAGCCCACAAACCTGGCTATGTCCATCTTTTACATACATATCGATGCAACTGAATCCCTAAAGCGAGGCTAACTAACTTGTAGGTACATCTGGTATTGATTTTGCCTTCATTTCCCTGCTTTAAATACATCATCAGATTCACCTGCAATATATTAAAATCTATTACAACAGCTGAAGAAGTCAGAAAGTTTGCAGATGTAGTCACAAATATCCAACAACAACTAGGAAAAGTTTGCTAACGTTAGCTATCACAAGCTGCCAGACCATGTGGGGTTGTAGGTACCAAAATCTGGATCAGTCTCTGGAAAATGTGCAAGCTTCCTTGAAAAAGTTGCACAATCATGTTTTAAACCCTGCTGCATCTATGCTCTAAAGGAGAAATGTAACATTTTTGTTTACATTTTTGTTCAGACTAAAGAACTTCAGATGTGATTGCACCAAATCTGTTCAAAGCTTTTCCATCATTGCATGGTTCAAATGGAACAGTGTTTGCACATTCCTTCATCGATCACTCAAAGACACAAAGACAGAGCTGGTGACCCCTTTGCTCTCTTGGCTGTTGACATCTTTGCCACATGACTAATCAGGAATTTGTGGCAGGGAGCTCATGCATGCAGTTGAAACGTGTGCATCCAATTCAAAGCACAGTCTGAAAACACACCTCAACCCATACTTTCTTTCTCACCCTTTTCTACATTTTTTTTTCTCCACCTTACGTCACCCTGCTGCTGATTCTCCTCATTGTGCCTCCATCAGACGGCTGGAGTGGAGGACAGGCGCCAAGAGGAGAAATGGAGTTGTCGGAGGGGAGGAATGTGTTTGATGAATCTGCAGAAGAGCAGGAGAAGGTGAGGAAATGAATAGGAGAGAAGCCCAGTAGGAGGAAAAAGGAAAAGGTAGAAGAGCGTTAAGGGGTTAAGAAGTGTCCTGTGCACTCACACCGCAGGCCCATGAATCTTAACTGTGGGATATCTGGAATTCAGGCTCAATCACATAACGGAAATTACCAGAAAGGGCTGAGAGTCGGGGGGGTTGGAGGCTGAGAATGTAGAAGGAACAGTAGATGTGGCTCTGTGCTTTCAGATTCAGAGAAAAGTAGTTTAGTTTGATTGTTGTGCAGAAATGTGTCCTCGCCATGTCTTAATGTTTGCAGAAAATGCAAAAGAGATGAATCATTATCTCACACAGGAGGAGGGGGACTTTGGTTCTCATGTTAAACAGCAACAGAACCGTCTCGGGAATTGAGCTTCAGAGGAATTTCAACCAAAGCTGGGCCCTGAAATAACTTCATATCCGGCTCCAGATATGAGCAAAGAGAAGGACAAAAGCCTTCTGTTACTGTGGTCATTTACTGTGTGGGCTCCTCCCTGCAGACAACAGCACTATCAGCTCTTATCACGATGTGTTTGATCACTCCTTGCTGAGCAGGTAGATATTTAACAGTGTGGCTGTGTAGTTTTACACGACAGCAGCTGGACGTGAGAAACTTGGATTCCTTTAGTTTTATGATTAGAAGCATTAGATTAGAGATATCTGAGATGGTTAAACATTGAAAACTGAACAACTGTATTATATATACTTTGTTTGGAGCAGAGTAACATATGAAGCTAAACCTGAAGTCTAAATGTGGAAAAAAGACAAAAAATCTATTAAAATATGTAATCAATATTGAAGGTTTGTAAACACATTAAAAATCCAGTCATAATCAACAATAATAATCAACAGTTATTGCGGTCTCTGAAGCATGACACATGCAGCTTTTGAGACCAAAATAATAAAACAAGGTACACTAATAAGCATTTTCAGGCACTCTTGCTCAATTCTATTTGTTTTGCAGCCACAGCTTTGCTTGCTGTGGTTTGACCAGTAGTCTGCTGGCTAGTATCAGCTTCTATTAGTTTGGTGTTTAGTGTTAATCTTGTTATCGCTACTGTTCATCCAGAGTGTCATAATCTTGCTTTACAGTTACGTTGGCGTGCACACTGTGGTTCGAACTAGGTTTCTTTGATGGCGAAGTTGTTTTTTCATCTCCCTTTAAAGTGTGCACACTGGTGTTTGGTGCTAATTTAAGTAACCGCTGCAGCTCACAGCTGAAGAGCAGCAGCTCCTCACACCTGTGCACAGTTTCAGGCCTCCACTGTGATCACATTACAGGTTTAAGTCCAGTAGATGCTGCACAACTGTGAGCAACATGGGAGGATGTGGTTATTTGTGACCCAAGCCCCGGTGGTGGATTTCCCATAAGGCCAAGCATGTGTCCAGTTGGTGTGTGTGTGGGAGCGAAGGGGGGCTTCATGGGAAAACAAATGCGATGAATCAATGTGGAGAACAGTCGGAGCGCCGGAGGGAACATATGGTGGTAACCACTGAGGACTGAACATCACGTCTCTCAGAGTATTAAAGTCAATACTCAGATTCTGTCTTTATGATTAAGGTCACTGCTTTTGGAAACAAACAGCTCAATCAAATGATTTCAGAGCCATCAGTTGGAGCTTTACCTTGAGCTGCTACCCAGTCAAATGTTGCATCACATCACCGTTATGAAAGTTAGCGTCTGACAAAGCAACATAAACAGCATTGTTTCCCCACAACCACAAACAGAGTCACTGCATCTTGTGACTCTGCTTTTGACTAATTCGTCCACAAACAAGCTGATATGTGCTTTTCTTCCTGATTGTTTTTGGCTTTCACACAAGTTTTATCAGTGAAGGAAAATATGATCAACTCCAATAGACACAACAGTCGTTGCTTTTTGTGGTTTTCATGTTTGGCGAGTCTCATTTCCTGCCTGAGGCAGGAAATAAGTACAAGCAGAAGACTGTGACACTTTGTCGAGTTTATAACCCTCAAAATAGAAAGTCAAGAATCCCCCGAAACCTTGCAGAGTGTCAGTCAAAACAGAATAACCCCCATGGCACTGACAGAGGGAAAATAACTTCCACTCCAGTCATCTGCGATCGCCCTCGAGGTCATGATGGGTGGGATAACGACAGCCAGGCGACCCCCCTCTTCAGCACCAATACTGTCAGAAGCTTCAGCAGACACAAAGTCGAGGTTGATTTTTCTCTCGCAGCATGAAAACCACAAAGTCTCACTGTCACACGTGTTTTAGTAGCAGCTGCAGCAGCGTGAATCTCTGATGTGTTGGAAGAGATAAACAGAAATCCTCGTCATATTTAATAACATTTGACAGAATAAAAGCAAGGTACTAAAAATACTATCACAGATACATAAATAATACAATATCTAACAAAAGAACTTCATTGGTGCATCTTGTTTTGCCACTGATTTACCCAAATTTTTAAACTTTGGGCTTTATAGACAGTCGTGGATGTGCAAAAGTTCTTCTTATACTGTTTTCAGGCTTTGTTACAGGCGTTGATCCATACATGTGCAGTAAATCGCCATCTATGCATTCCAACACATTCACAGTTCCTGCTCTTGTAGAGTAAAAAAATGTTTGTTCTGATGATGAAAATTAAGTACATTGGACTCTAGCAGAAAATATAACACCAGTCTTGACCCCTCTGTCCACATACAACAACAAATAAGCTTCTTATTCACCCTTTTTTTGAGAGGTGCCACAGTCAGCAGATGATTAGCTTAGCTTAGCATCAGGGCTGGAAGCAGCTGAAGATACCAAACTCCATCTACTAGCATTGCTAAAGCTCAGTAATTGCTTCTACCAGTTGCCCATTAGGGCAAACTGTACTATATTTGTGGAGATATTATTTTCAGAGAACAGAGGCTGGAATAGAAATCTGAGGCAGGGCTCTATGACACCACTTACCAGGTACTTACCATGTAGTCTTGATATCTCTCCCCAGAAAGTTTCACAACCATTAACGACATGAGTCATCCTTGTGCAGGTAGTTTCATTAAACAGCCATGTAATTTGGGGGTTTGAATAAATACCTGGGATTCTGGACCAGCCAGAGAGAAGTGAAAAAGCTTCTTGGATGGGAGATGAAATGTGTTCAGTAACCGAAAGACAAGTCACAGTGATCACCAGTGCACAAAAACAATGAATTAAAAGACATTTTTAAAAATTGCAGTATACAATGTAAACTTTAATTTTCATTTTTACAGTTTTTATATTGAGGAAATTAACACACAATGCAGAATTTACCTTTTGTTTGCTAATCCTGCAAGGGAATGCTGAAATATGCATGCATTTGTGTTCCTGTCCTTCTGTCAGCAAAAAGAAAACATGCATCACCCTTCTGTACAGTCCCTAAGTAGGACGAACAGTATCGTACTGACAGTGACAATCGGCATTCTACCTCTAAAACACAAGACTTCATCATGTCTTATGATACCTTTTCACCCCGTTGTCTACACACATTGGGGTTGTTTGCAGGTTGTGGGTGGTTTGGGCCTGCAGGGACTTTACCATGTTGTCATGAATGTCTGCCCATGAAGAAACTGATCACTTTAACAAGAATGCCTCCCTCCTCCTCCACCTCCTCTTCCTCCTCCTCCTTCTCCTCCTACTCAGGATTTCTCAAGCTCAGGGCGGGGTACTGAGTGTGTGTTAGTGTGTGTGTGCTCATGCGTACATGCCATCAAGTGTGGCGTGGTCTCCACAAGAGGCGGAGACAACAAAAGCAGGATGTGATACAGCAGGACTTCACTTCCTCATACTGCTCCATCAGAAACAGCACAGTGCAGAGGGCGCCACCTATTGGCCAGCATCTGGCACAGTGGCGGCGTGCTGGTAAAATTCCATTCCCACAGATAAGGAGTGTACAAGTGCAAGCAGGCCGCAGTAAAATTACTTGATAAGATCCGAGGAGCCTTGTGAGTGTTTTTGGGAATTCCAGTCATGTGTGGCTGGAGGAGCAAAACAGAGGAGGCCTGGTGCGTTAATAATAGCTGAAATGGAGGTTTTCTTTTTGTTTCTGGCTCTTACATGAGTTCTCTGAGGGCTCAGCTGGACCCCACCCATGTCAATCCACACTCAGTTTGGGACCCTCCTGCGTTCTTCCACTCCCGACAGTCCACTCACAAACAACACGTGTCTACAAAAACTTGGATATCGCACGTTTCTTGGCTCACTGGCAAAAAATTCCTTAAGCCAGAACGCTGGTGTGCAGAAAAGGAAAGTTAAACATTAACGCTGCTGAAAGCCTCCTGGAAGCTTTAACTTCCATTTGGGGTTTTTAAAGCTGCTGTTTGAGGACCTGAGAGCCAGAAGCTATTATGTGAAGAGACACCAAATCAATTTTCCCTCAGGGCCTCCAGCACGTTGGCCTCAGCTGCATGAATCGTAGAAGCAAATTTTTAATATAACATTAAGGAGGGTGATGTCATACCGGCAGTTGCATAATGGCACCCTGCTCATCTATTTATGTGTCATGGGGGTATTTGTGCGTGAATAACAACATATATAATTAGAGAGGAATGTGCTTTGAAATACAGTGCTGCTGCTGAGTGCGATTCACTGAATTAAAAGAGTAATTTTCATGTAAAACCCACTTTCTGGTCCAGTTATATTATTGACACGGCCAGTGAAAGCAGCCTTGGGATGTTTGTGGGGATCACAAACAGGCCTCCAACTCTACTATTACAACTCTTGGCAAATTCACTGAATGCAGCATTACAGAGAAGAGAAACATCCTCAAAGGGCACAGTCATTTAATTAAGTGTGTTTTACAGTGAAATATTCCTAATGGGACTGTACAGAAAGGATTAGGGCTGGAGGATGATGCCGACTTCTTGTTTTGACTATAGATTTAGATTTAGGCCAAACTTCAGCCATATATGTATTAATAATATGTACCTTTTAGAGGTTTTCAACCAACAGAATGGGTTTGGATTGTGTACCAGTTCCAGAATCACGTGTCCGAAAGCAAACCTACACCGGTGTTGTCATGATTCCTATTCAGATCCAACTGGCATCTGGTTTTCCTAGGAACCAATATTTTAACCGAACAACCCAAATTAATTTGGGCAAAATACCAGGAGGAATTGGACCAGTTGTCAAAAAGCCCTATTGAAGGCCCAAAATTGACCTGAATGTAATTGCTGTGATTTCTGTCTGTTTAATGTCGAGGCAAGTAAATGTGTGCAAGTTATTGAGACTAGCTCAACTTTGAAAACAGAAAATCTGAGGCACCTTGATGGTGCACAAGCTGCACCATCCATTCTTAGTGTTACTGTCAGAGAATATACGTGCTGTACAAAAAAGGAATCGTTTGCAGAAGTCATGGTCCCATTACCAACAAAAACTCGCTTAAGAATGGACTTTTTGAAAGCACTTAGCAATCTAATCACTTTCCTGCTGTTTAGCCCATAGGGTTTTCCCTAGCGTTTCAATAACCAAAACTATTTGTCCTGTTAGCAGCCACATTTACTAGCTTCACTTGCAAGCAATTAGCAGTTAGTTGCTCAGAGGGCTTTTCTACTGTTCCAATAAACAGTCTAAACTTACGGTTCAGTTAGCAAACTGTGAGAAAACTTATAGACTGTTGTATTCAGAAGACTGTTTTTAAATAAAGACCTCTGAACTTATTGTCCCATTACCCAAAACTAGCTTCCAAACTGACTGTAAGGAATTACTTAGTAATCTAGTTAGCTCAGAGGACTTTTCTCTACTACTGTTACAATAAACTGTCTCAACTTATTGTCCCGTTAGCAACAAATTAACTGGCTTACCAACCAGCATGCAGTTAGCATACGGGTTAGCCGAGAAAGCTTTTTCTCCTTTTCAATAACACATATTACTGAATGAAATTATGTCAAATCTTGAGAACACAACACTAGGAAGAAGTAAACAGCATAGGAGAATCTGGCAGCTGCAGAATTTTTCTATAAATTTGAGATTCATTATCTGAAAGTCTTCATGCTTTGCTTCTGTTGCTTATTAGTGCCTAAAAAAGTACCAGGTTTATATTGTTTAGAGCGTTTACTAGTCAAGTCTTTTGGTTTTAAATAACTCAACCAGACAGTCTTGCATGTTTACAAAGTGAAACCTAAGGTTCAATCTTCCCAACACAATAATTTCCGTACAGTAAATAGTTACACAATGTTTTGGCTGCAATATAAAGTTACACTCTCATTTAAACAATAATACATATGTTCCCCTTGAGCCACACAAAGCTTCTATTTTATACTTAACTCAGGTCACTCTTAAGTGTGTGATCAAAACTTCACTGGCTCCGAAGGCATAATAACAGCAACCTACAAACTAGTCTGTCCACTGTTGTGGTTCTGACGCACGGAAACACTTCTTGTCTGAGCTCCATAACCATGAATTATCCTAAACAGCCATTCATCTTCTTCTCTCATTACATGCACTTCACCACAGCTGACAGACTTGCCTCGTCTTGCTTCCAGATAACTTCTACTTTTAAATTCTTGTCTGGAGGCCGTATGTGACGACTGCATGTTTCTGCAAGTCCTGCAAATCCTCCATTAGTGTTACAGCCTGGCAGAAATAAGTAAGCGTATGGTCATAATCATACAGTTTAATGCATAAGTGTACTTCAGGTTTTCTTTTCAATGAATGCTGCAATTGTAGGTCACACCCACAGCTCTTACTGTGCTTTTACTGGCTTAATCCAGCTTTGTTGTTGTTGTGAAATAACAGGAAAGAGGCTTGTAAATAAACAGAAATCTAGCCTGGCTTCTGAATACCTGCTGTGGGAATAACCTGAAAGCCAAAGGCACACACCTAAATCCTTACGTAAAGCAGTAATCCCACAATACATTTTAGACAAATCACTGGCTGACAGCTGCACGGCTCTGTGGTGATACTTTGTACAGATTAAACTCATTGCAAAACATTTCAAGGACGACTGCAGGATGTTAGAGAGTCTCATCACTCAGAATCTCATTTTAAAATTTGGAATGAACTTAATTTCTCAGAAGAATTACCTCAAAACAACTGAAGCGTGCATTTATTGCTATTATAAGAATGATGATGGCAAACTAACCCTAAAACCTCCATGGTCCTTATCAGGATGTGATTCTGTGAAACTGTGGCTCCATCTAGGGGTGAAAACAGGAAAGTGTTCTGTTCTGGACACATCCAACATGGCTGCTCCCATGCAGACGTTTGTTGGATTGTTGTTAGCAGGAAGAAGCTGCAAACCATGAATGAAACCAGGTAAACCACATGCACAGGTATGTTTTAACGTGTTGATTGGTGTATGCTTCTCAGGAACACATCAAGAAAACAGCAGTTCTGTTTGCACTCAATTGCAAAGGCCTGTATGTTAGGTTTTCTATTTTATTTGTGATTTTTAAAGGCCGGTTGTGTTTATCTTTCAGATTCTTGTTCTTGTTCTGTTTGCAGCTACAATGGATGCAAAGGAAATAGTCCATTGTGCTCTTCAGATAGAGAAACTGAATTCAGAGGGAAGCTATGGGGACATCGCGTCTCTCCTTGGAGACCTGGAGAAGTCTCACATCACAGCAGAGCAGCTGGAAACAACAGACATCGTCAAAGTGCTGTACAAGCTCCTGAAAACCTGCTCAGACGACAGCGTGAAGAAGATACTCAAGAGCTTGTTGTCCAAGTGGAAGAGACAGTACAGCAAAGATGTGAAAGGAGTGAAATGGACAGAGGATCCTGAGATAACTTCTTCAACAGAAGAGGCTAGAGATGGTAGAGTTTCCAACAATTTCCATTCAGATGCAGGACAAACGTGTGACAGTAAGGAGGACAGCGTTGCAGAACAGGATGCGACATCTTTACAGGCTAAACCGAGCTTCCGGACTTCTGCATCTTCGGATTCCGTTCGAAGCAAATGTGCTGAGCTCCTCCTCGCTGCCCTCCAACCTGAACCTCCTGATGGAGACAAAGCTGCAGAGTTAGCCGGACACATCGAGCAGCACATCCACGAGCTCCACAAACCCAACCAGGTCAAATACAAGGCCTGTATGAGGAGCAAGGTAGCCAACCTGAGGAACCCCAAAAACAGTCACCTTCGTCAGGGCCTCCTCAGCGGCTCCCTGCCTCCGGAGGACTTCGCCCGGATGTCTGCGGAGGAGATGGCCGGTGAGGAGCTCCGGCAGCTGAGGGAGGAGTATTCATCCAGGGGGTTGAGCGAGAGGCAGCTTCCTCGGGGGGTAGAAGGGACGCAGACGCAGAAGATTCGCTGCAAAAGATGTGGCGGATCAGACTGCAGGGTGACGCAGGTGTCCAGAGGAGCCTTGTTCTTACCCGCATGGGTGAGGAGCAGCGGCCCCGACGACGACGCCATGACCTTTGTGACCTGCAGCGGATGTGGACAGCAGTGGTACCATAGCGGCTGGACCTGCCTCTAAACCAGCTGTCAGGTGAATCAGACAGCAGTGATGAACCAAGAGAAGTTAATCAGTTAATCAGGAATGGAAGCAACAGACCTACAAAAGCATTTGTTTTCAGATTTATGTATAATTCAGCCTCCATGCACTAGAATTATCATAAAGGAAGGATCAGTTTGTCTCTTCTTTTCTTGATTAAGTCTATAAAATCCTCATTTCCTTGTGTCTAAGCTGACATATTCATTATTCATGTTTCGTCCAATCAGCAGTCCCAAATACCTAGAAATTCTTCACAAAAGGCTACAACCAGAAAAATAATACATTTTTAGGAGCTGGAACAGTTGCTTTTTTAATTTGCATTTTGCCTTAATAATAAGTTTTGTAATGTATTAAGCTGTGGTGTATGTTCAACATTGTGTGACGTTGCCCTCATATGAGTTGCTTTTCCTTTCATTGTGCTGTTATGTGGACTGAGAAATGCTAGAATTCTTCACCACAATTAGGAAAGAGTTATGCTATTCCAGTTTTTAATGTTTATTTTAATGCCACATCGAAAATAACAGAATGAATGAGAGACTTTCCTGAAACCAAACATGTCTTTTTTTTTTTTTTTTTTTACCTTGGTAACATGTCCCGACTGAGTTTTTGGGGAGAAACATCAGTCAATGCCATTTCTGACCATTTGTACCTTGAAACTGCAGCTTCATAAACATGAATTTAACACATTTTCCAAGTGCGTCAAGGTTTCTTTTTGGTTCTTGAAGATATTTCACCTCTGATTGAGGAAACTTCCTCAGTTCTGATTGACTCTTACCCCTAAATTTCATGACTAATGGCTTGTTAACAACCCAAGGATCTCATGATGCGAGATGTGAACAGTTGTGAAACTATCTGGTGATTGATCTCAGGACTGCTTTCTAAGTACGTGATTGGGTGTTGTAGACCATCTCCTCTGTTTCCAGTTGAAGTGCAGTCCAATCTGTCCTTTCTGTTTTGAATGTAAGCAACGCTCTGAGACAAAAACTAGTTCATCTGAAGGATAAAACACACAAACACAAGCTGAGCAGCATTGTATCTGCAGTCCAATGGAGCAAGGAGTGACAGTCCCATATGAAATCCAGTTCTACAGGACAAGACTCATTGGTCCACCTGTATCTAAAGGATAATTTAGACATTCCTTTGAGGACAGCAATGTCTCAAAACAGAGGAGGAGGTCTAGGATGCCACTCATCAGGTACTCAGAATGCTCTCTTAAAATTGTTTGCCAGACAGTTTCACCACTATTAACAGCCTGAGTCATGCTTCATCTGGCAGTTTCACAACCATTTACAAGCTGCTATTGTGTGATGTAGAGCAACTACAGATGAACTGATGTGCTTGAGCTGCAGTGAGTGGAGAAACATGGATGCACAAAGAGGCAGGGACTTCATAGATCTGCACATTCAAGAGCAGACAATGTAGAGTTACATCTGAGCCATTTAAGGCACAAGGGTAGTATTTTTATGATCAAATATCTAAGTTTGATTTACAGAGATGATTTTTTATGGGTTGAATCAACAACTGGAGGGACTTTAATCTAACTCTAAAACAGGAGGATGAGTCAAAGGGATTATGGTTGTGGTTTAAACAAGACTGATTGTAAATTTTTTCGTGATGGAACTCCAGAATTTGCCTTTTTGAAAATGCTTTCACCAGCAAACCTGTTGCTAAGCGCTCAAACTGTGCCTGGTTAAGTTTCCGATTCAGGCTGAAAAGCTGAGTCACTGCTGATTGCATTTACGGATCGAAACGTTTCAAGAAGTAGCTCTCGTCATCTTCAAACCATTTCCTGCCTCTGCTCTCTAACAGCCCTTTAGTTTATTTCTGCTTACAGTAGCTCATTAACTGCTTTTTCCTGCCCTTGCTCTGCTGCATTTTCTGGCCACTGAAGTCTGAACCTTTGCTCTTAATAATGTATAATTTTTTATCTTTGCTTATAAGGGGATTCTTCTGCACTTATAGTGAGTAATTCTGGGTTTGAATGTTGAGTGAATTCCTTAGAAAAGAAAAAAAAACATGCCTCTGGCCTTCCATTCATTTGTGGCCAACTGAATGTGGAGAATGGGGCATGTGACCTCTGACAACGGTGAGCATGTGAGTCATTAATCTGCCCTTCTGAGCAGCCTGGGGTGGGTATCCACTGGTGGTCTGCCGATGTGGCACACTGACTCAGTTACACATCACATGGACAGGCCTTTTAAGAAATCTTTCACTTTTATTCTGGTTAGTCTGCTGATCCAACAACCTTTCTGTTGTGTGCAAATGTCCAGACGTTAAACTCTCAGTAACGTATCGTCAGCTGTATCTCTCTGTGTTGTGTCCCCCTTCACATGCTCCTTGTCTTTTAGGCTGGATAAGATATAGAACCAATTTCATGCTTTCAGTCACATTCACAGAAAGAAAGAGACAATAAGTAGGTAACAGAGATGACAAGGTGGGAAATTAAAACAGGAGTCTGTGCTGTTTAAATGAGCTTAAAACACTTTAATAGACTTGTGGAGTGTTGTTGCAATGTGGTGCAAGTTTTTGGTATTTTATCTCAGTGGTTCCTCATATTTTTGGCCTTTAATGTGATCCAATAAAACAAATCAGTTTAGATGAGATCCTCCATCACAAGTTGAGGACAGAACTGCTGAACGTAAAAAGCAGGAAAGACAGAAAAATATCAACAGAAGTTAGTACAAGAGTAAAATGAGCAGCAGTGTTAGTTGTAGTTGAAATATAATAACTCCTATACCTGTACATTTAGGATGGGCAGTGCAGTTTTGAGTGGGTTTGTGCAACATTTATTTATATGTTATTTTATCTAATTATTTTCATACATATATAGTAATACATTTTGCATAATCTATTTCACATATATATGTTATCTTAGCTGTTGTTATCGTTTTTATCCCACGAAGGAGAGGCATTCAAAATTTCGCTGTACATATATGCAATGACAATAAAGGCATTTGATTTGATTTGATTAGTTGACCAACTTATCCTCTTCCTCATTTCTTATTTATTTATCAGTCATTTAACAGTCATCACTGACATACTGTATGCATATGTGTGTATATATATGTGTGTGTGTGTGTGTGTGTGTGTGTGTGTGTGTGTGTGTGTATGTGTGTGTGTGTGTGTGTTTTTTGTTTTTTATATTTTTCCAAGTAACTTCATTCATATTTCTTTACTTAATGGATTTTATCATTTACAGTTCGATTAAATATGCGTCTTGTTATATATTAAATATATATTAAATTTAATATTAATATTTAATTTTTTTATATTATATAAATAGTGTTTTTGTGGAATTTATGGTATTTTTCTGTTATTCTTATTTATAAATTATTAAGCCACCTTTAAATGAAAGAGCATGCAATGAAAGATTGCAGATCTCTACCTGATGAATAGCAAAAAAATACTGTAAATATATTCTAATTTGTAACAAATATAGAAAAATATCCTCTAATATAACGCAGGATCCTTTTTGTACAGAAATGTGAGTAAAGAAATGTTAAAAACAGAATTATTTTTAAAAAAAATTACCTGTAAAACACTGAGAAAAATAAAATGTAAAAAACTGTCCGTGTATTTATCTGGCAATTGGATTTTCCGTTCTGATACGGGTACTGAAAAACAAAAAACGAGTGGTTATTTGATTTTCGTTTTAAAATACAAAAATAAAAATTTAAATACCAGGTTTTTCCTTTTCATGATCAAAAAGGGATATACGAAATTTTAAAAATGCTTTGATTTTCATTTTATATTTAGAATAACAAAAAAATAAAATCAGTAACAGACAGAAACGAAAAAAGGTCAGTTTTTTCATTTTCTGAGACCGGAAGTGGTCATCAGCAAGTGTGGAGCCAAACGACAAGAAGATTCTCAGAGGGCGGAGCCAGAGAGCAGTGATTGGTCAGACCATGGATAACATAGAAGACAGCGCGCTAGCGGATCTAGTCTATGTATATCTGTGGTCGGCACGTCTGGTAGCATCTCTGGCTGCTGCTGACCTTGTTTTTGGAGTAAAACACGGTAAGAAGATAAATACTTATAACCAGTAGCGTTGTTTTGTTGTACGTTAAGTCAGCGACTTGTGAAGAGTTGTGTTTTGTCGTGTTTGAGCAGTTGGTCTGGACGCGTTAGCTAGCTAAGCGGCTAAGTTAGCTAGCGGGCTAATTAACACAGGTGGCTAACTTACCGCTGAACACCTGTGTTAGTTGCTTCTACAGCTGTTCGTCATTAGTAGAACGAACTTCTCAACCTGTATTTCTCTGCTGTGTATTTTAGCTTTTAAAAAAGTTATTTTACTTTAAGGTTAACTGAAACCCGTTCAGCTGCACTGAAGTTTAACATTCAGCTGGTTTGAATTAAACCGCGCATAGCTTAACACTGCGCAACATTACCTCTCTGAATCTCCATAATTTCATTAAATTCCTTCTCTCTTCCACTGCTCAAGTTCAATCCAGTATATAAAATGACATTAGTAGTGAACTTTAAAAAAGAAAAAAAAGAAAATAGAAAACTTTAAATAGGAATTATACAGAAAATACAATGAAGCATTTAAAAAGAAAATTAAACATTAAAAGGTGGTAAAACATTTAAAAAGAAAAGCAGAGTCTGCTGCCTCTCCTCCATAGGACCTGTCAATCATTCCAGATCAGACTATCAATCAAGTAGTCCCGCCCCTGGCTTCGCAAAATTTTAATGCTCTATAAAAAATCAATATTGATTAATTTTAAGATCGGCCACCTGATCTCTCATTCTGACCATGAAAACTCACGAAAAAAAAATGTATGTACAGTCTATGCACTGTACTCTGTTTGGCTCCACACTTGCTGATGACCACTTCCGGTCTCAGAAAATGAAAAAACGGACCGTTTTTCGTTTCTGTCTCTTACTGATTTTACTTTCTTGTTATTCTAAATATAAAACGAAAATCAAAGCATTTAAAAAAAAATCGTATATCCCTTTTTGATCACAAAAAGGAAAAACGCCTTGTATGTCAATTTAAATTTTTGTATTTTAAAACGAAACTCAAATAACCACTCCTTTTTTGTTTTTCAATACCCGTTTCAGAACGGAAAATCCAATTACCAGATCCATACACAGACCAAAAACAGCTGTAATTTTATAGTAAATAATTTTCTCGTCTTTATCTCCAGATGTTAAGCTAACCGTGTTTTTGCTGAGCACCTCCGGGTCTGCCCTCTCTGCCCTGAGGAGGCGGGTCGGTGCCGGTCATATGAGCGTCATCAGCGGCTGCGGGGCCGGAGAGCAGCGGGGACACCGGAGCGCCATGTCACCACCTGACAGCAGCGCTCTGCTGGGACTAACGGGAGGAGTTTAATCGCTGGAACCCGGCAGTGACCGACACACCGACAGGTAGAGTGACCGAGAGGCGGAATGTTTATTTTTTCCGTAAAAACTCTCATTTATTCTTGTTTTAATCGACTTTTATCGATTGGCAACGGGTAGTGCTTCCATTGTCGGACAGTGGCGGTAGATGATGACGCTTCCATTATCGGACAGTTCAGTCTGCTGTGCTTCTTTCTGTGTTTTAAATGAAGGGCGACTAACTAAAAGTAATCACGACTGATTAACCAAACCCCTTGATTAACGTGTTTGCTAACTGTACAGTGATAAACGCATATTTGGAGGCCTTATTTATGCTAACAACAAAAACCGGTTTCCACCAGACTGCATGTACAGTCGATAGTTTTAACTTAAAGTCGTCAAGGCGTACGAATATTTGCATTTGGCGTGATTTCGTGGCTTCTCTACATTCACACATTTGCTACAAAAGTGGTGCAAAACACTATAATGACAAGAAACAAAAATAAGTAATTTAAACGTCAAATTAGGTTCTGTTTGGCTGCATGTCCGAAAATGGATCTATAGCGGTTGTGCTAGCTAAAATGCTGTATTTGCGAACTGCGAAGTAATTATGGTTTAGTAACTTTTAAAGACTTAACATTTTTTGTGTCTTGTACCCGAGTGTCTACACCTTTTATAATCGCAGCTGTAAACGGTTTAACTGTCACCACGTTCTGCTGTTGTTGTTCATCTTGATAGTAAATCAGTTATTGGATGCAGTTTCATGGCTCTGATGGGCAATATTACCCCCTGATTTTCCATCTTATGTTGAATTTATTCATATTTACACTTGGTTTGACAAACTAAAATAGAGCTATCTTATTTTTCAAGTTCAAACTGAGTCAGATATTTGATGGAAACATGTTTTTTAATTGTAAATGTGCCTCTGAGCAGCTTTCTGTTCAGGCAGTATCCTGCTGAATGAGGCACATGACTGCTGAGTGTGACTGCATGTGTGTGTTCACTCATTCATTCCAGTCTTATTGTGCTGCTTTTAAAAACGTTAATGTTTCTCCGGAGCTGCAACGTGTTTATCCGTACATGTGATCAGTCCTGTAAGTCTATAAAAGCCTCACATTTTTCCTAACAAACAGTGGATTTGGCCTGATTTGTCTGAAATTTTTGCACATTCTTGTGCGCACAAATTCAATTTGGTGGCAGATTATTATCAAACTGTGCAAGCATTTTGACTTTTACACAACAATCTTTGCACTAATTGGTTTGAATAAACTCATTTATTCAGGCTGTGGCTCAGCAGGGCAAGTAATTTCATGGTTAGGGGCCTTCTAAAAAGGACCTAAAATACTTTTAAGAGTGATAAATTACCCCAGCATTACTAATATTACCCCTGTGAACTCTAAGAAATTTCAGCTCATTTTAAAATGCAAAATATAGTCCTGCATCTCAGTGGAAACAGCACAACCATGACTAGAAGGAGACAGAACCAAATAAGAAATATAACACACTTATATTGCCATAAATCTTTTTTTTTTTTTAAATACAGACTTTGAATTTCTTTGATTATTTAAAATGTAAAAATCACATGTACAACTTTTCTCCAAGTGCTAATTGCTGTTACCAAAACTGGCACAGAACATTGTGGCTCTACATCCAATAAATATTTTACTACTTGCATTATAATAAGGCGTTTTTCACATTCATCAGCTCTATAAAGATGTTTCACCATGCTGAATGTATCTTCCAGCAACCTCTGCTTGCTGTCTTTCAGCCAGGCTGCGTTTCTTTTATCGATCAAGTAAACGCAGCCTGCAGTTCACCAGAAAAATCCTGGAATTTTGTCACATGACTTTTGGCTGCAGCTGAGTCTCTCGTGGCTTCTTGGTTGTGTCGAGTAGTGCAGAATTTTTAGTTTTTTACAGAATCTTGTTGGCGCCGACGGTTTGCCTTTGGCGATTAAAAAAAAAGAAAAGAAATGTGAAGGTATTTTGATGAAGTATCATGATTTTAAGCTTAGATTTGGTTAATTTTCCCAAAGGATGGATGGTAAATGGTGCAATAGTGGTGATTTTTTTAAAAACATAACATGCCTTATGAACTTCCTGTTAGGTTTCAGGGTTTTTCTTGGTTGATTGTAATAAAACTTCAGTGTGTGACATGCTGGAAGTGAAGATGACCAGCAGAGACTCGCCTGCAGGGGAAGAGTGATTAGTTTCAGATGGGCTTTTTTTGTACCTTTATCAGTGGTTGCTGTGCAGATCCATCACAAACACTATTGTTAATGGAGTTTGGTGCAAACTTAAGCATGTCTGGTGTAGTACTGAGATACTGTTGGAGTGATGGATGAGGTGATCCTGTTTAACCGAGCTGTCAGATTGTCCACCTCCATCAGAGATTAGTTCTGGAATGTAGGTGGCAGTTTGCTGTTATCCTGAACTGATATGTAAAGTATGTCAGTGTGTGGTGCAGGATTAAATCTGCATTTAAATCCTCTTCTTCCCTTGCAGCTGAGCCTCAGCGGGTGAACTTCTTGGGCCACTTTATGATCTGTGACTCTTTCTGTCTTCCAGATTGCTGACGACATGATCAGAGCGCAGATGTGACGGTGAGGAGAGCTTGCTGTCGACTCACTGGTCCTGTGATCCGAGTCCATGTGATGTACAGCACGGATCATATCCTGCATGACATATTACACATATTCTAGGAGCTTTATTAGTGGCGTAGTGTAATGAGTGGGCTGTGGCTGGTTAACAGGATTAGCCAGTTGACTGACTTGAATCAGTCCCAGTATGAGAAAACATGGGAACGGATCATAAAACTTGCTCAGTGGTGGTGAAATGAAAGTGGACTGAGGAGGAGTTTGTTCTTATCTCCAGTTATCTGTGAGACCAAAGGTGAAAAACAAACATGCCAAACAACTTGTCAGACAACACGGCATGAGATTCAAACTTTGCCAGCGAAGCAAATCTTACTTCTGCTTTGGCTCAGTTCCCACCCAAATTACTTGTGTGTGTGTGTGTGTGTGTGTGTGTGTGTGTGTGTGTGTGTGTGTGTGTGTGTGTGTGTGTGTGTGTGTGTGTGTGTGTGTGTGTGTGTGTGTGTGTGTGTGTGTGTGTGTGTGTGTGTGTGTGCGTGCGTGCGTGTGTGAGAACTTTTTTTTTTTTAAATCCAAAGATGCATGCAGAAGAAAGTGATTTTCATGAAATTTTAAACTAAAATTTTCCGATCATAGATCAAGGGCCATGTGAAAGTTCAAAATTCAATGATTTGTTCTGTGTTCACACTTTGTGGCTCTGATAAATGATGGAATTTTGAGGATTCGTTTTAGTTCTTTTTTAACCAAATGTCCGAAAGATTATCAGTTTATATGTACATATTCAGACACGAACAGCTGAAGAAAACCCCCTCACAGGAAACACTTAACTTGTTATCTTCCCTCCTGCCTTCTGTGCTCACTTGTACTGTGTTTTAATACAGCTGAATTCCCAATATAGTTGTTTTTATTGATACATTTTTCTGTTTCTAGTACAAAATAGTGACTGAAATTGAGCTCATTAACAGTACATGGTAACCAGCAGTTACTTCCAAGCTGCTCTAATCTGACCAGCTGAACGTATACAATTTAAACTGCTACAGAAGTCAGAGAATGATTACAGAATGAGAGGAAAATGAGTCAGTCAGTGGAGGTGAGACTTCCACCATGTCCATGTTGCACTTTGTTTAATATACACTACCATTCAAAAGTTTAGGTGACTGAAATGTCCTTATTTTTGAAAGCATTTTTAAAAAAAAATGAAAGTAACATTACATGAATCACAAATCCAATCTAGACATTGTTAATGGCTGATTTTTAATGGAATATCTCCATAGGGGTACAGAGGAACATTTCCAACAACCATCACTCCTGTGTTCTAATGCTACATTGTGTTAGCTAATGGTGTTGAAAGGCTAACTCATTATTAGAAAACCCTATGCACGTGCTAGCACATGAATAAAAGTGTGAGTTTTCATGGAAAACATGGAATTGCCTTTTGAAACTTTTGAATGGTAAACACTGAACTTTTTTATTTTGTGAAGGGATTTAATAGAGATGTAGATTTCTTTTGCAGTTGCACTATTGACTTGAATAATGACCCATCTTTATTGTATAGTTTTATAATTTTCTTTTTTAAAACAGTTGTGAGTGGCCTTAGTGTACACTTTGAATAGTTTTCTCTTTTGCTGTCTAAGTTAATTTCAAGTTGTTTTCTCTGCAGGTCATAGTTGTTCCTCTATTGTCGGTGCCTCTAGATCTCCTGTTCAGTCTCTCAGTAACACTCCCCGCAGCCATGATGTCCAAGTCGGCCCTCCTGAAGGTGATCCTGCTGGGCGACGGCGGCGTCGGCAAGTCATCACTCATGAACCGCTACGTCACCAACAAGTTCGACTCGCACCTCTTCCACACCATCGGCGTGGAGTTCCTCAACAAGGAGCTGGAGGTGGACGGGCAGCGGGTCACCCTGCAGATCTGGGACACGGCGGGTCAGGAGCGTTTCCGAAGCCTCCGCACGCCGTTTTACCGCGGATCCGACTGCTGCCTGCTCACATTCAGCGTGGACGACGGACAGAGCTTCCGCAACCTGGCCAACTGGAAGAAGGAGTTCACCTACTACGCTGACGTCAAGGACCCCAACAAGTTCCCCTTTGTGGTGCTGGGCAACAAACTGGATGTTCCCGAGCGTCAGGTGTCGGGGGAGGATGCTCGGCAGTGGTGTCGGGAAAACGGCGGCTACCCATACTTTGAGACAAGCGCCAAGGATGCTACGAATGTGGCGTTGGCGTTTGAAGAGGCGGTGCGTCGCATTCTGGCGGCGGACGACCGAGATGATCACCTGATCCACACCAACACAGTGGACATACAGAGGAAGAGTCACCCTGAGCACAGCTGCTGCTGAGAAATGATCCAGGAGGAGGTTCAGGTGACGCCTCTGCAGCCGTCGCATGGCAGTTTGAGGAGCTGCTGTTGGTCCTGCAGCTGCTGCACAGCGCTGCATGTGATGTGCTCACTTAGGATCAGCATTTACAAACCAATCTTTGTAGTTTTCAAACCAAAACTGATGTATTTTGACACCATCAGGAGATCGAAAACTCCACTGGATTCCCTTTCAGACAGAAAATTACTGATTTGTGAATGGAATAGTTAATAAAGTATAATTTCTGCTATGGTTTTGCAGATTTTATAGATTATTTGTAGTCGGCGACAAACCTCACCCTACATCGGAGGAGTCCCCACTGCTAGTTATACCTGAAATTTTAAAAATTCAACTCAATTGTTAAAATGAGTGCAACTTTAAAGGGTTTTCAGCGATCTCTGATGTCTGTAAACTAGGGCTGGACCCGAATATCGACTTATGTTCAACTCGTCAATTCGTCTGTCGATCTGAATATTCGCGTATTCCTTCTTCTTCGTCTCCAACCATCTGTCCGTCAATCCGTCCATCCATGTCCGTCTGTCTATCCGTCCTTCCCCCCCGCATCGCCCCCCGTCGGACGTCACAAACCGAACCGAATATTCGGATACTTGGACTCCAGAAATTGCTATTTGGGCCAGCCCTGCTGTAAACACAAGATTTCCTTCACAGTTAGGACGTGAGATGTTAAAGACCAAAAAGCAGTGTTGACGTCAATGATGGAGCTGTGGCGACAAGTTTCAGCCTCAAAAAGAGAAGTTCGGAGGGTATTTTTTACCCTTTGAAGCAGATGCGGAACGCTAAGCACTCGGGAGAAACTATACAACCACGTTTACAGCAAGAATATTGTAATTTGCTCGTGATTGTCCTGAAACAGCAGGAAACCCAAAATTGAATGAACACACTGAAGCTGAAAACACTCTCAGAATTCCTTTCACCTCTTAGAAAATGGAAGAACACAATCCAAATTTAAAAGCTTTTTGTAATTTATAGTAAACACAAAATATTCGAAAATGTTCCATCTATATCTCAAACTCTTGACAAAGACCATGGAATATGTGAAGGTAATGAAAATGTATAAACAGTTGAAATGTATTAGTTTTTTAAAAATGCTTTATGCTCTGTGTGAATTCATGTTGTGACTGCATGATATTGCCAAATCAGAGATCTTTCAAATGTCACTGATGTGGAAACTGAAGGATAAGAGATACTAGTGATGCCAAAAAGTCATTTAGTGTCTCTGAGGAAGAAAGGAAGCGACTTATAGTTGTTTTTTGTGTAACCAGACAGCTGCAGTCACTCATTTCCTGTATTTATGTATTTATTCATCAGTTGTGGTAATGTTCACATGACTCTAATTCACTGAGGCCTTTTTTTTTTTTTTTTTTTTTTTAACACTGAAAATAAAACAGCAGCCAACAATGACACTGAATAAAAAAACTTGACTTTTTTGTGTGATTTTTCTTCTTCTGTGGTGCAGTAACTGTTTTATCCACAAGGTGTGCTCAGGTATTAAAGGTTGGAGACATTAACGCCCAGTTTGAGGCCTCAGCTTCAAATTAGAAGAAATGCAGCTGAATTTTAGCATTAAATACTGATTTGAGGCTGTGAACACACAAATACGTATGTTTTATTGTAGTATTGGAGGTTAAAGCAAAAAATACTTTAATGCTTTCGGTCCATAAAAGAAACAACATATTTGTTAGTGAGATATTAAACAGCTGCAGGCATCATGACTGGAAACACCTGAATGCTGTGAGTATCAGTGGCTTTAATTTTAAAGACAAAATCCTGATTTTTTGAATGTCAGATCTCCAGAAACAAACTCCTGATGTCATGTGACTTTTTGAGAAATCAACATTTGCTTTTCTTGGAAGAGATTTGACATTTGGTTGTAAAATATCCTCCTAATCAACCAACTGGAATCAGCTGCCAGAGCTTAGAAACATGAAGGAGTTTATTCGCTTTTTTTTTTTTAAATTCTGGCTACAATTTAAAAAAAAAAAAAAAAAAAAAAATCAGCTACTTATTCTAAAATGAGTAGAATGAGTTCTGTGGGTGAAATAGTTTGATATAGGCATTTGGTAGGTAACTAAAATGAAATTGATTTGCAAATATTTCCTATTTTCACAATGTGTTTTCAGCCACATTGTGAAAACTACCTATCTGAATTTTGTAAAACTTGATGAAAAAGTGAAGCATGAGCAGTTAAAGACTTCATAACACTTTGGTACAGATCCAAATGACTTTAATTCAGGGGTAGCCAACACGGTGCCCGCGGGCGCCCGGTTGCCTGCAGGGACCATGTGACTTGCCCCCCCTAACCCCCCCCCATGTTCTAAAAATAACACTAGTCACCGTAAAATTCCTTATAAAAATTATAGTTGCTGTTCTTTTTAAATCAAAAATACCTACATTAATGCAGATTTTAAATTACAATATTTATTATATATATTTTTTTAAAAACAAAAATGTCTTCGGTGTAAATGAACTTTGACCTTGTCCGAGTCAGAGTTCACTGCGCATGTCCACCACAGGTCACTCTGCTGAAGCGTCCGGGCGCGGACACTTTAGGAAGCTAGATGTGGTTTTTTCCCCCCAAAACATGACAGAGAAGTGAAAGAGAAAACACTATTTTCACGATGACTGGGAGGAAGAGTTCTTTTTCACGACAGTGAAAGATAAATGTAAGTGTCCTATTTGCGGGGCGACTATTGTGTCGGCAAAGCGGCACAATGTGGAGAGACGCTAAGTTAGCCGCTACAAAGCTTCCATGCTAACTAGCCACCTGCTAGCGCACACATACTGGATGCGCACTACGGACAGAAAAAGCCCGGGACTTAAAGGCAGCTTTGACATCTGCTACGCGGCGAAAAGTTTCTTCGTGGACAAAAATGCACCATTAGAAAAGCTTGTTTCAGTGACGATAGATGGGGCTCCCTCCATGACGGGTCGGCATGCAGGCTTCATTGTACGATGCAGAGGTGATCCAGACTTCCCAACATTCCTACATTACCACTGCAGCATTCACCAGCAGGCCATATGTATGTACAAAAGTGGCCGGATTTGATCATGTGATGACTCGTGTCGTGAAGATCATAAATGGCTCCAAAGCCAAACAACCAGGACGTTGAAGGTGCTGCTGGAGGAGCTGTTAGCTGTACATGGTGACCTGTTACTACACACAGAAACCCCATGGATCAGCAGGGGACGAGTTTTGCAGCGTTTTTTGTCACTGTTGGCCGAAATCAAAGAACTGATGCAATCCAAAGGGGAGGACACCTCGCTGCTTGAGGACACTGAGTGGATTCTTGTCCTTGCATTTTCAACGGACATCACTGGGAAACTGAACCATCTGAACTGTGAGCTGCAAAGTAAAGGTAAGACATGATAAACTCTGCAATGCCAGGCTTCCCACTAACACACATTTACAGACAAAGAAAGAGGTAACATATGTTGTCATTCAAAACACAGTGCCATTACACAAAAATGTGCAAAATAATTAGTTGAAAACATGTAATGATTTGTTGTTATGATCTGTTAAAAATGTTGCAATGCTGGTGAAAAATGCTGGTGATTAGTACTAATGTGATAGGATTCATTTCAAAATGTGAAAGAGTTGATTTTTTTCTCTTACATAACTGATAATTTGTACAAACATGGCAGAGTTCATGAATTGTTCAAAAATGTTACAAAGGTAGGAGTTTGCACAAATGAAGCATGATTTGATGACAGTTAATGATTTCCTAAAAATGTTAGAAGTGACAATTTGCACAGAAATGTAACTGGTGTGATTTTGAACAAAATGCTGCAAATATGCAGATTCATACAAAACTACCAAGAAAGATATTTACCAAAGTTTTAGAGATGGGATACCTCTGACTTTTAAATATTGGAACAGATTTCCATATATATGTGTGTGTGTGTGTGTGTGTGTGTGTGTGTGTGTTTCCTACCGTCATCGTTGTGGAAATCGTTGTTAATAATTATTGTAAGGAATAATTAACATAAATGTGATCAGACAGTCTTTTTACATATTATTTTCATTATTATTATTATTGTTTAAAGATGATGGCCCAAGTTTGCTATTGAGGAAGTTTGTATCAAACAAGGTGCCCTTCGTACTACTCAGTACCCTTGAAGTTGCTCTCAGGTTAAAAAAGGTTGGTGACCCCTGCTTTAATTCAGATTGCAGGACAGGACATGGACCTTGGTGGAGGACAAGTGTCTCTGGGGGCGCCTCTAGTCTGTGAATCCATTTGTTTTCGAAGCATTAATTTAGGAATGTAGTGAATTTAATATCTTTATCTAGATTCCGTTGGTCAAACAGAAGTGCACTTTGTCGTGGTAAATTTTTCAAAATAATGCAAAATTTTTTCCTCTTTACTAACAATCTACTTAAGGAAATTATTTATTTGGTTTTAGGAGGACTTTGTGAAATACTGCAAAATTGCAGCATTTACAAATATTAAAATATGTATCTTAAAACTGAATGTAAAAGGCAATTCAGTTAAAAGTCAAAACTGTAATTGCAGTCCACATAGCATTTAACTGCTGCACAATATATACCTCCCTTTATGTAAGTAAATAGGGTGGACCAAGTATTAGGAACACCTTTTAATGTTAAACACCATCTACGATGGCCTCGATGAAAAAACATAAAACAGATCATAAATTGATCACATTTTTGACAGCAAAAACTAAACTCTTCGAAAGAGTAGAATTCATGGTAGAGCTTCATTAGATGTTCCTCATAAAGTGGCTGGTGAGCATATTTATACTTAACCTCTTCAAAATAAAGGAAAAAAAAACGCTACTCAAATATTTTCTTAAAAAATTCCTGACATTGGTCCATTATTACTCCGCCAAGGAACGCGGCAGTTATGTGATGATCGGCATTGGTTGGTCTGTCTGTTACCAACATTTCTCAAAAACGCACATTTGACAACTTTATATTTACATTTGATTGTTTTTCGTGACTCAACTGCATGTCACACATGATTAACTAAAGAACTGTTGAAAAGTTAAAAATCTGACATATTTGTCAATTTTTTTTGTTATAATAAATATTGTAATTTTGGCATTATTTAAAAGAAAATCAGGCCAGTCAAGCCACTGGTGGATTGGTTAAAGTAGGTAAAACCCTTATTGTCTTTGAACTGTATGCCACATTATTTTTATTGCACCCAGGAACTCAGCAGAGTTATGTGACGATTGGCATACGTTTGTCTGTCTGTTAGCAAAATTACTCAAAAACGAACAAACGGGTTTGGATGAAATATTCAGGAAAGGTCACAAATGACACAAGGACCAAGTGATTAGATTTTGGCACTGATGTAGCTTATAGTCAGGATTCACAGAATTGTTAAAGATTTCTGTATCATTGTGAGATAACCGCACAGTGTCACTGTAACCATGACAAGTCAACACTACGTGGGCTGCCTGCTGATGATCACGATTGTGATCCTACTACAAATCCACCAAGCACAAATTTTTTTTAAAAAGATTTCATCCATCGGAAATCACACAACGACTGAGGAGCCTTGATGGAGTACTGCCCTCTCTGAGTGCTTTTCTTGTTTCTAATTGATATGTCTACAAGTATTAATTCTGGGGTGCTGGAATATGTAGTTTGTCAGGGAAATTTCCATAAAAACCACAAACTCAAGAAAGAGGCAGGAGACAACGATGTCACGATAATAAAAAATATCGGTTTTACTAGAGAAGGTTACAAAAATCATCACTATATAGGAGTCATAGAACTATTTCCAACTTAAAAAATAAAACCATAATGAAACACCTACAGGGACTACAATGCCATCAAAGTACAATGGAGTTTTCTTTAGAAAAGAGTGGTGGAGGGAGGAAGGGGCAAACACCGCCTACCATAGTTGTCAGTACAATTGACTACACATCACCTGAAAAACTGCAAAGACACAGTCATGTCTCCTTCATGCAAATAACGAGGAAACAACAACACCCTGACACGCATCGTCTTAGAGGAAATTGAAGTTTGCCTTTACATCAACCTGGCGGCAAAGCACGTATATTTATCAAACATAACACACATGGCAATATAGTCCTTTTTTATACAGAATAGACAGCTGCACACATGGACGATACTGACATGCTTCATCTCATCAAAAAATTTGTCTTCTTCAGTGTTTTTTGAGGGTAAACTAACCAGTGATGATCGATATAGAATATAGTTCATGATTTTTAAACAATATCTGGTTATAAAATTAATGTATGAAAATTCCTGACTTGTTTTATTCAGAGTGTAAACATCCAAAACAGTCTCTGTGGCTCATATGAGAGGCATGACGTTCAAAAGGATAAAAAGGAAAAGAAAAAGTGACTTTTTCTCCTCAACTCACGTGTTGACAAGTCACTCGTTTGGCTGGCCGTCGAAAAAAAAAGAAGCACAAACATGTTCCATAAAATAATCATTACTGAATCACAAGAAGAAATCAGCTGCCTAAAACTGATAAAACATTAAAAATCAATTTCCATATTTTTTTTTCATATTTTAAAATGTATACGTCACAAGCACCTCAGTCCATCATATCATATCATGACTGCACTGTATCCCTCTCACGACATATCATTTAAGATGTTACATTACAATTATTATAGCAAATGCAGAACTAGTATTTGAGTGCTAAACACATATCTCAAAGGGTACATTTACATATATCTGTGGAAAAAATCATAGAAGAGCATGGCAAAACACTGATTGTGTTCTCCCTGTTGTGGGAGAGGTGTAATCCATCTTTTAGGGTGATTTGGCTATTTACAGGTGAGCTTGACTCTCAAAAGGATAGAACAGGTTTTTACCGTAGAATTCAAACAGGACAGCGAACCGATCTGGGAAGAGTTTGAACGGCGAAGCTTTGGAAAAGAACACAACTGGTGAAAATCAGATTTGGTTTGATACCTGAGGTGTGTGTCTCTTTTAAGACCCGGACAGATTTATCTTTGATTTCTGCTGCCGCTGGTGATGAGTGTAGCAAAAACCACAAAGGTCTTAAAAAGGAACAGTTTGGCATTTTCTGAACATGCGTATTTGCTTTCTTGCTGAGAGTCGGATGAGAAGATTGATCCCACCAGTCTGGGTATCATCGGATAAAACGTAAATTATTTTGTAATTTGAAAACCACCAAAATGAAGTTGCGCTTTTTAAAGTTTGGTTTCCTTCTTTTTTGTGCGGAAACATGAACTGAACAGATTTTGGATTACAGTTAAAGTCACATGACCTCTGTTATTGGTGGCCAACAAAAAAAAAATTAACCGTGTTTGACTTTTTTTTTTTTTCATTTTTTTACATTCTCATATCTGTAACAGTTTTTCTGTTTGGTTTTGAAACAAAGAGCACAAACAGTTTTCCTTTGTTTTTTTTTAATTATAAATGAATTACGGATAATCCAATGATAGCCACGCTGTACGGTATAGCCGGTTAGCTTAGCTAGCTTAAAACACAGGGAAACGACTAAACCAGCTGTCTTATTTAGGTCATCTTGTTTCTATATTTCAGACAAAAACAAGCTGTCAAAAAAGCATGTTGCTTTCAAGAGAACTAGTCTCGCTGTTTCCAGTCTTTATGCTAACCTTAGCTAGCCTGCTACTGGCTGTAGCTACAGACATGAGAAAGTTTCTCTGCTAATTCTGGCTAGTTTAAACACTGGAAGGAGGAGTAAATGGCTACCCTAGCCTTTTTAAAGAAGCAAAACTGGTTTGCCAAACCCATTCTAATTTTACTATCCATTTTTTTCCTTTAATTTAAACAAAACCATGCTGTCAAAACAACATGCTGGTCTCAAGAAAACTTGAGTGTTGATGCTAACCTTAACCAGCCTGTTACTGCTAGAAAAAACAATGGAAATAGCGCAACCTTGCTCTGTTTTAAAGAAGCAAACCTGGTTTAAGAAGCTAATTATTAAGTGTATTATCCTCTCTCTTCAATTCACATAAAAACAAAGTAATTAAATTCTCCAAAGAGACCCAGTCTGTATGCTAATGCTAGCTAGCCTGCTGCTAACTGTAGCGGCTGATCTTCTCATCAAACCCTTGACTTGAAAACAAATAAACACACTTCCCAAAACTATTCCTTTACTTAAAGTTTGCTACCCCTCCGGTCTTAAACTAACTGTTAGTATGTTGGTGGTTAAATAAACTCTGATCCTATAAATGCACAGTAATCCTTGAGATACCACATGATGTCAGTTTCTTTTCGGTAAATCTATGAGAGACGGGGTCGGGATGGTTTGTGTTTTTCCGGGATTTTCATTCTCCCTTATTTTTTTCTTAAATAGTGCAACAACGTATCAAGCATTAGCAATAAAAAGTTAAAGATGGAGAGAAAAGTAAAGGAGAAAAAACCTATGAGCGCAAAAACAGAAAGAAGAAGAAAGATCATAAGAGTACCTGGCATACTTTCAGAGAGTATTAAAAAAAAAACAACAACATTCGTACACATTCGCACAATATATTCATATTCATATATATATGCATATAAAACACCAAAAAACGGAGGAAGTTGGTCGCTGCCTGGCTTCCCTGTGGCCGAAGCAGACAGTGAACAATGTTTTTTTTTTTAGGCTGTTAGGAGCTGTGAGTCGAGAGGCTGTGCTGGCTCAGGGCGCGAGGCCATCACAGCCGGGCCACGTTCACGAGCCGGCGCCCAAAAGCTCTGTGGAGGAGACGCTTCTGAACCGATGGACTGTACCTGAGCTCCACCCGGCGGGCGAGCTCTCCCGTTCTGAAGCATCTGCCTCCGTCTGGGCCTGCCGCCTCTCCTGACCCTCGATCCTCTTCCCCTCTGGTGTGAGCTCAGCCACAACCCTTAACAAGCATCGCGGAGGGGGAGAGGATGGAGGATCAGGAGGCTGGGGGGACTATCAAACATGACCGAGGTTGGTTGTTTTTACCGGAGGGAGGGGCGGGCGTTGGTGTCGTGGGTGGGGTTGAGTTGTGGAGAGGAGATGGGTGGTGGCGGGAGAGGATCTCTTGTCCTTATGAGTAGGAGGAGGAGTTCTGGCCCTCCTTGGAGCGCGCCTCGGCCTCCAGGTCCTGGTCGTCCTTGGTCTTGATGTCCTGGTACTCGTGCGTGGAGACGGCACTCTTCAGATAGGCCCAGTTAGCCGCCAAGATCATCAGATAGTGGATCTGAAGAAGAAAGTTGGAGTTCATATGAAACACATCAATGAGACTGCAATAGAAGCGCAAATGGTGCCCAATCAAACTACAGCTGGCACATTAAATTACACCCAAAACCCTCTGAAAGCAGCTTTTAAAGCCATGTTATATTTTTTAAATTGCCAAAATGATAACAGTTATTAGGGGCAGAATTAGAGACAGATTTTCAGCTTTCTGATGCTCCTTAAACTACTCAACTGTGACATAAAGTTCTGTCACAAAACAACACCAAATCTAAGCGTAAAATCGCAATATTTCATCAAAATCTATTTATTTTACAAGTCTCATTTAAAAATTTGTCAAAATCTGTGCTCCATGACACAACCATGACTTACTCATCTATCATGACACCTCGGATGAACTGCAGAATGTGTTTTTACACAGAGCAGATAAAAAACAAGTTTGGAAATAAATTAAGCAGCAAATTATCTATAGTATGTAGTGTCTAATGTTGTACATGTGGATCTGAGGCCTATTTCTGTAAAATAATCAAAGAAAGTTAACTTTAACAATTTATGGTATAACTTATGCTGCACAAAAGGCATGTGTGACTTCTCTCTACTTGTAGTCAATTGTTCTGTTTCAATAGAGATGCAGGACTTTATTTTGCAGTGAAAAATGAATCCACAGTGAGTAAAAAGTGAGTACAAAAATATTCAGAGTTCAGAGGCGCATTCTGCTGTAACGCAGTGCACAGAGGTAATGGGAGAGCTGCTCACACCTGGGAAACATTAGAAAAGACTCCAGAGCTCCGGAAATACATCCGAAACAAAGCATTGATTTTTGAAACATGTGAGCAGACTTTAAACTATGAACCCAGACCCTGTTTAGAATTACATAAGAGCAGTGTGGGATAGAAGAGCAAAGTGAGGAGGCTCATTAAAGACACTGATCACAGCGGATTCCTCTTAGTGAAAACACCTGCTAGTCTCTGTGTGAGTTCAACACAACACAAATGCAGCTCAATGAAGATAATTACAGCAATAAAAATCATGTTTGATGCTACAAAAGTATCTTAAAGGATGAGAAAATAACTAAATATATATTCACAAGATTTTACAAGATAAGGTTTGGATCTAACTAATAGTCAGACTTTAGTTCAACAGCGACATAAATCTATCTGTTTAGTTGAATTGTGGTTAAACTGTGTCCTTTTTCAAACTAAAACTGTCAAACTTCTCAGATTTCTTTTTTTTTTAAATGGGGAAAATTCTATTAAAATCGGGGTACTGAAGTCTCAAAGAAAAACTCTTCCTTGTGTCTGTACTTGTTCTACAATAGTATTGGCAAATACTAAATTCTGAGCCATGTTGTCAACATAGTTTTATCAGTTGATGCTGTTGAGAATTACCAAGAAAACCAGATGTTAATTCTAAGTTAGTCTAAGACTTAAAATACGTCTTCTAACTTGCTTTATCTGTGAGCAAATTTTGGACTCATCTGACACTATAAGCCAATCTTAAATGTTTAGGAATGAATTAGTACTGGCCAAATGTAGGAAAACAGTTAAAAGAAAGAAACTGTGGAAACCATTCTCAGATCATTCAAATAAAAGGTTTAAATACACATTTTGTGGTGTTAAATTCTCACAACTAGAGCTTCTCTATTCTACTACCTCTTCCTGCTTCTGAATTTTTTACTGTAAAAAAACAAAAAGGCTTCCAGGTGACCCAGAGCAACATCTGGAGAAGCGCTCATCGCCTTTTTCGGCATCTCCATTTCCCTGGACTCAAAACAAAACCAAAAAAAAAAATCAAGTTCACCTCCACAGCGAAGTAAAACACTGACCCCTCTGTGAGCACACACTCGCTCACTGAGAGGCCGGATTTCAACCCGTACAACGACATACATGAGAGGCAGGGTTGCCACGGCAACGGATAAGCACGCCATGGCAACGTGCATATTTTGAGCAGCACATTATCAGCGGGATCATGAGGAGCTTACCAATGCGATGACGGTGGCTCCGGCGCCGGCTAACGCAACGATGTAGAGGTGGTAGGAAAGGTAGAACTGCAAGGAGAAGAGAGACCAGTGAGGGTTGATTTCTTTTAAAAAAACCCTGAAAAACGGTAAAAAATGAAAGCTCCTCTCACCTCGCTGGTGTTACAGATTTCTCCCAGTGTGGCTCCACAAGCTTTTCCTGGTGTGGCATTGTAGGGAATAATACCTGCAGGATCAGAGAGATGAAAAGTTACAGGAAGCTTTTTCCTCCCCGGAGACTGTGGTGATTGAAGGCATCATGAAATAGGATCAGATAAAGATTAAAGGAAACAGGGCTGCTGGAGAAATATAGGTCATTATTTTCAATGCCTTTTTTACTGTAAAACTGCTGTTCCAGACTTGCTAGAATAGGCTTATTTTAAATCCACATACTGCAGGTTTTTTTAAACACTTTTCCATCAAGTTGGAAATCAAGCGTTTCCTCGATCAACTGCAGCTCCTGAACTGCTGACAATAATTTGTCGACTGCCAGTAATTGGGGTTAATATTTCATACAGCGCACTAGTACAGTACCGCGGCCAATGAAGCATATGTGATCCTCATCCTACTTTGTAAGCGGGCCAGCTGTCTTTCAAATGTGGGTCACATATCGTGCATTAGGCCATCAAGCAGATATGCAATCATAGCAGAGTGTCACTGTGCTGTAATTCTGCATGGAGGTGGATTTTTTTTTTTTTTTCCAATCAGGCTCTCAATAATCTAAATGTAAGTTCTGACCTCCTCCTGTATACAGAATGACATTTAAAGCGGCTGCAGATGAATACATGCAGCCTCTTGAATTATGAAAAATGCTCTATATTTAGCGGTCCTGCAGGTAAAGCCTCCATGTGTGAAAACACTGCGAGTGGAACCTCTTTCATGTGTGGTGAAAAGCTTTCATCGCTGAGGCTAGCCAGCATGTTAGAGCCCACTCGCCTTGATCAGGGAAATTTCTCTTAAACTTTGAAGAAACGTAGCACAGCATGTGCTTTGATTCTCTGCAAGTCGGAATCCTCCACGGATGTGCAACATGTACCGGCAAACTGTTAGTTCAGTGTTTCCACTTTCTTTTTTTAGTGTAAACATGTTTTTTTAACTGTTTTTGGAGGTGTTTTTTTTAAAACAGCTTTTTTAGATGTACAGTTGAGTGTGTTTTCTAGTCAGTGTTGTCTCGTTTACATCACATTTTATATGAAAATATGTGCAGAACCAGAGCAGGAATATAAAGGACAGGATGCCCTCACGACTCGAGTGAGCAAAGAAGCGCTGAGGAGGCTGCCAGTCCTCAATGCACTTTATTTAGAGAAAATTCCAAACATTTACTGGTGCTGAGGGAAAAATCTACCATGTCGCTCTGCATGGTTGCTTCAAAAAGCGTTCCGGATTATTTGGTTTTCTCAAAGCCACGTTATGTTTAAGATGATTTTAGTGCTGATGTAGAGTGGAAGAGATCTTCTTAATTTTGTCCCTCACAATCCAACTCTTTCACAGCAATCCTATGAAGGGGAAGCACTGATATTAGAAGCAGAGAAGTTAAATTTACTTTAAAACTTTAGTTATAAGTTGACTCATAGATATCACATTTGTTTTAGATTCTCATAGCTTGTGACTGTTAATGTTGACTTTTATTTTGCTTATTAGTTGTTTTTTTTCTTGTTGAAGCAATATAAATATTATATGGTAGATATTGTTAGCTAACTGTAGACAAATCTAACTGGTAGCTAATGGGCAAAAAAGGAACACAATCAGAAGCCTATAATGCTAATATTAGCTAACGTGTAACTGGTGGTTTATGATGGCTAACTTTAGATGAAAATGACCAGTAGCATCTCGTGGCAAATGTTAGCTAACCTTACAAGAACAGTGGCTTATGATAGCTAATGAAGCTAACTTTAGAGAACTATAACCGGTAGCTCATGGTGGCTAATGGTAGCTGATTTTTAAAGAATATAACCACTAGCTAATGATGGCTAATTAGCATGTTTTCAAACAACATAACCAGTTGCCCATGGTGGCTGATGTTGGCTAACTTTAGACAAATACAACCAATAGCTAATAATGGCTCATGTTAACTTATTTTAGACATACTTTACAGTACTTACAGTAGCTAATGTTAGCTAACATAAGACAACTATTACCACTAAATTATGGAGGCTAATACTAGCTAAATTTAGATAAATGTGACCAGCAGCATATGGAGGATAATGTTAGCTAAATTTAAATAAATGTGACCAGTAGCATACGGTGGTTAATGTTAGCCAAATTTAGATAAATATGGCTGGCAACAAACAGTGGCCCATGTTAGCAAAATATACACAAAATTTACTAATAGTTTATGGTAGCTAATGTGAGTCAAGTAACTTTTGATGGCTAATCTTATTGCTAATGTTATCTGACAGTAATTACAAATTTCCCTGGAAAATCTATTTATGCTGCACAAATAAAAAGTAAAATACAACACTGACAGACTGCAGCCATCATCACAAACTCGAGCAATATAAATTAAAGTTTAGCTACTCACCGTACTGCCTGACATCCACACAGATGGACTCAGGAGAAGTGATGTTAGCATCAGGAGACCTCATGGCAGCACAGGTGTTCCACATGTTAAAGAAGAGGAAAACGGGGATTGCCGTGAAGCCAAAGATGGCGAGGAAGGCCAGGAAGAGGATGTAGGTCAGGAACATGAACTAAGGAGGAGAGGGGCATGAAGAGCAAAGAGAGATTTAGAGTTGGCATTGTTTAAAAAATAGGTTAAGAATATTCCTTAAAGACCTCGACTAAGTACACACCCACACACACACAGTCCATGTTTATGCTAATGTTAGTGGACATCTGCAGTAATTAGAGTAATCAGGCTAGAAAGAACAAACTGTGCCAGAGTTACCCCTAGGACTCAAGCAGGAATCTGAGTGTTTGTGTGTGTGAAAGGATTTGTGTATATCTGTCTTTCTAATGTGCATGTGTCTATAAATGTGTGGAGGTGTGTGGTTGTCAAGATGACCCTGGTCTAGTTGTAACAAATGACTAGTTTGTCTTTCGTAGTTTAGTCCGTAAACACTATTATAAGAAAGAACATTACAAAATACACATCAAAATAATTAAATCTCATTTAGAGGCTTTAATTTAAAGTGTAACTGGGTCAGTGGGAGTGAAGCTTTGCAGCAGCTGCTTGTGTGTTGACATACAAAGGCGGTGATGCAGCGTCCACAGACGGTGGTCTTGAAGTCGCTCTGCAGCTCCTTCTTGATGGCGCTGGTGGTGTAAAAGCCCTCAGCTAGCAGGATGATGGCGTAGACAAAGAAGAAGGAAGCGATGCCATAGATGATGTACTGAAAGATCTGGATCCTAGATACACACAAACAGAAAACAAAAGGAACACATATATTACCAAGATTGAAATAATTTTGAAGGCAAAGGCCGCCAGAAGCTAACTCGTGGCTAAATGTTCACTAGCTTTAAATACAAATGACCACTAGCTTATGTTGGCTTTTATTGACGTTTTAGTTCGAATTTAAAATAAGAAAATATCAGTAGCCTGTGATGGCTAATGTTAGCTAGATTTAGACAAATATAACCAGCAGACTATGTTCGCCAACTTTAGATAAATATGACGAGTGTCTTATGGGGGGTAATGATAGCTAACTTCAGACAAATATTACCAGTAGCTTATTGAGGCTAATCTTACTTAAGTTTAGACAAATACAATCACAACCTTATGGAAGCTAGTGTTAGCCAAGACTAGAAAAATATGAACAATAGCTTATAATGAAAAATGTTTGCTAATTTTAAACAAATATGACCCATAGCATCTGGTGGCTAATGCTAGCCAAGTTCAAACAAATATGAACACTCGTTTATGATAGATAATGTTCGCTAATGTCAGACACTTATTAACAGTAGCACATGGAATCTAGTGTCAGCTGATTTTAGCAAATATGACCAGGACGTTATGGTGGCTAATGTTAGCTAAGTTTACACAAATATTGTTTATATTTGGTTTTTTTTGTTTGTTTTTACCTTTTATTTTTTCATCAATTATTTACGTTAAACCCAAAATATAACCAGTATTTTAAGGTGGCTTTTCCTATCTAAATGTATAATATATACTATAATACTATAATATATCATATAGATAATCAGTAGCTTGTGGCAGCTACTGCAATTTAGAGTGCAATTTCTGAATAACTGACATTACTGAGTACATACAGACTCCATAACTCCGTACACAGTGTTACCATAATATGCACTGCTGTTCAAAATTTTGGGGTCACCTCATGTTTTCCATGGAAACTCACACTTTTATTCATGTGCTAACATAATTGCACAAGGGTTTTCTAATCATCAATTAGCCTTTCAACACCATTAGCTAACACAATGTAGCATTAGAACACAGGAGTAATGGTTGCTGGAAATGTTCCTCTGTACCCCTATGGAGATACTCCAATAAAAATCTGCCGTTTCCAGCTAGAATAGTCATTTACCACATTAACAATATCTAGACTGTATTTCTGATTAATTTAATGTTATCTGCATTGAAAAAAACCTGCTTTTCTTTGAAAAATAAGAACATTTCTAAGGGACCCCAAACTTTTGAGCGGTAGTGTATATTAACCTGCAATGTTCTAGTTGTCACTCTTCAACAGAAATCATGTTACAATTTAGGACTGAATCGCTTTAAAAATTATATTTTGAATTTTTTTTTCAAGTGTATCATGTACAGTAGCATAAACTGTGTCAAACTGAATCAGTTGTCCGTAGTGACAGGATCTATCTAGTAAATGTACCCAAAGTATGGTTTTTTTTTTTTGAGAGAAGAAATATTCTTCCATGAACTTTCTCTACACTCTTTCTGTACATGTGCACTCTTAGTCAGGAGACGTTTATTAGTTGATGATGTTCTAAATCATGGCAGATAATGTGGGTGGCTCTCCTCGACGGATTTAATAACTGCAGGGGTAGCACCACTATATTCTGGAGACCCTAGTGTTTTAATAGAAAGCATAGCAGGAAATGAAATATGGCGCCACAAATCAACAATAATTCACATTTCCTGCCCATGATGAAGAGCTGGTATTCCAGTATCGTGGCGCTAGCAGACTGCCTTCCAGTGCTCATGTGGACACACTGAGAACTTACACCAGGGTGAGGGTAGCGTGGTCGCTGGTCACCCTGGAGAAGTGGTTCTCCAGCATGGTCAGGGTCCCGGTCAGCGCCACATGGCCACAGCCGCAGAACAGAGCCACGCCTGAGAAGCAGAGGATGGTGGCCACCAGCGAGGCGTAGGGCACCCCGCCCAGACACTTGATGCAGCACTCGAAGCATCCTACAGGGGGAGACGGAGAGCGGGATTAATTCACTTAAACAAGAAAGCTTAAAGCAAAGAAAGCTGAGAGGAGGATGTGAGAACAAACAATTTAGGTCAAACTTGAATGCACACAAGTGGCAAAAAGGCCCCGACTGCACAGCACACGTACGCTTTAACAAGCAGGAGCAAAGAGAGGAGACTGCTGCAATGTCACATCTCATAAAAGTGACTCAGTCTCCGCTGCTGATGACACTCAGTGCAACACTCAACGGCCTTTTTTGTCCACTGCTGTTTGATTTCTTCTTCTTTTTTTTTTTTTACCCGTGCAGAAACCTGCGTGGATGTTTTGTACTTGCATGCGATGCTTCCAGAGCTGCTCTCTGAGAGAAGAACGCCTCTCACTGTCGGGCAGCTAATCATAGCATCATTCACAGTAAGAGCATGTTCACTTTGAGCTCAGCTGGGAGTGCTGAATATTACATGTAAGCTGTGCTCCACATGCTTTCATCCTACCCTGTAAAAAAAGCAACTGAAGTTGTTCTTTCTTATGACCATATTGTAAGAATACACTTGCTAACAGTCATACCACTAAAATACTGAAGATGTCAGGTGAAGGCAGGAATAAGTCTGATGTTGTTCTTTAATTTGGGGGACAACTAAAAATGATCGAGGATCTCTACATGTTTTTCATCTTCCGCCTTCACATCTCTCATTTTTCCAACCTCCAAAATGATGAATATTTAAAAATTATCCCTTGTGTTCATACAGTTTCTACAGAGTGATGATGATAAATTAGTAAATTTGTTTTCCATTAACAGCAGCTTCGTATGAAGCTTTCCTGCATGAGTTATGTTCTCTGGATGCACAGGTCCTGCCTGCCGCTCCACAATCGAGAGGGTAAACAGGAATGAAACAGAGGGAAAATAACACATTGTATTGAGCACAACAGTTGAATCTTATATAACACCGGTTAAAAATAACTCCTCCAGCAAAGCAGGAAGTTACTCCAAGAGAGAGAGAGAAAAAAAAAGACAAAATGAACTGTCTTGTGTGTGCCACTTTGCTGTTTCCATGACAACCTGCTCCAATTGGCAACTGGGAAGCATCATTATTTCACGTTCATTAGTTTGTTGAATCTCAACACGTTTATTTGTGAAACCTTGAAAACATGATTGATCACACTGCGAACCCTCACAGACATTAAGGTGATCTGTTTTGACACACGCCGCTACTGAAGTAACACAGTTAGTGCCGGTCATGGCATCTTGTGAAAAATACTCTATATGACAGTGGATCCTGTGAGGACGTACATTCACTCCAACATCCACACAAGCAGAAGCAAAAGACCCTCTGACAGCTTCTATCAGCGTCAGATTCCATCAGCAGACCCTGACAGTCGATGACGGAGGTGATATCCTTCCACATGAAGCAATTAAACCTCACAGAGGAAGACGCAACATGGAAATGTCAGAACAGACAGAAATCCTCACTAAAACACAACAAGAAAGTCTTTTCATTTGTCCTCTGCCACTGCACCGCTCAGGCCAGGTGGTGTTACAGAGCAGTGGGCAGCTGTTATGGATGAGTTTTAAAGTGTAAATGGATTCCAGTCTCCCTGAGGGGAAGAAGAATCATCAATAACATCACCGCTGGGAGACCTGAATGTGGAGAATTTCTTGTTGTAGTTTCCGTTGTGTGCTCCTCTGGTGACCAAAATGTATATCCATGACTCAAAGTAATTAACTTCATAAATTTTATTGAAGTGAATCAATAAAATTTATGATAGGTTTCCTGAAAAGTTGAGTTATTAGCTTTGACTTCCATGACCTGAATACTACAAATAGATAAGACTTGGTGTTTTACAGCGCTACATCTGATAGTGCTGCTTTATTGGTACTTTGTTCCAGGCTGAAAACAGGATGGCGCAGTACACCGCCAATGCTGTTGCATGATATCCGACGGATGAAATCTTTAAGAAATTTGTGGTCTGTAGTGTTGATTTGTAGACGGATCGCAATCGTGATCGTCAGCAGGCAGTTGACGTAGAGTTAATTTGTTGTCACAGTTGCTGTGACACCGTCGCCTATCTCACGATGATACAGAAATCTTTAACAAATCCGTGGATCCAGACTATAAGCCGCATCACTGCCAAAATCTAATCACTTGGTCCTTGCGTCATTTCTGACCTTCCCTGAAAATTTCATCCAAATCCGTAAGTCCATTTTGAGTAATGTTGCAAACAGACAGACAGACGGACAAACCAACGCCAATCATCACATAACGAGTAATAACCGGCATAAGTGATCCACTGACTTTTTATATGGGCACCAAATTTCAGACAAAACATAGCATTATTTAACATTGTCATCATGCCAAATTTTAATTTGTCCAATACTTTATGACCAAACTACTGTTATTTATGTCAGTCTCTATATCAGTTCAGTTCTAATTAGCAAATGTTAGCATGCTAACACAATAGACCATATCAGTAAATGTTAACATTTGTACCTGCTAAACATCAAAGGCTGTTGTCATAACTACAAGTACAGCCTCATGAAGAAACTGTTTTGGCTGTAGATTGCAGATAAAGGCTATGTGCAACCAAGGAAACTTGATATAAGATATAAAACAACTTTATTCAGGAAGTACGTTCACTTGTGAATTTAGTTATCTTAGCATCTGCACGGCACACAGTTTAAAACTTCATCTGAAGACATTTTTTTTTTAATTTAAGATTTTATCATCCTTAACCTTCTGAAACTCAAGGCTGGGTTTGAAAGGCTTGATATTTTTGAAAAATCACCAAAATTATACCAATTTTCAGAACCAAGAACTATGGAATTTTAAAATTTCTGACAGTACTTGAAGTGCTCATCTGTTCTGTGTTGTTCCATCGAAAAAACTGACCAAATCTAAGCTTAACATCGGGATGTTTCATTAAAAATTACTTTATTCTACATACATCATTAAAAAAGTCAACAAAAACTATCTGTTAGTAGTAACCAGAATTTGTAAAGAAAAAAAAAAAGTAAAAATTTTGCACACCTTGATGCATCAGTGAAACCATGTATGAAACCAAGTATGGAAACAAATAAAAATGTAAGTAGTAAAACATCCAAAATACGTACTATCACTATTTTCCAGTGTTGGGGACACCTGTGGACACTTGGAAAAATGTTGCACGTTGATTTCATTTTTTTTTTGTAAAATAGTTAATCTAAGAAAATCAACTTTTGTTTATTGTTTTTTTATGATTTATGGCATCACAAATGCATCATACTTCGTGGAACACATCTGTGAGTTCTCTCTCCTTCTTCATGGTTGTTTTGTTTCCATTGAGGTGCAGGACTATATATATTGCAGTGAAAAAATGAGCCCACAGTAAACAAAAAATTAGCACAAAACCCCCAAAAGTGCTTTGAGCTCAGGGTTAACAAACAGCTGGTCATTTACATAACCTTAAAAATGCTTGAATCTCATCTCCAACTTCCAAGACATAATAAAAAGTTTTCAATTCATCTTTTTAGATCTAATCTTCAGTAAAAATGTTCACTCTGGCCTCCCTTTTAAAAGTTGAGACTCCACATCCGAGCGAATAAAAACACAAAACTATAAATCTAAGATGCGACTGTTCCGCTCCAAAGTCTGCTGCTGTTGATGAAGACTCTGCGTTGCGTAACGCAGCGGAGGCTCGTTGCATAATAGATCCAAATCCTATTAATGTTAATGAAGGAAGCGGGCTGATGGAGGAGTGCAGCTGATAAGGCAGGATGGCTTGAAAATCCTGAGCCGAGAAGCAGGCCAGGCCTCACGGGGCCTCGATGGACTTGCTGGTCGATACAATGGCTGCTTAAAAGCTGCACTGACACTCCATCTGGTCAGAAAAGGTCGCTCAACAGGTAATTTAGTGTCTCCCAGTCTTATTTTAGAGACGAGAATAAAACCTGTCAAGAAGATGTGATAATCTGGCTTTTTCAAATGCAAATCAAGAATTTCCAGGTGATATTATCTTCATTTAAGACAAATTCCAGGGCAGCCTGACTGGAATTTAAAGCTCATATTACCGCTGCTGTTAACTCTGTCTTCTCTGTGGCTCCGTGCAGCTTCATGGATGAATTCACAGGTTTCTTTTAAACACTGAACAGGCCCCCTTTATCTGGCCGGCCTCGGGCTACGACTGTTAGTCCGTTTAAAAGTGCTCTAATGGGAACCAGACAGCCGGAGTGGTCAGCTCCAGCCGGCCCTAATGGAAATCAATGGACTATTCATTAGAGCAGAATTTAGGTGACACACTGAGGCCGACCCTTGGCTCTGGTTTCATACCTCGCTGCATCTCGCCACCTCTGTCTCTGCTGGTCCTCCTCCTTGCTCCAGCTTTGAAATATGACTGCATGCCCACGCTGTACTTACAGTGAGCCAGCTGGAGTTAATCGCTGAGACAATATGTTACGCTGCTGCTACGATGCTGCTTCATATATCATCTCTACAGTCTCAGGCCGAGGACGATGCATCGGTTTGTGGGTTTGCATTCTGTCTGTGAAGGCGACTCGCCAACGAGAAGGGACAAAAGATTTGGGACTTTGTGTTAATTTTGTCAAGCGACAGAACAACAAACAATTTGACAGACAAGAGCTGCAATTAAGGATTAACATCCCCTGCTGTTAAGGCTTATTCTCCTTCCAAACGAGCTCCTGGACAAAACGAGAAAATGTTTTCCTGATTAAATTTCAGTTTGTGTCTGTGCATGACAGTCAACTGACAGAATGATAATAGACGCCTTCGCTTTCTGTAGTCTTTGCAGAGAAGCTTGAATATGAGCAGAAAGGCAACAGAAGTGAGGAGTTTGAGAGAAGGTGAATGGAGAGGAAGAATCATAGGCTGACTAGAAAGCCGGCAGAGAGACAGAGGGAAGAGTAAGAAAAGAGAAGAAGGTGAAGAAAGAAGCAGAGCGAGTGAGAGAAAAGAAAAAGAGTAAGTGAAAAGCAGTTCTTGGCCCCAGGGCCGGCAAATGGCAGTTGCCATAGCAACGTGTTACCCACGACCCAGTTCAGCGGCAGAGTAGTCCTTCACAGCTTCACTCCTCTCACATACACGTCGATGCAGAGTGATGTAACCGCGATCAGAACCTGGAGATTGGTGCTAAACGGACACATCGGCCGGGAAGCCGAAGCAGAAACAACAAACGGGCAACAGGACGCGAAAGCAGCCGAAGAGACGGCGAGAAAAACAGATGCAAGGAGATGAAGTATCTCAATCCATATTCCTGCAGTCAGGTTTTAGGAATTAGGTCAAACACAAATTGTATTACTTCACTTGAAAGAGACACGTGCAAGAAAGACTCAACGCTCCTGCAGATATATCATCTCTGCACTGACTTTAAGAATATATTATACAAGAGATGCCATAAATCATAAAATAAGAAACTTGAATTTCTGTTTTTGTTTTTTTTTCTTTACAAAAAAAAGTAAAAACTTGGAATCGGCATGTATAGTATTTTATTTTTTCACAGCACCTCTACATGTTATAGATATTTTACTAGTTGCATTCATATGCATTTAATTTGTTTCCGTACTTCCATCATCTTCTGTCTGCACTGAATAAACACTGCCTGCATTTCAATCCAGTTCAGCTGAGAAATCCTTGAAATTTTTTGTCATGTGACGCAGGTGAGCCACTCATGACTTCATAGTTGTGCCAAATACTAAACCATTTTCTTGTTTTTTTACAGAATAGGTTTAGTGCAAGCAGTTCATTTTTGGTATTTTCTTATGAGATGTGTAAAAGACAGACATGGATTTTGTTCATTTGTTTCTTTTTAGTGACCAAACAGCATATCATAGAAGAGTGGTTCAAGACCTGTTGGAAAGTTTACAGTCTCACAAGATAACATGCTGTCCAAACTTGTTGGTAGATTGTGGTGTTCAGACCTTTAAACCGGAGTTTGCTTCTTATCGAGAATGAGCTGCACACAACACCGATCTATTATCACCTTCATAGGCAAAATTATCAGCAGCAAATTATTAGTTAGTTGATCATTTGCACATCTAGTAGTTACAAAGCAACACCAGCATGTATTTTGGAGTCAAGTGCCATACAACTTGACATTAAATTCACAAATTTCCTGCTTTCAGCTCTCCTTTTGGTCTCCTCCACCTTCTCAGCTAGCGGCTAATTGTATCATTTGGGTTGAAGTGAACATCAGACTCTGCAAATCTCTGCCTGCTGCTGCCTAAAACTGTAAAATTGTGGCCTCAAAAACCAAAACAATGAGCTGAAACATACAAAAATGCTCAATAAAGCTGAGGGTAGGGACCTTTTTCATTTTACATGCAGTCACTTCATCCACTGTTACATAAAAACGTCGATGATGCAGGTTTACACTGTGTCTTTGGCAAATACTAATTATGATATTTGTGCACGTTTCTTCATTATTCCTGGTTTGTTTTCCTGAATTTCTATCATAATCCCACTGAAGTCCTCTGATTAGACAAGAGAGCATTGGAGGCTCTTTGACAGGATAAATGAGACCTGGAACTCTGGTTGGAGACAGATTCTGTCACCGACGGCTGACATCTTTTGTGATGACGCTGGGCCTCCTGTCAATCAGCTGACACCCACGACACCAAATCAAGACGTTTGCCACAAAATAATCCCTCAGATGCTTGTCGCCTTACAAACTCCACTGTCAGGTTGTCACCAGGTTTCGATTTGCAGCGTTTAAAAGCAGATGTCTCAGTAGAGGCAGCATGCACTGCAAAATAACTGAGGTAAATGTACAGATGGATAATTAAAATCACTGTATTCTGATTTGGCGGCAGCACCTGTCATCTCCCCATAATGTTGCTTGAATTTATGAGCTCTGGCTGCATCGATTTCCTCGCTGGCTCGCCTACAAAGCTGCTTTAAATATAAACCGAGAGAGAGAGAGATTACATCGACCATCCTGATAGTTAATGATTCGCCATAAACTGTACAACCCAGTGGCACAGCATGATTATCGCCAACTGTTAGAACGCACAGTGCATCTGCCAGGAATAACAGCCTTAATAAAGCTTTGTGAATATTTCAGCGGCCGATCTGGTCCCTGCCTGCGGCTGTATTCAAATTTAGAAGCGCTGTATTCATTATGGGGCAATTTCCTCACAGTGCATTATGGGTAGATTCCCACCAGAGCCGAGGAGGACCTCAGAGAGAATAAAGGTGTGGGAAAGTGAAGGAAACAGCGATGGGAGGGGGATGGATGCTGCGTCTCCAGATGAAAAAGAAGCCCCATCTGTTTGATGGCAGCAACAACAACACGCAAACTCGTAACTTCAGCTTGGGAGATTTCCGTCCTTCCACTTGAGTAAAGACATAAAACGCTCCTCCGAGCTTTTATGAGCTTCAAAAAAAGCAAACGAGAACATCAAAACCGCATCGTCATGAATCTAAAGACGGAGCTGCGTTTCATTAAAGGCTCACTCTGGTTTCTTACAGCTTTGTTCTGTTGTTTTTGTCTTAGTTTTTCTGCCACCAAAGTCATTTCTGCAATCTGGGATCCAAGAAAGAAACACAAGCTGTTGGAAAATCAGCAAACAAGCTAACAATTCACTCAGATTATCTTTATTGGCAATAATCTGTCATCGCACAAAGTTGTCAAAGATCAACCAGGAAATCTGGATGCAGCGATCATGATCTGACAGTAATGTTCTGGGTTAATATGTTCATCATTTTGTTGCTAAAATGTGAGCATAAAATGAAAAACAGATGTCACACAACTACAGTAGATCATACTATACAAAACGGAAGTTTTATTCGATATATACTTTATTCTATAAACTGTACTGATACTGTTGCAATTTTACAAATTTTCTCTGTCTTGTTAAATAGGTGATACAAAATCATGTAAAATCACAGAAAAAACATATTTACATTTTAACTGTACTGTAAAGTTTGTATTTTTATTTGTAATTTTACGATGTTGGACCAAAAAAAATTACACTTTTTCTGTAAAAATAAGAAAAAAAAGAAAAATTCTGAAAACAAATCATTGTGTTTTCGATATTTTCCATTATCTAAAAGAATAATTATGTATATGAAAGACTGAAAAACAGTAATTAAAAAAAACTATTTTTGTACAGATTTTCCCATTCTATAAAATTACAAATAATATTTAGAAAAATTACTTTAAAAATTACATGTAGATTGTGGAAAAAAAGTTGTTCAAAACTGTGCATCATGTCCACATAAAAAACATACAATTTTAAATATAATTATTTTTTCTACAATGTGTGATTGAGAAATTACTGCTTCAATGTGTTTAAACACATTAAAATATTTACAGTTTTTGATCATATTAAAATATTTTTTCCCCCAAACATTTTCATTTTTATTATTTTACATTTTACAGATATTTGCTGCCGTAAGAAAAAATATGTATATCAAGGATTAAAATTATCTGCAGCCCTAGTATTAATTTGTTAAATTTTTCTCGCACACTTGCTGCCAGGTTTTTGCAGTTTTTGAAACAGATTTTTTTTAAATTTTAACAGTAGTGAAAACACAAAACGCAGCAGCAGCAGCTTTACCCTATAATTAGTGTCTAGTGTAGATCATGTGCATTTTTGAGTTCAATAACCTTTAACTGTAGGTAAAACTAAAAGATGCGACTATAAATCTGCTCTGGGATGCAGTTGTGCAGCCAGTGTAGACAGCTGGACTGATCAGAAAAATACCAGATGCTGAAATTCAATTACAGATAAAAAATATACTGCCAAATAGATATGAAGAACAGCTGGAAAATGGATCCCTGAAATGACTGAATGTCTGTTCGTCTCAAAAACTATACATTCTCTAGGCAACTATTTGCAGTAATTGTTACAGATAAGAAGTCATAATAAGCTCTTTGCTAGGTAAGCTAGTAGACCTCATCAATCTCAACCACAATCCTATATTTTTTCTATTTTTTTTCCCACGGTACATAACTGACCCTAATCTTCTGTTTGTGAGAAACCCTTGGCCGGTTATGCAGCATTATGGAGGCCACAAGGTCAGCATCTGGCCGGGCGTTACTGAGCTTGATGGACCTCGTGGCTTCCAAATCCTCTGCATTCAACCGCTTGATCAATACTTTTATCCCGCTGATCTGCAAAACTCTGGTTTGCTCCGTTTCGGCAGCCAATCTGAGCTAAACCCAGCTGGGAGGACGACTCAAGTCCCAAGAGACGCTAAACACACATATGTATGTTTAATGTATGAAAAAAACAACATTGAACTGATTACACAGATGGGGCGCACAGAAACAGCTTTGTATCGAACCTGTGCCTGCTGAAAATAAAAAGAACTAGCAAGCAAATATTCAAGGTTTATTCGTCTTCAGGCATCATTGCCACACAATATGATGCAAGAAGCTGTTTTCCTTGAGGGCTATTTAGTCTAATTAAGCAGTTTAATTGAAAAGCTTTAGGCTGCAGCGAGATCTGAAGCCTCTCTGTTGTCTTTTATCTTCACCTGTCCTGAGCTGCCATCTGCAGATTCAGCGCTCTTAGTCTGACTCTTGTTCCACAAAAACATAAAATGGCCCCTCTGGCCAGCGGTGCCGTGTCGTCAAGCTGAATGGCTCAGCGGTTACACAACCAACTTGGCTAATGTCACTTTTCCTGAGATGTCAAAGAAGTTGGTGGCCCTCCGCTGGCCCCCCTTGCCCTGATGTGATTATGGAGATTCACTTTCCAGCAGCCTCAGGGACTCGCCCAACATTTGTGCAGCCGGCACAAGGGCCCAACTGAGCATGAACTCTCAAATATGAGGGTCATTTACTGCAACACTTGCTCAGTAGACATAAAAACATAGGATTCAAATAATGCAACACCAAATAAGCAACTTTTTGGCTTAATATATATAAAAAGCAAATGGACTCTGGCCTGAAACTGCACACGCACAATGACCTCCGCATTATTCAGGCGAGTCACTTATCGATGTCATCCATGGCTACTGATGACAAGTGCTAATCGGTATCAGGCGTTTTATGGGCTGTGGATGAGAGCAGCAGATTGGGCATCAGTGGGTGATGGAGGAAGGCCAGGGGAGGTTGGCATCACTCAGGAACAAGGCCTGCTGCGCCAACCTGCCACTTGCTGCTATTCATATACCCACTGCAGACTGTGGTTCAAACATAGCTGCAGTGTTGGAGGGTGATGCATTCAAATCCCTGTTTTGTGGTAGTGTTTCTTTCCAATTCTACAAATCTGTTGCGCTTTTCTTTCTAGGACTGCACAGTTATATTCATTATTAATCATGTATGGTTATTTTTCCTCTGGGAATCAGTTGGGCACTAATTACTTTTTATTTCTTTCTCCCATCGTCTTGTTTTGTCATACCAGCAGTCCAAAACTCATTTTACGATTATATAAAACTGAGAAAGCAACAAAACCTCACATCTCAGAAGCTGAAACCAAAAGCATATTTGTTTGACTAGTGAAGACAGATGGAACCTTTGAAAGAAAAAAATTAAAATTCATCCTGTTTTAGGTTTAAAGTCAAATTTATAGGCAATAAAATGCTCCCATGCTTAATTCAATGCATTCACATAGGGCTTTAATGCTGCAGATGTCAGCAAACTTGGTGGCTTATCATTGCCAATGTTAGAAAACTGTAGATAAAGCTGCTAATATGAGCTAATGTTATGACATTTTATATTTGTTTACTAGCTAATCTTAGCAAACTTGAGACAAGGTGGCAAAAATTAACTAATGATGCCGTACTTTAGACATGGATGCTAATGATAACAAACTTAACTTATCATGACTAAAATTAGCTAATGTTAGCTATCTTTAGATATGGTGGTGAACATCAGCTCATGGCAAACTTTACATACGATGAGGAATGTTTGCAAACATTGCATATTGTGCGTAATGTTAGTAATGATGGCTCATGGTTGCAAAGCTTAGATATGGTCGCTAATGTTAGTTAAGTCAAGTCGCTGCTATTAAATAGCATTTTAAACATCAGACGTTAAGCCAAAATGGTTTCCAACTGAGAAATATAGATCTGGTGGCTTGTCCAAGCTAATGTTAGACATTTTTAGATATAGTAGCTAATATTAGGTAATATTAGCAAACTTTGGATATGGTGGCTCATATTAGCTCATGTTGGAAATATTTAGACATGGCTGCTAATGGTAGCAAACATTAGATATGGTGGAAAACAATAGGTAATGTTAGCAAATTGTAGTAATAGTGGTTTGTGCTGGCTAACATTATTATAATGGTGTAGCTACTATTAGCAAAACCTAAGAAAATGTGATGAGTTTTAGCAAATTTTACAGTGATGAATGTTAACGCTTGTACGGTTTAGTTTTGGCGGTTAATATTGGCTAATGTTAACGTGATATGGTGGTTGATCTGAGCTGTTCAGATTGCTGTTTTACATTACTTAGCCAGTTTACCACCATCACAACACTTCACTAACTGTAGTCTTGCTAGTCACTATTTTAACATTTGTACTTTCAATATTAGTATAATTAATATGAGCATAACAATGTTATAGGCTCTCCTGGTTCAGCTAGCAAAGCTAACATTCATTAAAAACGACATAAATTAACAAAATGGTTACAGGTTAATCCTTTGTACACTAACTTCTTTTATATGCAGTTTAAAACGTATTTTTCTTTTACATAGATTTCTTCTCTTGTTAGCTGAAATTATTTTAACTTTATCATTTCATACACTCATCATCGCCACATAATAGACAGTTTCCTTTTTCGGGAAGAAATAAAAAAAGCTATTCTTAAAGATTTTCCCCAACGCTGCAAGATTTCATGAGGACAATAAGTAGAAAAGATGCTTTGATACTAAATACTGCTTGTTTTGTGCATGCATGCAGATAATAAAGCGCATTTAAATATAAATATGACCACAATGTGGGACTGAGAGGGCTGAATATGAGCACAATGGTGAACCGCTCGGTCTCGCCCACATGTGTGCGCTAAAATAGAGCTTTTCCCTTCAGTGCAAGCAAAGCACTGACACAGACTTTCCCCTCAACCACTGCTGGTCATTGACACGTAAACAAATACAAGCGCACACACACACATCCAGATGGAGGCTGACAGCATGCTTTGGGCAAATGGCTTCAAATGAGGAACACATGAGCCTCTCCCTGTGTGACGGCTTTCACATGCTCCCACAACCTCACACACCTCCAGGGCGAGAGCAGGATCAGCGGAGGGTGTGTGCATGAGTGTGTGTGGCAACGGAGATAAGTAGGAGAATCAGGACCAGACAGAAGAAGAAGAGAAGAAAGGATGGTGGCAATTTATCAACACACCCCAATTACGCTTCCAAATATGCCTTAACAGCAAGAAAACAACACAATTATTCTAATAGCTTGTGCTCACTTTAATATTTTTGTCGCTGAAAAGCAAATTGATGTGGATGAAGTCTATGTAGGAGGAGTATTGTAAATGTGATGTTTTTGGGAGCTTCAGTCTGGTGTCTATGAACCTTTATTTCTGCCATGAAGAGATGAAACTGGAGAAAGTCTTTCTTTAGTAAAAGGTGATTGTTTGGAAGAAAAGTCAAGTAGAAGTCTAATTTCAATAGCTACAAGTTTATGCAAGAAAGAAGAAGGCATCAAATAAATGTGAACACTGAGGATCAATATTAAACTATTTTCTTTACTTATCTACACCAAACTCCATTCAAATATCAGCCAATTTATCATCAGTCTGCATTCAAGAAAACACTGATGATCAATAAACTTTAGTTATTTTCCATACAAGCACAAAGGAAAAGTGAAAACGTATTTGGATATTATGAAATTGTGCTGTTAGCTAAGCCACTGTAGATAGACATGTGCAGGCTAAGAGGTGAATTTTCTGCATTCTAATGTGGAGAAGAAGCTTCCTCTTAGTGCTCTGGTTTGTAAAGTGGATTACAAGGTGGAATAACTTGCAACAGGATCATTCAAAAAGCAGCAGAAGTCAATGCCGATCCTCTTTGAAACAAGTTTAAATGCTGCATTTATGCAATATTTCTTCAGGTAATAAAAAAGGGAGAGGTTGAATGAGGAATGAAGTTTTACTCAAACGAATATCAGCAGCAGAAATAGTCAAAAAGTAAAATGAAACATGCACTGACTGATCTGCAGCAAGGTCAGAGAGCAGAGAAGGGACTCTGTCCAATAAACACCATCTAAATGTCAGCACCAGCAGGAAGATCAGTCCGACTCCTCTCTGGTCACCTCGGCCCACCGATGAGCATCAAACAGGGCTGGCCTTTAGATTCAAGGCCTCGGCCTGGACTCAGCTGGACAGAGCTGCTGAAGCGTTTCCCTCAGATGACTGATAAAATATCCTACATGTGTGTGGCCTGGATCACAAAACCAAAGCAGTTCTTCCTTTTGTAATCTTCTTGTCTAAATGTCAGAAAATGGCCTTCACATGGGCCCAAGGTGACATGAAAAACCAGCATTTCTCACATCTAAGAAGCTGGAACCAGATAACATTTCAGCATTTTTGCTTTAAAGAACATAAATATTAACTGATTTTCAAAATTGCTGCTGTTTGTCTGTCAATTGATGATTCCAACAGTCTTTTTGGCTTGTGAGGACTTGTCTGCAATAGATTGCTGACATAAATAGATGAAACTGTCACTATAGTTCATCTTCTGATTTACATACATGAAATGAAACAACCTGGAGATTCAGTCTGGTGTGATGATTCAGTTTTAGCTGAAAAATAGAAATCCGAATTGGTAGACTGGCTCAGAATAGAGACCATTTTTTTTTTGTCAGAAGGCAATGAAAACTGGGAAATTATTGTTATTGTTGTTATCTTGCATGGATGTGACTCCAAAAATATCCATAATTAGACAATATACCAGAAAAAACATTGGATTTTAAACTCTTCAGGGGTCCTAGAACTACTTGTCTGTGTCAGAAAACCTAATTAATGATGTGATATTTCATCAAAATCACTTTATTCTTTGTGCTTTAATTAGGAAATCAACTAAAATAACCATTTGCTCTAAGTAGCTTCTGTAAAAAGAAAAAATTAGGTCAAACCAACAGTTAATCTGCAAAAATTCAGGGATTTTGGGATGAACTACAGGCAGTGTTTACGCAGAGCAGAAAGATAACAAATATGATAACTAATTATAAAGGCAAGTAGAAAAGCCGCCATTTTTGAAGTGCTGGTAGTACCTGGTGATATTTAGAAACATGATGTACATACTGAGGTGAAGAACTTCCTTTCCACAGTGAAGAAAAATTTGACAGGAGCAAAAAATGTCCTGCACCTTTATGGAAACGGCATGATCATAGCTAGAAAGAGAGACGACTCTAGAATGTCTTCTGTGCAGTTAGAATAGCAGAAATCATAAAAAAGTTTCTTTTAAATGTTTCATTTATTTTGATTACTTATGTTACGATAATTGAAAAATCCTTCAATCAGTATGTACAACATTTACCCCAAATTCCCCCAGAACAGCCTGCAGTTCAGCCAAAACGTCATAGAATTTTTGCCATGTGACTGTTGGCTTCCCTGTTGTACCGAAGAACGCAGAATTGTTAGCTTTTTTTTACAGAATCTGCTTTGCATAAATGGTTTATTGTTGGCAGAAAAACATGATTTTACTGAAATATCACTTTGTTAGGCTTAGATTTGGGTAAATTTTATGATTTAAAGTGGCACACCGCAGCTAAATAGTTCAAGGACTGGCGGAAAGTTGAAAATCTGATGCCTCTTTCTGTTTTTAGCTTTGATAAATGGAGTCATTTTGACAATTTAAAAAAAAAAAAGGTAGCATGCTTTTCCAATCCGGCAGTGGGTTTTGGAGCTCAGAAACAAAAGTCAGTTTCAAGTGGGGAAACACAAAAAGAAAAACATATTTCACTGTCTAAGAAGCAACAACCAGGAAGTGAGAGAAACCATCCTTTTTCTTTTAATATATACATGCTCTTGTTTGTTTTGGTGTTGTATAGATTCATACGAGGCTAGCTGTTACCCTTTGTTTACTGTCTCTGTGCTAAGCTAGGCAAACAGGTTTCTGGCTGTAGTTGCTTGTTTAACATACAAACATGATAATGGTATCAGTCTTCTCAGCAAATCAGCATATTTCCCAAAATAAACCCTTCCCCTCAGTCTGCTTAATCTTCTATTAAGTCTCTCCCACAGAATCTTAAAATCCCTCTCTGCTCAGGTCAAACACTGAGTATTTTACCGGTAGAAAAAAAAAAGCCTGAAAGTGTGATTAAGAGGAGCTCTCTGTGTGCTGCCCGTCCATGCAGAAAATTCAACAAAAAACCTGCACCCCTCCAGACGGTGATGTAATCTCTTACGGTTCTGATCTGAACATCATAACCAAGGACGGCGAGCCAGAGCGGCGTTATGTAAGAACACACACACACACATTCAGGAAGGTGTGTGTGAACAGGCCAATTGTTTACAACAAAGAGGAGGCCGGACTCTGAGGCTGAAATGCTCTCAGGGCCACTCCAGAGCACTCAAAGCTGCATTATAGGTAAAAATACCAACGTCACAGGAGACGCTCGATTCTCTAATCAAACCGTCTCATCCTAATGAAGTCAGATGTAATTGTACCTCAGAGAGCCGACGTCTCGTTATCCGACTCCTGAGCACCTCCCCGCACATGCAGATTAGAGATTATAGGAAGCAATCAGGCAAAAAGATCAATCCACTCCCAGCAACATCAGCTGGATTACGAAGCGCCTGTGTTCATTTTCCAGTTTGTAATTACTCTCAGCTCAGCGTCGTACAGGGAGAAACAACAGAGGTGCAATCAAGAACATGGACTCTGTTTCCCATAATTAGCGGAGCTAATGGAGGAACGTGGGGCTGATGTCATGTGGCCTAAAACCATGCTGGTAGCTCTTTCCTTCTGATATTTTAGATATTAATCAAACTAGACACAGCATGTTTTCAGCGTAGATGCTAAGCTAACACCAAGCTCAGACTCAAACTATTACTTTAGAGTAGAATAAACTTTTCAATATAGGATCTGTGGCTGAGATATATAGAAACTAATATTTATGCTTTATTGAATTGTTTTTATACTTAATCACATTACACAAAACCATGATAATCAGTTCATTTAGATTAGTTTTTTTAAAAACAGTGACTAAGACCTGCAGAAGAGAATATATTAAAGTACAAAAATACAGTTCTGAGCACTATAAAGAGGACAAACTACCCATTTTTGCAGTTTTTTTGTGCCCAATTTTCTGTCACTTACAGTACAGAGCCATTATTGATCTGGCTTTACACCTCTTATTTGCTCCTGTGGGCTCATTTTTCATTGCATTATATACTCCAGCACCTCTATGGAAAGGGAACAACAATGGTTAAAAGGAGAGAGAACTCAAAAATGTCTTCCATGCAGTTAAAATGCCATAAATCATAAAAAAATCATAACATTTCAGCTGGAAAGTGTGAATTTTTGTCACCTGACTTGGTCACAACTGTGCTACCGACAGCTTCCTGTTATTGTTGGAAGAGTGCAGAAATTTTAATCTTTAACAGAATTTGATTAGAGCAAATGGTTTATTTTGGGCACATTTTAAGTGTGACATGTAGAATAAATTGATTCAGATGAAATATCATGGTTTTTGCTTAGATTTGGTTAATTTTCCCAATAGAAAGGCTGGTTATAGATGTGTAATTTAAGGACTGTCAGTAAGTTAAAAATCTGGATATTTTTTCTGTTTTAACAGTTTTCGGCTCTGAGAAAGGGTGTCATTTTGGTGATTTCTTGGGAATAAAAATAAGAATATAATAATACAATCATTTGCTAACTCATAAAACATAAATAATCCAGAGGAGAGAAGACTTAAGTAACACAACTTGAATGCCAACCTGGCTTGAATCAGTTATTAAAATATACATAACTGACACAAATATTTGTTTAGTTTTTTTTCTCAGATATGAATTAAATGTATTGGACTTGATGTTCTCGCAACTGCTTCTAAAACTGAACCTGTTCCTGGACTAAAAAGTGGCAGTGCGTTGGAGAGGAGAGGTCAACCAATATTTTGATTCTTTCACTTATTCCAGTTTTTCTACTGCAACGACACAAAACTTTGATAAAATGTCTGAGTTTATATATGTTTTACATGTTTAATTTAATTAGAACTTTTCAAGATTCATCCGTCATTGTTGATTGGCTATTAATTCTGACGTGCAACCAATCAGGTCGTGCTGTGGGCGGGGCAGTGCTCAAGACCTCAGACTGGTGACTAGATAAAATAATCAATTTTAATGGGAATCGGCTATGAAAATAATGATACAAACATTAACAAAAAAGCTGAATATCAGATTAGGTAATCGGTTAAATCTCTACTGCAGAATATACAAAGCTGTTCATTTTTATTCAGAGCTGTGTCCGACTGTCACATCTTCCATCTGCCAGTATTTTCTCCCAACTTTATACTTGTGCTTCCTGAATCAAAATGCTGGCAAACACCGACACAATCTCCTTACATGACAGCTCTCGCCTTCTTGCCCCCACTGTAAATCTTCAGCTTCTTAGCGGATGCTACAAGCTTATGGTCACATTCCAGATGTCAAAGACGCACACAAATGATTACACCGACAAACAGGCCAGCCTCCAATCCTCTCTATTTTTGGGCCGCTGGTGTAGGTGGATTCAGTTGCGCAACATCACACCTGGAGCACAACAGTCCGGCTGAGCAGAGGCTCAAATGCACACAGAAAATTAAGGAACTCAGAGGGTTAACTGCTGACTATAAATACGCTCATCTATCCTCCGGGGCCTTCAAACAAGCTCGCCCACTCTGTCCATTGAAGCTGCCTGGTGAAGGCTCTCATTGGACGCCGCAGCATGCCTCAGGAGGGGATGATGTAATGTCTTTTTGAAACATCACTGCTGAGGGACACCCCACTCTTCTGCACCTTACGTCATAGACAGACTGTGACCCAGCAATATCACTGGAGCAGCGTCCAAGCAGTGCTGCTGGAATGAAAATCGGACTAAAGAATGCAACATATAGAGTTCAGGTGCAACGAAATTAACCTAAAACTCAAATATACATCCGAAATTGATGCAGCTTTGTAACGCCAAAGGTAGAACACATTATTCTTCTTTCCAAAATAACAAAATTACCAGATAGTTTCTAATACCAAAGGTGAAAATTAGCGCATTTTGGTATATTGCTTATATATTTACAAAATATGTCTGAATTACATTTAAAAGACACTGCTTTACTCCGCACCACCGTCTGCTCTGCCTCATGTGCTGCAGACAGCACTTGGAGTATTGTAAAGAATGAAGTCTGAGCTGCTCCACTGGAAAACCTATGCAATAGCACGCTTCCAAATTACCCCAAGCATATTTTTCTGTATTATCTTCTGCAAAGGAAAGTGTTAATATCGGCGCTACCGATATTTGTGATATGCCGATATTGGCCAATACTATCGACCAACTGATATACCAGTTTAGTACATATAATACAAGATAAGATCAGATTGTGTATTTGACAAGTTAGTTAGCAGCTTACCATAAAGACAAAACTTGACTCTGCACCATTGTCTGCTCTGCTACATGCGCTGCAGAGTGTTGTAAAGAATGAAGTCAGAGCTTTTCTGATGGAAAAACTGTGATGATACGCTTTTCTGTATTACTTTCTGTAAAAGAAGGTTTTAGTTTTTAACTAATTAGCAGCTTCCTATGAAGACGCCGCTTGACTCCGCGCCATTGTCTGCTCTGCTACATTCATGGCAGACAGTACTGACATTCTGTTAAAAAAAAAAAAAAAAAAAAAATGGAGTTGGAGCGCCTCTGCCAGAAAAACTATGTGATGTCATGCTACTAAATTACTCCAATCATATGTTTCTACATTACTTGCAGTAAAATAAGGTTTTAATGCTGGCAATACAGATATATCTGTGACATGCCAATATCTGCCAATATCACTGATTAATTGAAATATCAGTCTGAGTCTAGCAAGCATAATATTGGATAAGATTATGTATTTGACAAACTAGTTAGCAGCTTATCATGAAAACACCACTTGACTTCGCACCACTGTCTGCTCTGCTACATGTGCTGCAGACAGCATTTAGAGTGTTGTAAAGAAATGGAGTCTGAGCTGCTTCACTGAAATAACTATGTGATTATGTTTCTAAACTACCCCAAACATATTTTTCTATATTATTTTCTGTAAAAGAAAGTTTTAATATCGGCCCATATCGGACAATAGACCAATATTGTTGATTACTGGGTTGAATAATCATAAAATAAGATGAGAAATTTGCAGGAGTGCAAACTATCACCATCAGAATAAAAAAATAAAGGCACACATCTGGGCACAAAATAAGCCATATATAGGTAAGCCATGCATGAAAACACTACAATGTAAAAAGAATACACTGCGTAGAGCAGTAAAGTATAATTTGCTTCCAAAATAGCTTCATTTAATGCCCTTTTTAAACACTGAAGCTCTATTTGCATCCAAATGTCACATTTGACTGTATCTTGTTTACGCTGAGGATAAATATTAAGCCAAAAATGCATAATTTCACACAAATTTTAACAAATCTGCAAAGTCAAAGAAGAAATACACCAAAAATCACTGAAAGCTGCCGTGAGGTGTTTAAAGCCCTCCAGGCTCCTTCACTCTGACTTGGTATCAAAGAGGCATCATGCACAATGAGCCACAACACCACCTCTGACTAATGCAGATAAAAAGGTGTGTGACCCTCCAGGCATCATGTCGTTCATGGACACACGCAGCCATGTCATGATCTACACATCTGTGCAGTAAACAACAAGGCCACAGCGACCAGGCTGTTGTCAGAGCAACACTGCTGCCCCAGAACTGAAAGATGTGATTTTACTACCAAACCACAAAAACAAATCAGTTCCATCCACTCTGCATGGGCGTCGAGCCCTCCGACGCACAAAGACACGCCTACACAACACAGATCCAGCCTGAGCAACAGTTTGGGAATGATTTTTGGGTGGAATTGTGCACAATTATGCATTTTTTTTTTTTTGCACGCACGCTTGAGATTTAAGGGCGATTTTATAAAGGGCGGGTTGAATTTGCGCTCCCTGATGGAGCGTCTGCGCCGAGCGCTCCCTGTCAGCCTCCAGCTAATGGAGCTGATCTCTGCGCTGATACAAGACAAAAAGTCTGTCACTGCGCTGCGAGCCAGCGTCGACTGATCAGACAGCAGAGCGGAATGGAAGCGGGAGGATCCACCTGGAGGAAAGGCGAACAATGCAGCCGCGCACGGACACGCAGCGCGCAGCCGCTTTATCACCAAATAAGCTCACGATGGTGCAGCAACGCAAAAAAAGCAAATTGGCTTGAATACTCGCACCACAAACCCAGCAGCCCACCTGCTCCCATTCTTTCCCTTCAAATCTCCAAATTAAAATTGCGCTCGAATGATCTCTGCAGCCGCGTTTCGCCTCCAGGTAGACGGAGAGGTGAGCGCACAAAGGAGGAGGGAGGGGGGGAAAAACAGAAGAGAAGCAGCGCTATTGTGTCGGAGAAGCCATTGCAAGTAGGTTAAACCGCTCAGGCTGCTGCGCAAATGTCTCCATATGGGGGGAAAAAATGAGAAAAACGTGCAATTGTGAGCGCCGGAGCGGGTACCTTTGCTCTCCTGGCCCTCGTCCTGGGTCTCCTCAGCGGTGGACTCCATGGCCGGCTTTGTTCCATCCATGATTCTAGAGGAATATAGTCTCCTTGCGCTCTGCACTTGTGTCTTCCAGTGTGTGATGGTGAAGCTCTGTGGTGACTTGATGCGCTCTCTCTCTCTCTCTCTCTCCACCTCCCCTCCCTGTGCACACACCCTCCCTCACCCCTCCTCCTCCTCCTCCTCCCTGTTAAACCTCCTCTATATGTATATTAACAATCCAAAGGCGCATTGGATTTATTTGCGGATTAGTGTCCCCCAAATTGTGGCGCTATTTGCCCCTAAAACCGCCCTTAACTGCGCGGAATACTGCGCCTCGGCCTCCTCTCAGCTGACGATCCACCACCACCTTCAGTCTGTCGGGATTCTGCTGCAAGTTTTTACTCCGAGTCGAACAGATCAGAGGATATAAGGACAAAATGTGCAGGAGATGTAAATATGCAAACTCATGGCTAACCATGCATGCATGAACGCACACGCACACGTGCACACGCTCACCGCCCCCTCTCCATCTGGTGAGCTGAGAGAGAAACGGGGGTGAGGGAGGAGGGAGATGTGGAGGCAGAGTAACTGGAAGATAAAACCGGTTTGAAGCTTCCTGTTCCACCAAATTTTAATCTGAGAATTACAAGAAACACACATCATAAACTGAACTGTAATTTCATGAACAAATTACTGATATTTTACAGATTATTAAATTACAGATAAAATCACACGTTTTTTATTTTCTAGTTAATAGTAAAAAAACAAACAAAAAATCTGTCAAAATGTGCATAAATAGAAAAAATATTTAAAATAGTCAATAGTTGAACTGCTTTTTGACAGATTTTTTAAAAAACTATTTATTAAATTACAGACATCTGTGAAAAAAGATCAAAGATTTTTTTTACTAGAAAAAAAAGATGAAAAATGTCAGTAATGTCCACATGAAAAATCTGTATTTGTATAGTGATTCATTCTAAATACATTTTATTGTGAAATCGCATTTTTACTGTAGTTGAAACATTAAAAATCTAATAATTTCACAGATATTTGCAATTTTTGACAGAATAATATTAAGAAAAAATATTAAATATGGTCTATGTATTTAACTGGCATTTTACAGATTTTTTTTCTGTTTCTCGTAAAATCACAGAATTTAAAAAATGTACTAGGTAACTATGGAAAAGCAGGACCTGTCAATCACTTCCACATCAGAAATCTGTATTTGTATAAATAGGGATTCATTCTTTTACAACATTCGCTCATAATTTTTTGCTTTTTTTCCCCCACTGTATTTCAATCATTAAAATACATTTATTTTACAGATATTGAAACAATAATATTAAAGACAAATATTAAAATGGTCAATAATTTTAGCAATAACTATTGCTTTTTAAGAAATATTTGTTGCTAGTTCAAAAAAAAATAATTTTTATTTAGGACTGAAAATAAAAAAGAACAGTTTGTTTAGAGATTTTCCCTGTTTTGGGATATGGACTTTAAAAAACTAGTTTGTAAATAGTTAAAGAAATAGGCCAATACTGTAAAAAATATCTAATTGTGATTCTTTTTTTGTTTCTTTGTTTTTTACATTTGGCTGTAAAACAATCAAGTTTTTTTCTGTGTTTAAATCAGCAAAAGGACAGATCCAATCAATCAACATGTAAAAGTACAGTAAAATATTCACCAATATTTTCCAGTATTTTTTTAGTGCTACATTTATAAGTCAGTGAGTTTTTACAGCAGCCTGCTGTTGATGATTATCATTGTTTGGGTGTTTTATTGGTTTATTTCAGCTGCATGATGTTTGTGTACTTTGCATTAAGACTAGGATTTTGTTTATTCTTAAACTCATGTCAAATTCGATTTTTTTTTTTACTCGTGAAAATCAGCTTAATTTCAATTGAGTTGTGTTTTGATTGGGTCAGCTCGGACCAATCAGAGCTGTCTAACTGCTAAACAGCCATGTGTGATGCTTCAGTGAGGGGCCCTTTGTTTGGCTCTGAGTTCCCTCTTCATTGGCTGGTACAACAATCCAATGGGAGCCAACAAGGTGAATCCTCTGCTTCAGAGTGGGTGTGGTGTGTTTATTCAGAACGGAGGCTGTTTTCAGTTTCTATCATTCACCCCACTTTTCTAATAATAAGCACATCCTCAAACAATGGGACACCATCTGTCCTGAATCCTCTTAAATAAGGTTTTAATTCGTGCCCACGTGGCCGTGATTCAGACAAAGCTCAGCCCACAACAACAGTTGAGGAGTCGAGGAAATCCCCCCGACCCTCCTCACGCTGCAGACAGAGGTGATGTTTCCATCCAGCGAAACATCAGACACCACAGCAGCTAACGTGACATATATGACATTTAGTGGATCCATTTACCCCAAGGGCCTGAAGTTAACACCCACTCTGCAGCATATGCTACTGAACAACAGAGGGTGTCTGATCACACTGCCTTTGACATTTGAATGCATCTCAAGGCCACAAGGAAACCTGATCCACTATAAACATTATAAAAATGCAGTTTACAGAGAATTATTTCTTTTAAAGCCTGAGCAGAATGTTAGCTTTAGCTGCCACCATATAAAAGCGTGCACCTTATGAATCATTCATCAGTAACATTTAAACTGCAGCTAATGGTTCCTCTTGTCTGCTCCATCAAATGTATAGAAAAGCATTTGTTTCAGCTTTAATTAACAGTTTCACTCATGATCCCTGCACGGAAAAAGACTCCACAAGCCTATCTGGGCAGCAAATGACAATTATTTTCATGGTCGATTAACCTGCTGATTATTGTGATTAATCAGTTCATGATTCCGATTTTTCACAGCCAGAGGAGATGTCTGTTAATGTCTTTTTTGTCTGACCGATAGATATTCAGTTTACCTTGTATGAAAAGCAAACATTTGAAACATTCAAACTGCAAATGTTGCTTGAAAAATGGGTCTAAATGAATTCACGAGCTTCAAAAAGAGCATTAGGAAACACCTTACTCACATCATGCTGTAACTATTGAGCCATAAAGATTATTAAAAAGTATGTATTCACAGGATGTGTTCCTTTATATCAATGATCTTCTCTGGTTGCATAAGACATCATCACATTAAAGCAAAATATTTCTAATTTCCTGATATGATGAATGTAATGGACGCACTAAACACAGGAACAGAAAAAATACCAGAAGTGAAGCATTTTAAAAATCCTGTTCAGTCAGTTTACATAATGTGATGTTGAGGGACTGTGAGCGTATTTATAACCGCTGCTTGAACACAGTTTAAAATTCAGGTTAATAAATGTCCTTGCTCTGCTGCTGTCATGGTTTTGTTTTCCTTACAATACAACAGCGGCTCACACAATGATGACAAAGAAACAAGAGAAAATGACACAATTTCATTTTTGTGGTTAAGATAATCTTCAAGAAGAAATACTCCTTTGTTGTTGCAAAAAAAAGACACACTCAAGCAGAGTCGCAGAAACTCTAAACTGTCAGTTTATCAGGCTTGAAGGGTGAGTTTCAAGTCCCACTTTTTCCTCTCCGAACCCCCATAATCCCTCGCTGGGTCACACAGATTAAGGACTTGTCCAGAAGATAAGATACAGTGTTCGCTGGCACTCTTCACCATCACACTGTCACACAACACGACACAAAAACGCAACACAACACGCATGGATTGTACTGTAACCAGAGATGCCACAAAGTTGTTGCTAACAGGCAGACAGACAGACAAGCCAATGCTAACTCCACTGAGGCTCCACCTCCTTGGCGGAGTAACAAAGCTAAGCTAGCGGCTCTCATCATCCCAGCCAATTGGTAATATGCTAACATGCTCACAAAGACAATGCTGATGATAAACAGGTTAATTTTAATCATGTCGTCATGTTTAGCACATTAGCATTAGCATGATGGCGCATTAGCACTAAAAACAAAGCACTGCTGAGGCTGGTGCTTCTCATAAAGTATACAAGCGTTCCAATCCATCCACTCACTGAGCAAGCATTCAACTAAAACCACAAAGGAAAAGTCAAGAGATCACCAGTGTCAGCAGGATATATCCCCTGGGTACAATGAATATCTGCACTAAATTAAATAGCAATCTACTTAAAAACAGAGGTTCTAGTGTGGCGCAAAGAGGCAGCACTGCCATCCCCCAGAGCACTGCTGCATTGTTTCAATGTTGGGATGGAGAGATTTGTAAGAAATCAAATAATTTGGCTCAGTAAAGCTGCTCATATTAAAGACATGTGTAGTGTGTGTGTGTGTGTGTGTGTGTGTGTGTGTGTGTGTGTGTGTGTGTGTGTGTGTGTGTGTGTGTGTGTGTGTGTGTGTGTGTGTGTGTGTGTGTTTGGGGGTGGTCAGGTTAGTGGATTCATATTTAATCTCCTTCAGCTATATGATGTACAGTGTATTGTCCAGAAATGAGTAATAACAGGGTGACATTTATGCGACACAGCGGACGCCAAAGATGAATCCATGTCCTTGTCCTGCAGTTTGAACTTTAAACAGTGCTCTTGTTTGTGTGCATGTAAATGTCAGTAAATGTTTTAAATACAAACTTTGCCACATTCTGACTTTCACATTTCACTGAATCCTGTATCATCTGGGTCACATTTAACCAGTTGCTGGGCTTCACTTGAGACTCCGCTGCTTCAAACTTTCTTATCTGCCTCCACAACTCTTGGAGTCCATTAAAGGGAAACGATGAGCGCCTGTCGAACGCTTGTCTCTTCTCATTACAGCAAGACAGAAGAGAAAGTGGAGCCCAAACGAGGTCGTCCCACTGTAATGAGGACGTTGCAGCTCGTTCGTGGCGGCAGATGTGGAGCGAATAGGAGAGAAGAAGAAGAAAAGGAGGACACGGCAGCACCTAAAGATCATCAGCTTCAAAGTGATTTCAAACTCCAACAAGTTGAGACTCTCGAGGTGGTCACATCCTCAACATCACAGCCGGGTGATCTCACAGTGATACTGACTCTGCTGTTGCCATGGAGACGTGGTGAAACGCTGCCGGTCTGCTGTAGTGATTCAGATCTTTTAGCGATGCTATCAGTTCCTAGAAACTTCTCACATGGCCTTGTAATAGCGAGAATGTACCACAAGCCAGAAGCCTAATTAATAAGATAACAATGAAGACAGAAGGGGCCTTATCAATGCAGCATCAGTAAAATGATTTCTACTCCCACGATCAGCTCCGCTGAAGGCTGGAGCTGTGCAACGAGTGTGTTTCTGCGTTGAAGCCTGAAAACGTCAGAGGAGTATAAGTGGGTGTAAATAAGTGAGTGAATATTCCCATGTGAATGGAAGCAAACACCGACAAGATGCTTCTTGTCTTCGGAGTTAAAATCTGGAGGTGCAGCAGTCAGCAGCATTATAGTCTGAAATAGACTGAAATCAACAACCAATGGATGGATTACGAGGAAATCTTTAACAGACATCCATTAGAGCATGAATCCTGTTGACTTTGGTGATTTCTCTGATCCCCTTGAATATTCATGGCCCCTATAACTAGAAGAGTAGTACAACAACAACAACAACTACATGTCCACAACAGAGACTCCAAAAGGCGTACAGCTTACAGCATCAAAGACACTAAATGCAGGTTATTGTGTCTTTAAGGCTGCTCCTTTGCCTCCTGTCTGATGCTCAGCCTCTCTACAGGCGTCGCATTGACCTTTTAACTGTCTTCCTGACTCGCTGCTCCAGATCACTATGCATCCCTTTAACTCGAGCGCTGACACTGACTATGAAGCTCTGATCCAGAGGTTGACCTCATTGTGACCTACAGGCTCTGTTGTCCGGCGCCTTGGGAAATCAGTGCAGCGCCGCTCAGAGCAATTTGTGCCTGTCTCTGCCGTCTAATACAGGCTTCTAGGTTGTACAGGATGAGATGCTGCTGCTTCAGGAACATTGGGGAAGATATTTTCAGATCTCCTGGCTGCACTGTGTAGTTACAGTTGGTTCAAGCTCTCCATCTGAGCACAGCAAACATTTACTTTGCAAAACCAGTCGCAATAATGTCAAAATTCACAACAATGGGTTTAAAAATGCTTGTTTGCTGAAAGGGCAACTGTCACTCACAGATGCTGTCAGCTGGAACGAGCAAGCATGAGGTAAATTGAGAAATATGTGAATGTACTGAAAATATTATCTGCAGGTAACTTTTTCCTTCATTATTCTTCATTTTCTAATGTATTGCCAAATATATATATAGTTTGTTCACCACTGTGGCATCAACACGGTCACATGGTGCAAGTAAGGTTAAAAAACTAATATTCCAGCAGCTCGGGTGCCAAGAGTCATTATAAAATAATTTAAAACACCCATTTCATAAAAATCTGTATTTTCTCATGATTAAAATTTTTTTTGCCTTAATTTTATATGAGATTGAGGATTTTTTTTGGACAAAAACAGCTAAATTTCCTATTTCATATTATACAGTGGTTAAAAAAAAATAAAATTTAACAATTTTGCTGTGAAAACTTAGATTTCTATTTATTGAACATTTACCAAATACCTGCTTAAAAAATTGGATGAGGTGCCCACTGTTTTACTGAATTTGGAAAATCCAACACAATCTAAATTGTGATGATTTTTTCACCTTCGGGCAATTCAGGTTTGAGATTGTTAGTTAAATAATCTTGTTTTAAAAGCTGAAATGGTATAATTCATGTTTTGTTATTTTTCTGACTTTGAATATTTTAGCATTTTATTGGTGCCACTATCACACTGTAAAAGCTTGAATGAATGACAATGTAACAGACAAATCAATGTGAAACTACACATTTTTGGGGTTGCTTGACCTGCAATGTTTAGGTGGGTGGTACATGTCAAACATGAATGCCAGGATTCAAGTTTTCCCAGCAGAACATTTCATTACAAGATGATCGATGTTATTCACTTCACCTGTCAGTGGTCATAATGTTGTAGCTGATCACAATATATTTATATTTCATTATTTAAAATATGTAAAATTACAGATTATTCTGCAGCATGAGCCAGCCAAGTCAGCCAAGTGTCTATTTTGTACATTTCCCTCAATCATAACTTAAATTTTTCCTCCTGCATGCAACAGTTCATGCATCTGTTGGATCGCAGCTTCCCTGCATGGTTCTGTCAGTTTGGGTATCTGATTCCATTAGTCAAATTTAAGTGTTTTATCAGTGACGGCCAAAATAGGCCATCACTTAAACAAGCATCAACAAAGACGCCTGCAGAAACACACACACACACACACACACACACACACACACACACACACACACACACACACACACACACACACCGACGGCGTGTAAGCGATGGCTTTATGAGCCTCCCGCTGTCACTTCAGTCTAATCCTTGCCATTTTAATGGGCTTCTGGCTTCCTCTAAAAGGGAAACCTTTGGCAGAGAGTGAAGCTGAATGCCGCACCTTCCTCATCTCTCACCTGAGAACTTCCTCTAATTTCTCTGCACAGACACTGTGTGAGTTTGTGCTGTTTCTTGTGTGTTCATTAGTGCATGTGTGTGTGTGTGTGTGTGTGTGTGTATGCACAGATCCGGGCCTTTAATCTGTGGTTGGTGATGATGACCCAGTTTCGCCCCCGCCCTCAGCTGTCGGTCGACAAGGAGACGCTTCCCTCTCATCCCTGAACGGAACCGTCGGATGCTGACAAAGGTTAATCCAGCTCGAGCACACACACACACACACACACACACACACACACGCAGTTTTTTTTTTTTTTTTTAAGGAATGTTCCAAACAAGTGTTCCTATTAGCAGACACGCCCCAGCTGGAAGAGAACAAACTTTAATGCAAATTCATGCAAACTGATCCCTTCATGCTTCATCATCACCTGCACTGCATCAAACACCTGCACTTCTGTGTTTTTACTCCAGTGTAAGGCAATGAAAGTTCAGGTTTATCGCTCATAGTCCCAACACCTTCCGTCTGCAGGAACCAGAAATAAAACCAAACTGAGAGAGCCTCCTGGCCTTATTTACAATATGTGACTCCTGTCAGTGCGGCTGGTTTAACCTCCACACACACCTCCACAAACACACACACACAAACGTACACACACGCCTACACTCCCATCCCCCCCGCTGCCCTCCGCTCAGCAATTTATCTGACGAGCCGCTAATCCCGCTGGCCCAGATTTGGTCCACAGTCTGCTCCACATGATGTTACGTTGTCATCCCCATCGCACACACAAACACGCACACAAAACACACACTTCAGACCGCCCGCCTGCATCATGTGACCCCCTGCCAGAGGAGTCATGTGACTCAGGAGCTGCTGCACCTGTGACCTACTGTACGGAGAAGCAGCCGGCAGCGATGTGGGATAAGACAGTGAGTCACCGTGGAGTGTGGGGGAAATGCAAAGCAGCTCATCATCATCACTGCAGAGGTGGAGGAGCAGCAGGGGGAGGTGAAGGAGAACAGCCTCCCCCTGCTGTCTCTGGGTCATATATATATCTATATATGTATTTATGCAGCTGCTGTGCTATTTATTGCCTGCGTGGGCCTCTGCGATCAGATGTACGACCGCTCGCATGTGCCGGGATTTGAAACGACGCCCGCCTCGGAGGTTTGTGCATCGCTGCGTTGCTATGGCAACAAGTCCTCTCGACGACGACTGGTCCCGACGTAGTGGAGTAGCCGCTGGGCTGAGCTTAAAATGCCCACATACAGGAGGAGACAAGAGGAGTCCAAATATGACAGCAAACATGAGGGTTGGGAGGTGGGAGTGTAGAGGATGCAGATGAAATGCAAAGACCTCACACAGCCAATTCAATGGCACAACAGCTCCAAGAAAATATTCAACTAAACGCTAAAAACCCACCATACAGAGGGCAAAAAACATGAGATCAATACCAAAATCAATGAGGTACATGTGTTATGAAACCAAACACTAAAAGGTTTGGACCTCAGGCTGTAGGTTTCTGTGAAAACGGCATCAATAAAACCACAAACTCAGGAAGATGAAGCATAGATGCTGAAAAAGTTAGAAGTTGGAACAAAGAATGAGGCCTGTTGCAGTGGAGCAAAATACAACCAAAGATGATGTTGTCTAAATTGCTTAAAAGGGCAATTAATGTTCAAAGTAATGTTTAACTCTCTGAAACCCAAAACCCACCGTGTGGTTTGAAAGGCATGTCTGCTTTAGAAAGTTACCAAAACACCATTTGTCATAAAACTGTAAAAACAAACAGTCATTGGGGTTTTCAACTTTCTGATGTGTGACTTTGATCTGGAAAATGAACCAAATCTAAGCTTGAAATCATAATATTTTATTAAAATCTCTTTATTCTACACGTTTCATGCTTAAAAAATTCCCAAAAATAAACCGTGTGGACTAACTAGATTGTACAGAAAATAAGAAATTCTGTGCTTCTTGGTGCAACTGAGAAACCATGAGTGATTTAACTGTAACTAGCATACAAATTACAAAAAATTTGAGAATTTTCAACTGAACTGCAGGCTGTGCACCAAGTGAATAGGAGACAAGTATGGACATTATAAATGTAAGTAGGAAATTATTTACAGTAGGTAAAGTTATATATTTTAAATGGGTATCATAGCTCATTAGCTCTATATTAATGCAGTCTGTTTTTAAACCCTGGAAAACACCTAACAGCAATGTTTAGGAGACTACTGCAAAAGCTAGCAGGCTAGCTTACTAGCTTAGAAATGTCATTAGCTAGGAGAACTTGTTCTTTTCTTGAAATAAATGATATATAGTCCTTGAAACAAAATGTACGGAGTAATGGCACAACAGAAAGACAGGGAGACAACAAAAAGATGCTTTAAGAACTGTGTGACTTACTAGCACTAGCATTCTAGCATTTAGCTAACATTACCTTAAAGGCTAGCCCATTTAACAAAGACACGGAGTGATTTCACAAAGCCACTCTCTGGCAGCTCTTTAATCCTGTTGTTTCGTACAATTAATATTAACTCTGTCAAGGAACGGCAGAGTTATGTGAAGTTCTGCATACTGCCTGTTAGCAACATTACTCAAAAACGGACGAACGGATTTGGATGAAATTTTCAGGGAAGATCAGAAATGACACAAGGACCAAGTGATTAGATTTTGGCAGTGATGGAGTTTATAGTCTGGATCCACGGATTCTGACTCATTCCGAAATAGCGGCACGGCGTCACTGTAACTATGACAACAAGTGAACACTATGTCAGCTGCCTGCTGATGATCACATGATTGCGATCCTACTACAAATCCACTGCTGCAGACTTATCAGGACTTATCCATCAGATATGATACAAGGAACAATTGATTAAATTGTGGGCGTGTTTCCAAGTCCCGTCAATTCCCATCGCCCGCTACATATTTAGGTCACGCGATTCAGTATCTGTACATAACATACACATGCATAACACACACCTGTGTTTAGTGCAAACTAATTTTGTTTGTGGGTACAGCTATAGTAAGTGGCCACATTCTATAGTGCCGTGATTTCTGCCACAAATTTTTTAAAGATTTCAGCCACCGGAAATGATACGACTGAGCAGCCTTGGCAGAGTACTGCGCTCTTTGAGCGCTTTTCTTGTTCATAATATTTTACTCTTTTGAAAGTGTTGAATTTGATGCATCCCAGTGAGAAATCCTTCGCGTAAGCGAACATGAACAAAAGAGCATGATACTACAATAGATTATCTATAGTTAGCCAACTCTAATAATCACCTGCCCACCACCACAGTTTTTTTTCCCTGCAAATCAATGACAAGTTTACTGCAAACATCAAGCTTTTGTAAAGGTTCTGCTTTTATTTTCAGTTGTACAGAACTATAGGACTGTCATTTTGCAAATAATGTGCAACTTAAAATGAGAATTTTGCCTGAACTGTAGTGATTGTTGTCATGGTGTCTTTTTTTATAAAGCCATTTTTCAGTGTCAAAATTATAATTATATGGCATAATTAAAATTACCTATGTAGATGCCTTAAATAATATAGATATATTACTGTCACTGTCTACAAAAGAAAAAGTATTTGGCAAAGCATACATGCATTTTTAATTTAACCAGATGTCCTGAATATTATCTAGCATTTGTAACCAACCAAACAGCTGGAAAATTGGTTAAAAATTCAGCAAGCTGGGATAATTTTAACTGTATTGTTTAACTAATAGGAGCACATGCAGCTTTCTGGTGCCAATACAGTGACCATGCTGCTGACAAGACAATAAGGAATCTATTGAAGACCAAACATGCATTTAAGTCCTCCATCTGCTGTATTTACTGAGGCCTTTCATCACACTAAAGGCGGCTGATATTGAATCAGCCTGTTGTCGGTCTTAATTTAAGTCCCAGTGAGTTACACATCAACAGTTATGCTGCACTCACGCACTGAGTCCACATGATCAGAGTTAATTTAACACTTTTAGATAGTTTGCCCAGAGTCACATCAGCTGAGTGAGCTGAACAAACAACTCTCTAATCAACGCTTGTCAAATTCTCATTATTAACACTGAAACATCAGGACTTGTTAACGTTGATTGCAGCTCAGATCCTGACAGTTTCTAGGCTTTTTAAAATGGGCATTATAGATGGTTTAACAGTCTGAACTCCTAAACTAGTTTTGAAATCCATGTTACTGAAAAAAATCTGCAAAATTACAAGATTTGTCAGAGTCAGAAACCGAAAGAATCATCAGATTTTCAACTGTCCAGTGGCCCTTGAACTACTCATCTAAGACTCATCCTGTCTAAGCTTAAACTCTATTATTCTACACGTCTCATTTAAAATATTTGCTAAAAATAAAGCATTTCCTCTAACCAGATATTGTTAAAAAAATAGCAATGTGTGCTCCTCTGTGCTATTGTGAAGCCATGACTCACTCAGCTGCAACCAATAGTCATGTGACAAATATTCGGGGAATTTTCAGCTGAACTGCCAACACAAGAAAGTTGAATCAAATTAAAAATTCTGCAAGTAGTATGTAGAGTCACCTTGTTTTTCTTGTGGACTCTTGGCACAATGTAAATATTGATTCCAGGTGTTTTTAATTTTCGTATAATAAATAATTTCCCGTTGTAGGATTTATGGCATCATAACTTTCATAAATTGCACAGAAGACATTTTCTCTATTTCTTGCCGTGGTTGTTCTGTTTCCATAGAGGTGCGGGACTTTATATAGCAGTGAAAAATGAGTCCACAGTGAGGAAAAATGTGATGGGATCAAGAAAAATTGCAAGAGATGTGAAATATTGTGCAGTTTTAACATATCAGTTTAAAGCAAAACACCTTGATTAGAGCTTATTTCTTATAATTTTGTGAAAAAATTTGACATTTAAAGGTGTGTAAAGGCTTAAAAATCGCAGCACAAATTTTGGTTTTGAATAAGAATGACAGTGCTGCTGCATTAAGTGTTGGTTTACAGTTATTCTAATCGGGTCAGTGGATCGTTCCACTTTTTCTTCCAGCTGAGTGATCATTTATTCCTTCAGAGTAAAACAATCCTTTAAAATCTGCAGCCTTTGAAGTCTGTCTGATGGCGGCTGTTGCGTTCAGTATCCACTCTGCAGATCAGCGCATCGCAAATCCACAGGAGAGGATGCAAGAGGATATGAGTTTCCACACACAGCCGAGCAGAGAGATGAATTGCAGCGAAAAAAAAAAGAAAAGAAAGAGCACAAAGAGTGAATTCACGAAGGAGGAGGAGGAGGTTGGGGGGAGGGGGAGGTGGAACGGATAATGATGAAGACAATGAGCGGGGAGATGATGAGGGGAGCAGATGCAGATGAAAGATGGGATGATGAGGCTGACGATGATGAGATGAAAGTAGCAGTTTTGGGGGAATAACAGGTGAAACCGGGGAGCTGAAAGAGGAGAAGTTTACAGTGGCTTCCTGCAGAGAAATGGCTCCGGCTCCCCATCGCAGTAAATCATGTCACTTGGCTACATCCTGTCTGTTCTCAACTTCTCACCAGCCTGAAGGCGATAAACAGGCCCGCTGCCTTATTGGAAACAGATGTTATGAATGGGAGAGAGACAAAGAAAGAGAGAGAAGCAGATCTGGAAGAGTGGATGAGAACGCCTGATAAAGTTATCTGGATCAGAGGACTAATGAGATCAAACTGGTTTCAGGTCAGCCTCCAGGAAAACAGAAACGGAGATAAAGCTGAACTTCTGCCAGGACATTAGAAACCAGTGGTGTAATCACATCAACAATCTGTTTTGTACGGTGTCAGGCACTGTGTGATGGCAATTCAGTTATATACAGACGTCTAAAAAAGTCAGATTAATAGAAAATGGCAGGAATGGAAAACATTTCATGTTCATACAGCATTTTAATCTGATCCAGCTCCT